>NC_044307.1:60623421-60960207 GCF_007474595.2 Lynx canadensis
ACCCCTATCTTATATTTTAAATAATATCTATATTTTTATGTAGAGGGATAGATGATAGATAGATAGATAAACAGGAACCAGATTTCTGAAAGCTGACTTTGCCCAGGTTGATTTATACATCCCCACAGTTACGCTTCACCAACTTACTAAAATCCATTGCAATGTGCAGCTGTTTAAATGAGGTTGGAAGCAATTTTGCCACATGATGCTGATGTCAGTTAAAAGCTGAGTATTAGCAAAATGGGAAAACTTCAGATGAGTGCGTCTGCTGTGTGAATCAGTGTTCCCCACATTCAAACGGATCTGACTGACAGAGAGGCCCAGATCATTGGCCTAGAAAGTGAAAAATCAGTCCTACTATCACAGATATGCATGTATATGAGGGGAAGCATTTAAAGTAGAACAGAAATTAGATTTTATTTCCTCTCTGGAAAAAAGCCAAGAAAATTCTGAATGAAGACTTTCAGGCAAGGCAGGATACAAAACTGCCAAGTGTGAAAATGATTACAAATGGCAACTTATGTGGGAAAGCACAAACCAGAAATGATTTCCAGTTCCAAGACTATATTCTGTGATAACATGACTCCACCCAATTCAGATAGTGTTCCAGACCAAATGATGGTAATTGCTTCAGTTCTTCTTTATAAACAAACAAACAAACAAACAAACAAACAAAATCCTAAAGGAATATTCCTCACACAAATATTTTCTTTCAAGTTTTCTTTCAAGTGTTAATTGGAAATATTATTTTGACATAAACTGCATATGTGGTGTACGGTAGTAGGCATTTATAGTAAGAAAATAGTAATTTTAGGTAAATATAATCAATTACTCAACTTCAAGGTCTATTGTGTGGTTTGCTCATCTCTCAATTATTAAAATTATATTCAAGTTTTACAAATGCTCTCAGCTGCTTTGCAGGAAAGCCTCATGATGGACTTACTTACCTTGAGATGGCTACTACTTTCTTCTTTTAAATTTGTTGATTCAGGCCAACTATCATGAGAAAATGGTGATACATAAATGAAAAAATATGTTTAAACTTAAAAGTTTACAAGTGGTAAAAATCACTTAGGGAAAGATCTATGATGAGTAGGTTATAGAAATAGATATATTCCTTGAAGATGAAAATTATACTCTACAAAAATCTTAGCACTGAGTAATTAGTTATACTGTTAACTGGTGTTTTACAAGGTTGATCTGATGAAGATTGGAGTTTGTCAGGGATAAACCTAATCACTTTACTTGGATGGGACAATTTAATTCATTTATTAACAAATTACTCAATTAAAAAGTTTTTGGTTATAAAGGTTATAAAGATCCTATTGGCCATATTTGAAGAAGCAAGCATTTGGAAGTCAAAGACCTTAGCTGAAGTGATAACTTACTGACTACTTGATGTACATAATCTACCTTAACTTCCTGAGCTCTAAATATCTCATGTATGACATGGGGATAATGATGTCATCACAAGCCTATGAGAATTATATGATATAATGGATTACTTTTAGACTTTCATTATTAGTAGTAATAGTAGTTAGGGTCAATATTTTTTTATTTTGAAGACAGTTTTAGTTTTCTGTATTTATCATTCTATAATACTTTTAGCTAAATCAATGCAACTATTCTGGGATCTATAACAGATATAAAAATAGGAATAGAAATGGAAATATGGATATAGATTATCTACTATGTACCATTTGGTACAATAGGCACTGGACATTACTTCATCATGTTTTAAGTATTAACATCAATTATGAAAAAAATAACTATGAACACAGATATAAAAGCTATCAAAAGTTGTGTTTGTAAAAAAGTTCAGCTAAGGTTCTGAGGGTTAGCGCCTGTTGCCAAATATATATATGCAAATATGTTCATAATAGGCAAAGCTAAGTGCATAGCCTGCTTATTTTCTTTCCAAATATAAGGCTCACATTTAGGGCTTCATACAATATATAGAAGCAGGATGGGCACAAGGGTGTTATTTTTAAGAAGTCTGAAAGTAGACCCAAAATATACATGTTTCCAATTATGGGTCTATAAATCCATTCATCCACTCATTCATCCACTTGAGATATCAATTCTGAAGCTCTTTTCATGGTTTTAAAATAGGAATTGATCGACACTATTTTTATAAATTTGCTTACTATTTTTAGTTCTTATAAAAATAATACTTAAACTATAACTACAAAGACAAAGTAAAATAGATAACTGGTATAATATTCTAAACTAACAATGGAGCATTAATAGAGCACCAAATAGTGTTTTTTCCAGATAATGGATACTGTTACTAATATATCTGATATAACTAAACAACTAATGGACTCTTAAGTTCATTTGTTCAAATTTAGAACATTTCTTATTTGAAAGCATCATTGAAACTTGTCATTTGGAAACTGACAAAATACATTCTACCAGATTAAGACTCTTAAAAAAGAATATTATTGACTTGCTTGATATAATTGCCTCTTCATAGCCATTACAATCATTCATGTAAATACATATTTAGGGAGGCATCAAAAGCAGATTATTCACCTAGTGGAGCATGACAGCTCCTGAGGATTTACTGTGTTCATTGCTGCAATTGTCACCAAAAACTGTTAATTCACAAGCACAGCTACCTGCTTTTATGCATAAATATCTGCCATTCATTATTTCCCCTCATTGTATCAAAGGGAAGTTCATCTATATGGAACTAAATCTTAGTCTTCTTTTGTAAGAGGTTAAATAAAAGATGGAAAATGCTCTTCAGTAATGACAGCTTCAAATGAATATATTAATGTAAATACCTTTCTTTTAAGAAATATGAACAGATATTCAACAGTACCAGGCAGGATGCACTTAATATCTCACTTTTGAAAGAAGGAACATACAATTTGGAATAAGTGCTCTTACATGTCTTTGAGTTAATACTTCTAGAATTCAGGCTCAAAAATACAGATCAGTACTTAGTAAGGCAATTTTCAAATGCATAACATTAATGAATATCTGCATATGTGTGGCATACTTTGAGAGTTAAAATGAATGCGGTTGGGTAACCACTGTCTTCTTTTTCTCTATAGAAAATTTCTGGATGCTGGTTCAAGTACATTGTGGGATGATTGTGAGGGGTGGCCTGGGGAATTTGTATATTTAAAAGCTGCCAGAGTCATTTTTGTCTGTTTCTTCATTTGCTTCCTTGCCTGCTTGTTTTCTTGTCTATTCAGCTAATTAAAGGAAAACTTATTCTAGAATAGTTTTTCATCAGATTATAGAAACCAATAGATGTTAGGTGGATAGATGTGAGATGGACAGAAAGGACATTAGCTAGATAGCTTAATAGATAATTTGTAGTGTTTGCTATTAGATCCATCTGTTTTTGGCCTACCTAAGGCCCCTAGATTTTAGCAAAAGTAATGAGAATCGTCTTTTGAGTATCACAATGTAAAACCCACGGCTAGTCACAACTCTTCTTTGAACTTATTATTCCAACATGCAGAGATGGTACAATTTTCTTCCAACCTCCAAACATTTTAAGAGAATTAATGATACAAATGCATAAACCATTCTAAAATCCTTAGAAAAACCACTCAGTACAAACTATTAATTTTAGTTTTGAGAACATTGAAAGTGCTCCTTGGCAGAAGTGTAAGGCAAGTTTAATATTAATTACATAGCCTGATTGCCTTGAGAAGTCTTGGTTACATCATAACACAATGTCACAAATGAAAGGGCTTTGTAGACTGTAAAGTTTCATTCAAGTGAAAGTAACATTAGAATTATTAACAATATATGTGTCCTTTCCATACGACAGTGGCTTTATTTTTCTTTTAGCTAAAAATAGTTGAGGGAGGCTTACAGACTCGATATCCTTTTATTCCATTTAACTTATGTCAATTATATTTTATCAAGAGTCTAAAGTGATTTTTTATTGCACATTTTTAAACTATATTCCTGGGAGAAAAGTATAAACTTGATTTATATTCAAGTATAAACTTTTAAAAATTAATGTGTAGATATGTATATACTAGAAAAAATATACTAGAACATTAAATTTTACCTTTAATACATAGATGTTCATTTTTTTTTCAAATTTCTGTTGTTCTTACATAACACTTTTGTTCATTTTTCACTTCCACCCTGAGGAATTCATACTGCTTGTCTGCAAGATAGGAGAAGTCTTCCCTTTATGCTTTTTTGTAGTATAACTTGGTTTTCTGTCCAAGAGAATTTTACTGGCCTAAAACCTATGGAACATTGGAGCAGGCTTGCACCGGATTGCAGGAGCTGATCGTACACATCTCTTCCCAAGTCTGTGCTATGTCATTGATATCTCATTGGAAACTTGAAATTAACAATGGTGGGGCACTTCCCTCACAGAGACTGGCAAATGCTGCAAAACAGAATTCATTCTCTCTGGAGAACTGGTGGTTAAACATTTCCTTCTACACCACTGCCTACAAGTGAAATTCAAAGGAGCCTGTTTCCACATGTGAGGGGATATACAGAAAATATGTGAGGGGCTCAGTAGGTTAAGTGTCCAACTCTTGATTTCAGGTCAGATCATGATCTCGTGTTTTGTGCTTTGGAGCCCCAACAGCCTGGAGCCTGCTCAGAATTCTCTCTCTCTCTCTCTCTCTCTCTCTCTCTCTTTTTCTTTCTCTTTCTCTCTCTGTCTCCCTACCTCCCCCTCTGCCCCTTCCCCATTCTCCCTGCCTCTGTCTCTCAAAATAAATAAATAAACTTAAAAAAAAGAAAGCTTGTGAAATCAAGTGATGTACCTTCACTGATAAATGAATTATAGAAGATACACATGTACCTTATGTATACTACATGGAAAGAACAGTGGGGCAATATATAAAGGTATTGCAAAACTTCAATAGGAAATATAGAGGTATAACTACAACAAGTTTTTTTCTACAAGACGATAATATGTATTTTTATCAGTAATTTTTGAAGAAAGACAATGGAAATATGGAAATGCTATGCATACAAAGTTGTTGACACTTTTCTCTCTGATGCATTCCCATGTAAGGAACTCTAAGCGGCCTAACAGGAGGGAGGTAGAATGAGATCAAGCTTCTGTGAGAAGATAATGCTCTTGAATTCCAGTGTGTTTATCCACTTATCAAGCAGGATATATAATTGTGTCAAGCTCAATGTGTCCAAACTGAAGAAAAAGATCATATTTCCCCTTAAAATTGCTTCACATTCTGTATAACTCACTTTAGTAAATGACTCCATAATACCCACCTCTAACTCCATCATCTGGTTCAGAAACATGTTTTCTATTGCTACTCTCTCCTCTGCGTCTGACACTCAAATTCTAATTCTTACCCAGATGAAAGCTACTCTGTTGACGTTATTGAACCAGAAAAACGAACCAGGGATTCGTTTATAAAATGGAATCTAATTTTGCTAATTTTCTGCTTCAAATTTTTCCAAAGTTTTATTGTCTATGGCCTAAAACCTAAAACCCTTATTAGGTGGAGTAAGACACTCCATGACCTACTCCTGCTTGTTTCCTGGGTGTATTTTGGTCACATCCTACCCTTGACTTCAATATTTCAACCACGCTAAACTATCAATTACATATTCTCTAGCTTTAACTTTTTCTCCCCTACAACAATATATCTCACATTGCTCTCCTTAGGATAATTCTGGCATCAGCAACTCTGAGTGTGGTGATCTCCTAGATATTCAACCTCTAGCAGCTATTATTTACCTCCATCTGAGAATGCTATGACTTTCCATCTGTCTTAGTCATCTGTGAATCTTTGAGGGCAAAAATCACAGATAGTTTTATGGACCAGCAGACTGCACACAGTAACATTATATAAACTTTTGCTGATGAACAGATATATTAATCATACTATTTATAGAAGTATTTTTAAAATATGATAATAATAATAATAACAACAACTTATTCCTTCCCTTAAATACAGATAAAACATGAGTCACATGCTGAGATTTACACTAACACCAACAGATGATAATTCTTTCAAACAATTCAGATTAGAGGAGAAGGGGAAATTTAGTGACAGCAGAAGTCAAGTTCATAAGACCTTCTATGTTAGCAAACAGTGAACACTCCAAGAATATCAAACATTCTTTTATAGACTCCAAATCCATATTTACATTAGCCACTTTTCTCAATTTGTCAGTTCCTTTTTTATTAATTCACATAATTGATATTTTGATTTCATGAAGGAAGATCTTTTTTGAAAAATATAAATGTCTTATTCTTATTTAAATATACCATAGGCTAAGCCCATGCTTGTACATCATCATTTCAAACACCTACATATTTTATATGAATTGAAAATGATTAAATATATTAAATACATGGATAGCTTCATAGTTTTAAATTCTCCTCCAGATTAGAGAATCAAGTTGGAAGTTTCCTTAGAACAAACAGAAGTTACATTCAAAAGCCAACCTCTGGGGCGCCTGGGTGGGTCAGTCGGTTGAGTGTCCAACTTTGGCTCATGTCATGATCTCATGGTTAGTGGGTTCAAGCCCTGCGTCGGGCTCTGTGTTGACAGCTCAGAACATTGAACCTCCTTTGGATTCTGTCTTCTCTCTCTGTGCTCCTCCCACACTGGTGCTCTGTCTCTAAAAAATAAATGAACATTAAAAAATGAAAAAAAAAACCAATTCTTTATGACAGTAAATAATAAATTATTGTAGATATTGCAGGTATGGCTTTCCTGCCTGTCTTCCCATTGCACACAGACTTTAATGAAACTGAAGTGAAAATATGACCAAAGCTACAGCAATATAAGTTCTTCCTTGCAAAATAGTCATGTTATTCTGTTTTGGGTGCTGCAGAGCATGCGGAGCTGGAAACTGAGTAGTAATTTTCTGTAAGGATACACCAAAGCAAAGTTAGTCTGCTGAGGAGGGGGGAAAAAGAAAAAGAGAGAGAGAGAGAAAACAAGCTTAAAAGAGCCAAAAACAAAAATTCATAAAATTTCAGCAAAAATATTTTGACTCCCAATCTTCCAATTCTTATGTACGCCTCTCTTGACTATATATTTTTTGCCATTTGATTTTGTGGGATATCCCATTGTGGATTGAAGTAGTTAACTAACAGTTTCTATTTCTTGCAACCAAATGGCCTCTAATAAATAACCAACTCAACTTTTTTATTCCAACTAACCTCTATAATTCTGATCTCTTTTTTTGTAATTTCCACCTTGTTATGTTTTAATTTTTTCGGGCTTTATTTATTTTTAATGCACATTTGAGCATTTCCCAGGGGTCAGGCGCTGGTCTAATCCCTTTACAGTTATGAATTAAAATAATTTTATAACAATCTTATGAAACAGATAGTGTTATTGGCCTGATGTTACAAGTGAAGACATAAGGCACTGGCTAAGTAGATTGCTAAAGATCACACAATGAATACACGGCAGTGAAGACTGAACCCAAGGCATCTGCCTCCTGGGATATAACCAGTACCCTCTCCTCCCTCCATTTCTTCTTGGAAGTACTTTAGAGGATATATAGATTTTGAAAATCTGCATGGGATTGCATAATACATGTTAAACCTTAGCTCATGGTCTAATAGAATACAGAACTTGGTAAACAGTGTGATAATGTTTACTGTAGCTGGATATAATTACCCTTTAAAATGTGATTTTAAATTAATTTCAATTAACATATTAAGAGGAATGAACTAATTCTCTCCTTTTCATGAGATAAGCTGGTCTCTCTGGCAAGAGGCAGCTTTCTTTGTATCAAAATATTGTGTTTTTGTACAATCAGCCTTATTTACCAAAAACATAAGCCTTCATAGGCTTCTTTAAAGAGGTGAAGCAATGCCTCTGCCAGGACACTGAGCACCTTGTTTCTGAGCTCCTGGCTACTTGCCTATTGTGCGGGGCAGCCAAAACTGAATATAAAGAACCCAAGCAATACCTCCTGCAAAGGCTGTACAAAGGGTGTGCAAAGTCTGAGCAAAACATATATTTGAGCTCCTGATTATACGAGCTGGAATTTACATAGTCTGACTGCTTACTGGGTAACAAAGCCAATTTCTTACACTAAGAAAGTGAGGCAAAAAATAAAAATGTTAATATTTGGCTTGCCTTTGAAAATGAGAAACAAACACCTGGCCATAGGCTGACTCAAGGAAGCAAAGATATTCACACAGACAATCAGATTTCTTTTAGTAGCTGCCAAGAGTATAAAATTTAATATTAAAAGGTATTGACTCGCTACTCTGTGTCATGGGTCAGGTGCTTTTATGTAGGTAGAGCACAACACTTTTAGATTTGCTATTTGTAGTATAGTCTTCAACCTGTAATCATTCCAACTATTACTATATTGGTTTCCCATTCCTTCTGTAGTAAATGATTACAAACTCGAAACAACACAAATTTGTTATTTTGTTCTGGACATCAGAAGTCTAAAATCAGACTTTTATTAGGTAAAAGTCAATGTATCTGTAGGGCTGAATCTTTCTGGAGTCTCTGGCAGGGAGAATTCATTCCCTTGCCTTTTTCAGCTTCTGATGTCTATTGGCTTGTGGCCGGCCCCTTCTTCAATCTTCAAAGCTTATCACTCTAATTTATTATCACATCATCTTCCCTTCTGACTCTGATTTATCCTTCATCCCTTTTATGAGGACCGGGACTATGGTGATTGATATGGATCAGGCCCAACAGGACAATCTCCCCATCTCAAAGTCCTTGAGGTAATCACATGTAAAAAAACTATGAGGTTACATTCGTAGCTTCAGGGATTAGGAAATGCACCTATTTAAGGAACCATTAGCTATAATAACATACTCATATTGTTTCTTTTCATTGTTGTGCCTAGGAGCTTTCCTTTTGTGACTTGTGAAATGGTAGAGGAATTTTTTAGTTTATTTTAATTTATTTTTTATGTTTATTCATTTTTGAAAGAGAGAGACAGAGCACAAGCAGGGGTGGGGAGGAGAGAGAGGGGGGCACAGAATATGAAGCAGGCTCCAGGCTCTGAGCTGTCAGCACAGAGCCTGATGGGGGGCTCGAACTCATGAACCGTGAGATCATGACCTGAGCCGAAGTCGGACGCTCAATGGACTGAGCCACCCAGGCGCCCCATAGAGGACTTTTTTTTTAAGTTTTATTTATTTATTTTGAGAGAGAGAGGGAGAGAGAAAGAGAGAGAGAGAGAGAGAGAGCAAGCATGAATAGGGAAGGGCCAAGAGAAGTAAAGAGACAGAATCCCAAGCAGGCTCCATGCTGTCAGTGCACAGCCTGACCTGGGGCTCAGTCTCACAAGCTGTGAGATCATGACCTAAGCCAAGATCAAGAGTCAGACAATTAACCAACTGAGCCACCCAGGCACACCAGAAATGATAGAGGACTTTTGATGGATGACAGATTTGGGAGTAAAAGATGACAAAGAGAATGTATGGTGTGGTATGTGTTTCCTGTGTGATCTGGTAGACTGAGCTCCTATTAGAAGGGAAGTGAATAGGTTGGCAACATGATTAAAACATATGACTCAAGGCAAACCACAAATCTTTGAGTTCTCAGCTATTTCGATACTTTATGGAATAGGAAAGAAGAAGGAATTCTGGCTCTGCTTAGAATTCAGGTTTGTTTTGGTGCCTAAAGCATAGGCCAGATGTTATTTTTAATATGTTCAGAATCAAATGGAATATCTCTGCAAAAAACATCAACAAACAGCAGCAAATATTTTTTAACTCTATTATGGGCAATTAGTTTTAAGTCAGTCTGGGGGCTAGCATAAGAAAGGAAAAAAACAGCAAATGCTACAAGAGGATTGTCATAGGTAATTGGTTTGTGTACAAGTGAAAAGCAAACGATTTGTGACTTCTTCACTTATCTGTGACTTCACCCCCAAACAAATAATCACATAATTTAGTGGTAAAAAAACAAATACCCCTTGCATTATCTCTTACCCCTTTCATGAGCTGAACTGGATTCAGCTGAGTAGTCCTACTGATCTCACTTGGGATTTCTTTGCTACTTGCAGTTAACTGGTTGGTCAGCATGGCGTCATTTGAAAGCTCAACAGAAACACTGTATTGGTTGGAATTTTCTCATTCTTCATGTAGTCTCAAGGCCTCACTGACTATACATCTATCTATGCCCCCTCTCCTTATAGTTTCTCCAGCAGTGGCCAGGTTTCTTGCAGTTCTGGGTTTCCAGAAAACACAAATGCAAATGCTTACAGGCTCTAAATGCTTAAGTTTAGAAGTCACAGACCATTTATTTGACTGCCTTCTATTGGTGAGTCAAGTCAATAGCCAGTTCAGATTCACTAGGATACACTAGGGCATGAATACCAGGAACATCATTCACCATAGGCCATGTTTTGGGTGACCATAAAAAAAAAAAAAAAAAAAAAAAAAAAAAAAAAAAAAAAAAAAAAAAAAAGAATGAACCAACTGTTCCAGTTTTTCTAGGATTAGAAAAACATTTAGTTTTATTTATTTTTTTTTAAATTTTTTTTCAACGTTTTTTATTTATTTTTGGGACAGAGAGAGACAGAGCATGAATGGGGGAGGGGCAGAGAGAGAGGGAGACACAGAATCAGAAACAGGCTCCAGGCTCCGAGCCATCAGCCCAGAGCCTGACGCGGGGCTCGAACTCACGGACCGCGAGATCGTGACCTGGCTGAAGTCGGACGCTTAACCGACTGCGCCACCCAGGCGCCCAAAACATTTAGTTTTAAATGGGACATTTAGTGCTACAACTAGGTAATTTCTCTTTTTATTTTTAAGATTTTTTTTTAAGTAATCTCTACATCCAACATGGGGGTTGAACTCACGACCCTGAGATCAAGAGTTGCATGGTCTACTGACTGACCCAGCCAGGTGCCCCAAAACTAAGTAAGTTCTATGAAAAGTAAAATGAGTTGCCCACCCCAAAATAAACCACTGGAGAGTTTTCAGATGGGAGGTATAGTAATCTGGTGGCACATGAATAAGGGATAGTAAGACAAATAATGTTTGCTATATATAGATTAACCCATTTTTTCTTACCCCAACTTTAGACCTAAGTACTGTCTTAATCATTTTTAAAGATGAGAATACATGAGCTAAAACAAAAACAAACAAACAACAACAGTTTTCTAGTCTATGGTCAGCCAATTATAGACACAAAGAGCTTGGGTTTAAGCTTCATATTTTTTTCCATCACACCGCACCACCTAGAAACCTGTTGCAATGGATTTGCTTATATTATTGTTTGCCTTTTATGCCATTAAATCTTGATGTTTGGCCTTCTAGCTAATTTTTACATAAGGTATAGACGGGTCATGCCACTACATCATAAGATCCTGAAGAGAAGAGATCATGTTTATTTATCTTTGTGATAGCTATCATAGAGCTTGGTAGATGACATCAATTCAATAAATGTGAGTTGTAAATACTAATTGTTGAACTTTTTAGTATCCTTCTATTCTTTAATTCTACACTATTATTTCCAGATGTGTGAAAATTCCACAGTCTTTTTTTCATTTTCATTTTCCAAGTGCACTATAGTACTTTCCTGAGGCTGCTGTAACAAATTACCACAAAAATGGTGGCTTTAACCAACAGAAATTTATTCTATCACAATTCTGGAAGCTAAAATTTTGTGATCTGACAAGGGTACCCTCTCTCTGGGGGGGATGCTATAGGGAAGAATATGTTCTTTACCTTCTCCAGCTTCCAGTGGCTATAGTCTTTCCTTGACATACAGCCATATCATTCCAATTTCTAACGTTGTGGTCATACTGCTTCCGTCTGTGTCTCTATGAAATTACCCTCTGTCTTACTAATATGAGGAAGGTCATTGGATAGGGCCCATTTGTAAAATGCCAGGATAACTTCCTCCTATCAAAATTCTTAACTTAATCATAGTTTTTGCCATCCAAGGTAATAGTCACAGATTCTTGGGATTAGGATGCAGAAATATCTTGTGGAGGGCTACCAGTAAGCTCATTAAAGGTATATATATATGCCTGTGTGTCTGAATATTCATAGTTAAAAACAAAGGCCTAGAGTCCTTTATAGTGTATTTAAAGCACAAATATAAATATTTTGGATGGTGAAAGCATGAATATTTTAACCCAAATTATTATAATAGTTTGATACTTCTTATTTTCATATGGTCAGAGAAATCCATATTTTGTTGGCTTTCTTAAATAAAAATAATCTTAAAAAATCTAAATAAGAAATTGAAGAGGGGCGCCTGGGTGGCGCAGTCGGTTAAGCGTCCGACTTCAGCCAGGTCACGATCTCGCGGTCCGTGAGTTCCAGCCCCGCGTCAGGCTCTGGGCTGATGGCTCAGAGCCTGGAGCCTGTTTCCGATTCTGTGTCTCCCTCTCTCTCTGCCCCTCCCCCGTTCATGCTCTGTCTCTCTCTGTCCCAAAAATAAATAAACGTTGGGAAAAAAAATTAAAAAAAAAAAAAGAAATTGAAGAAATGAATTTTAGTTTCCATGAGAGAACACTGGAATTAATGAGTCCAGGATAAGAGTTAATGAGCTCAGCTAGAGATCTTGTAACTCTTCCTGATGATGAGTTTCACAGTCATGTACTAAAGTCAGCTGAGAAGTAGCTGAAGAGAAAGCACCTTCCTGGAAATGAAAAGGAGAAATTGGTATTTTCCTTCAGAAGGAGGTGTGTGTGTGTGTGTGTGTGTGTGTGTTACTGACCTAGGAATTGACATTTGCCTAAGAAAGAAAGTTGAGTTTATTAAGAAAGAGACCACTATCTGAAACCAGAATACTATTTTTTTTATTTTTTTATGTTTTTATTCACTTTTGAGAGAAAGAAAGAGCATGAATGGGGGAGGGGCAGAGAGAGCAGGAAACACAGAATTCAAAGCAGGTTCCAGGCTCTGAGCTGTCAGCACAGAGCCCAATGCAGGGCTCCAAACCAAGAACTGTGAGACCATGGCCTGAGCTGAAGTCTCACACTTAACTGACTGAGCCATCCAGGTGCCCCTGAAACCAGAATATTATTGTTATTGTTATTATTATTTAATGTTTATTTATTTTTGAGAGTGAGACAGAGTGTGAGCAGGGGGAGCGGGGCAGAAAGAGAGGGAGACACAGAATCCAAAGCAGGCTCTGGGCTCTGAGCTGTCAGCACAGATCTCCATGTGCGGCTCGAACTGACTAGAGATCATAACCTGTGCTGAAGTCAGATGCTCAACCGACTGAGCCAGCCAGGTGCCCTCAAACCAGAATATTATTAATGTACAGTTATCTAAATCCAACCTTGGATTCAGGCCATAAATAACTCGATAACAAAATGTCTGTATTGAGAGAAGGTAGTACATATTTTATAACAGTTTGATACTTGTACACTTTTTCCACAAATATTTAAATAAATTAACACAAAAATACTTTTTTAAAAATCAATTTTCATTCCCTGCAATGTGGGGATGTCCACAGTGCATTCAATTAATGAGTGTGGCCCCAAGAATGTATTTCTCAATCTATTCGTTATTCTCAAGAATAGCTTGATAAAGATTTATTTTACTTGATATTAATATGGAATATTAACTTTTTATATAAATATTTCCAAACACACCAAAAACAAGGTATGATGAAAAGATTTAGCTTTCATTCCTCTTCTGTCCTGTTCTGAACTAAAACCTTTTTTCCACTCTATTTATTTTGGTTTCTTTCACTTTGATATAGTATATCCCCTTGAATTGCATTTTAACATGAATGTCCAGAAATGTCTATTGTCCTTCTCTCTGCAGAAGCTTACACAGCAGATGGTGCAAATGGTCCAGCATATATTTGAGGGATTGATATAAAGACGATCTGCCTGAATGCTAACTTTTTTGGCATTTTGCCAAAGTATATCAATGGTATGTTAGAGAAATTCAAAATATATGAAATAATTGCAATATTTACTCCTT
This sequence comes from Lynx canadensis, assembly GCF_007474595.2. Classification (NCBI taxonomy): domain Eukaryota; kingdom Metazoa; phylum Chordata; class Mammalia; order Carnivora; family Felidae; genus Lynx; species Lynx canadensis. Next base: position 60,637,283 of record NC_044307.1, read on the forward strand.
ATTTTCCAATCTGTACTCTATTTTTGCAAAGTATGATGTCATTTTATCATCTAAAAATAGGCTTTTTCTCAAATCCTTCCTTCAGCCTGCTTCTCAGGTATCATCCTTGACCATAATATTTCTATTTTATTCTCTTTGTTTTCTTCCATGAGAGTCTCAAATATTTAGCTGCTTTTAACTCACAGCATATGAAAATTAGATAAATGTGAATTTTTACTCTACACTCATTTTATAGTGTGTGAAAATTAACTGGGAATAATGAATATGCTCTTTATAACTTTAAATTTAAAAGCATTTTCTCAGTATGGGTATTTTAATGAACAACAATTATTTTAAAAATAGATCAGTGGAAGAAACTTCAATGTAAGTGGCTCATCTTTTCAACTATTTTTAAATAAACTGACAAATTGAAAACATTACAGAAATAAAAGGAGCAGCTATGACTTTTTTTTAAATGTTTTTATTTATTTTTGAGACAGAGGGAGACAGAGCATGAGCAGGAGAGGGGCAGAGAGAGAGAGGGAGACACAGAATCCAAAGCAGGCTCCAGGCTTCGAGCTGTCAGCACAGAGCCTGACGCGGGGCTCGAACTCACAGATTGTAAGATCATGACCTGAGCTGAAGTCGGACGCTCAACCGACTGAGCCACCCAGGCGCCCCACAGCTATGACTTTTTATTTTTCTATTTATGTTTTATTTCTTTTTAAGTTTATGGGTTTTTTGTTTTGTTTTTTTTTTTGTTTTTTTGTTTTGTTTTGTTTTGAGAGAGAGAGATGCATGCAAGTGGGGGAGGGGCAGAGAGAGAATTCAAGCAGGCTCTTCAGAGCCCTACACAGGCATAGAACTCACAAAGCATGCGATCATAACCTGAGCTAAAACCAAGAGCAGGAGACTTAAATGACTGAGCCACCCACGCGCCCCACAGCTATGAATTTTTAAAGTATTTCATTTATTTCTGGGGCACCTGGGTGGCTCAGTTGGTTGAGCATTCAATTTTGGCTTAGGTCATAATCTCACAGTTTATGAGTTTGAGCCCTGCATCGGGGCTGACAAACTCAGAGCCTGTTTCAGATCCTCTGTCTCCCTCTCTCTGTGCTTCCCCTGCTCGCGGTCTTTCTGTCTCTCTCTCTCAAAAATAAACATTTAGGGGTGCCTGGGCGGCTCAGTCCATTAAGCATCTGACTTCGGCTCAGGTCATGATCTCAAAGTTCCTGAGTTCGAGCCCCGCGTTGGGCTGTGTGCTGACAGCTCAGAGCCTGGAGCCTGCTTCGGATTCTGTGTCTCCTGCTCTCTCTGACCCTCCCCTGCTCATACTGTCTCTTTCTCTCAAAAATAAATAAACATTAAAAAATTCAAGTATTTCATTTATTTCTGTGTTATTTGTCATACATTCAATAGAGATGGTTTTGGGACATTATTCCTGAGAATCATGTTGGGAAGGAGAAGTAACATGTAAACCTTAGCCCAGTTAGCCTTTCAGCCCTGACATCTCAGCAGGAAAAAAAACTACTCCAAAACAGAAATTAGTAGAGAGGAAGACAGTTTCACCTAGAATAACCAAAGACAAAGAGTGAGGCCGAGGTAATTGTTTTGGTAGGGGATTTGTGTTGAAATCGTTTTTATCATTTACTGCCTCAAACTGAAATGCTCGGTGGCTTGTGCTTACTACATTAAATATTTGTGAAAACAGAATAATGCAATGAAGTTGGTTTTATACAATTCTGAAAATTGCAGAGGTTTTTTGTTTGTTTGTTTGACCAATGTTTCTTCATAATGAAAAAAGGAGTAATGTCTGGAAAATAGCCTGAAGCCTAATTGGTTGATCTCATGAGAGAACAACAAACGACAACAAAAGATAAAATTGAAAGAAAGAAAGAAAGAAAGAAAGAAAGAAAGAAAGAAAGAAAAGAAAGTATCATGAATTCATTTGGGGACATAGCATTTAATTGGTGATTAAAATGAAATAATTCAGTCTCTGGAAAATGTACTATAAAATACTAAACCTTCTGGATTGGTTAGCTTCCTATAGCCTCTGAAAGAAACTGCCAACCCCCCCCCCCCGATCCCCTACAGACACAAAATGAAATACTGCTAAAAATCACACATTTAAGTAGGTTTCCTTATTGCCTCCATGTCGTCACTCCTGTTTGCGTTCACACTTTGCGTGTCTCAGTGGTGGAATGAGTATGTGCCCTTCTCCTTTTCTTTGGCTCCAATTGTGTAACTTGCTTTGGCCAATTGATTTAGGTGGATATAGTATGTCAGTTCTGATCCTAGGCCACAAGATGTCCTGCAATTTTACATTTGACCTTTTGTTCCTTTGTCAACATCTTAAGAAGAACTAACCCTAGATAGCCCAAGGATGATGAGAGATATGTAAAAAGGCATCATGATATTGAGAAGTAAAGCCTCAACAACTTCTACAACCTGAAGCAGAATAATGAAAATACCAGGAAAAACACAGAGTTTGGAATTTGCAGATGCTGGCTGATGTGGCCTATAAGAAAAATGCAGTGGTATTTGTGGCAAAGTGGAGTTTTAAGTTTCATATCTCAAATTTTAAAATAGACTATTTTAGGCGTGTCTGGTTTGCTCAGTTGTTAAGCATCTGACTCTTAATTTTGCTTCAGGTCATGATCTCACAATTGTGAGATTGAGCCCCACATTGGGCTCCATGCTGCACTGTTCAAAATTCTCTCTGTCCCTCTCCCTCTGCCCCTTCCTCACTCCCTCTCTCTCTCTCTCTCTCTCTTCAAAAAAAAAAAAAAAAAAAAGTATAATAAAACTACTTTAGCCAAGTGTGTAATTTTTACCCACAATCATGAACTCCTCTTTTGTAGGCCCAGAGAATAAAAGCATGATCTTATGAGGGACTAGGGTTTGGCCATGGATCATAAGAGGGTGGAGATATTTTATAGTATCTTCAGTAGACTAATTATAATGGTGTCCTAAGTAATCTAAGATGAAAAAGTAGAAAAGGAGAGTGGTACTGCTGAGAGATCTTGAGAAGAAAATGGTATCATGACCTCATAAGACATAGAAAAGAATGATGAAGAAATTGCAACAAGTGAGCTTAAAAGATTTCCCTTTTGAAAATTGAGAGTGAAGTATAAAAATTATGCATTTCAGAGGTGGTGCCATTTACTTTTTTTATCTTTAATTTTAAGCATTCAATTATTATATCGTTTTCCTCTTCCTGCCCAGGTTTGGAAAAGCAGAATGACACAATAAGAAAAACATAAGATTTAGAGATATGATTTAAGATAAGATTTATGATAAGATGCCAATCCTCACTGAGTGACTTCCTAAACATATAACTTTGGAGTTATATTTTGAAAATACTTATCTGCTGTTTTTCATCTGTAAAATGGATGAATAAAATAATAGTATGCTAATAATCCCAATATATGTAAGACATAACAAATACATAGTATATTTATGCCAATTATAACAAAAATATCTCTGATCACTTCAGAAAAGTTGGGAATGCAGAAATCCATGAAGAAATATATAAGCCATTGGTGCTAGGATCTGTATTATAAAGACTTAGTAGTATTAACTCACTAAACCTTCATAGCACATCCATGATATTGATGCTCTTATTATGTGTTTTATATATATTTTACAAGGAAATGGAAATATTGAAAGGTTAAGTAGGTTGTTCAGGACTCATAGGCAGTTTAGCCCATATTTGCACATGGGCAACCAGGCTCTAGAAACTAGAGGTTCTTATCCTCTGCAGTACATTAAATATAATTGCTAAATGTAAATTAAATACAGCATACACAATGTAGACTCACTTTTGAATGTTTACATTTTTTACTCAAAATATATTAATATCAATTAAAATCTGGGAAATACATTTTTGTGGTGGCAGTAAATATTCCTTCTGTTGGATGCACCTTGATATTATTTAATACTCTGTTATAGAAAATATGTCATGTGTTTTTAAAAAAATATTTTTAATGTTTACTTATCTTTGAGACAGAGAGAGACAGAGCACAAGCAGGGTAGGGACAGAGAGAGAGAGGGAGACACAGAATCGGAAGCAGGCTCCAGGCTCTGAGCTGTCAGCACAGGGCCCGACACGGGGCTCGAACTCATGGACCGCGAGATGTTGGCCTGAGCTGAAGTAGGACGCTCAACCAACTGAGCCACCCAGGCGCCCCTGTCATGTATTTTTTAATTATACAAATGACATTTCAATCAACAATTTGAAAATATACATTCCTTATTGTTTCTTATTTTTTCTAGAAATATATTTAGATCTCAGTTTTCATAAATGAATGTAAAGATAGTATGAAGATTTATGAGTTTATTAAAAATTGTATGAAGATAGTGTGAGACAAGTGTAAAGATAAGTACAAAAATGTGTATCATTTATAAGAAATTTGATATAATTTTTGTCATAAATTCCTAGACTGCCTTGGAGAAGCATTTTTCATTATCACTTTATCTATTACAGGTACATAGATCTTATTTATTACCATTTAAAAAAAAATAAGCAAAGCTTATTTTTAACTTCATGCAGCTAGATTTTACAAATGTTTTAAGAAAAAAGCAGTAGGGGAGAAGTCCAAAAAGGTAATCTGTCAGCCAGATTGGGAAGAGAGGAGAATCTAGCAACATGGGAATCAATTAGAGTTAAAATAATTGTCTAGCTGTATAGTAATGAGAGCACAAACCAGGGTAGCAGCTGTGTGGGAATATAATTGAACTGGTGAAAACTGGGACGTGGAGGGAAACAGGAAATAGGAAAGAACAAGTGGAAAAAGAGCAAGTAAAAAATGGAGAAGAAATAATGTTGATTTGTATGTATTAAGCTCAGGAGGATGGAATGATGGTGATGTCAAGAAATATTACTTATGAGACTGGATTTTCAAAATAAAATGTCTGGCTTACATGCACCTTGAATGTAATCCTCTTTTCTTCTTATCCTGTTCTTTCATCTTCTACCTATGCCAAATCTCCATAAATATATCAGCTTCAGGGAGAACCTTATGAATTAATCTTATGAAAATAATTTCAAGTGTTTTTTTTTAAATGCACTAAGGGAGACCTATACGAAATCATCATTCTATGTTTTATAAATCAAGGTATACCAACAAGCATACATATTCTTCCACAGTAAGTATTCAATCTCACAATGGATTCTTTCAATCTTATCCAGTATACTTCTGAGGAACATCTCCTAAGTATCAGTTCATGTGTTTTAAATGAATATAAGTTAATTATTGAATAATCCTGAGTAGGAGTTGACTGGTAAGACAATTATTCTTTGAAATACAGATAATAAATTTAAAGAATATAACTATGGCTTCTTTCTACTGAAATACTGAGGGTTATATCCAATATGCTTCCCTCAGTGCTTTAGAGATGCTATCATTTCTGAATATTACTTTTATCCTCCTTTTTGATTCTTTATTTTTAATATCATCTTTAAAGCTACAAAATATTTTCATTTCCCCAGTTAGATGGAAAGTTTATGATGTTCATATATTTATGATTGCAAGCACTGGAATAGAATATTGAAGAGGTGGGACTGGCTGAAAGGGATAACTATCTAAAATTATCTTATTCTATAAGCATATAAATCTACCCTGAAGTAAGATTATAGCAAGATTATGAAATATTTGAACTATCCGTTAGTGAATAGGTGGACATTTCAGAAGTTGTCAGAGACCTGTAGTACACCATATTCTATTAGTCTGCTTATTTTCCCCTATTTCTCACTACATATATGCCTACAGGATCTTTACATGATACACAGCCAATGACATTCTCTTATGCTCCTCAATGTTAGATCTCCATTGGAGACCTTCATTTTACACTTCCATGTTCCACTTTGACCAATGACAGAAGTTTTTTGTTGGTAATATTTAGTTCAGGTCTTAGGTTTCAGTTGTCTAGTGGCTAATATATCATTTAGCAGTGTGTTTTTGCTTTCTTTGCTATTTCTGTTCTAAATTCTTGCAACATAATCTTGTAAGACATAGTATAAGAAGACAGTAAAACTTTACACTTTCTTTGCATAGGTTTCCCATTTGTAAGTAATAACAATACTAAAGTGCTCTGATTTCAAAAAAAAAAAAAGCTAGCAAAACAAAAATCAATGACTACAAATTCCTAATCATGATGAAGGAATTTCATTGATCCTAATATTCCCTAAATAAGCCCACTCAATTTACATCAGGAAATCTGACTTCAACATGCCTTTCCTAGTGCTGCATTAGACTCTTTGTTGCCAGTGATAACATCTAGCTCACTTAAAAAAAAAAAAAAGTAAGTTAAATTTGCATCTTGAAAACAAGTATGAACATGACACTTGTGTTGATTGCTGTGCTCTGGGTTATAATGTCCATTTTCTCTGACCCAGAAGTTTCACGTCTTTTGCCATGAAATTGTGGCAAGTTCATTTTTAGGTTGAAAGTAGGTTAAATGTTGGTGCGCCTGGGTGGCTCAGTTGGTTAAGCGACCGATTCTTGTTTTCTGTTAGTCATGATCTCACAGATTGGATTGTGAGATCAAGTCCCATCGTAAGGCTCTGTGACGACAGAGCGGAGCCTGCTTGGGATTCTATCTCTTCCTCTCTGTCTGCCCATCTCCTCCTCATGCTCATGCTCTCTCAAAATAAAGAACTAAACATTAAAAATAGAAAGTACATTAAAAATTCATACTCTTTACAGTTCTTGACACCATTCACCTTTTGATGGATATTTAAATAGTTCTAGTTTAGGACTATTACAAATAAAGAGGCTGTAAACATTTGTGTACACATTTTTGTATGTACATTTGCTTTCTTCACCGGATATATAATTTGAAAAATATTTTTCCAGTTTATATGTTGTCCATAAATTCCCTTAACAGTGTCTTTTGAAGACTAGATTTGTTGCTTGTTTTATTTTTTTGAAGTCAACTCTTCCAAGTTGTTCTTTTATGAGTCATGACTTTGATGTCACATTTAAGAAACTTTTACCTAATTCAATGTCACGCAGATATTCTCTGGATACTTTTCATTTCCTCTTATGTGTCTTGCTATGGCTGGAACTTCAAATACAATATTGGATAGCAGTGGTAAAATATCCTTGTCTGGTTCCTGATACTAGGGAAAAAGCCTTCTGTCTTTCAGCATTGAGTATGATGTTGGCTGTGGGTTTTTCATAAATGTTCTTTTTCTCTTTGGGAATGTTTCCCTCTCTTTCTGGGTTTCTGAAATTTTTTGTTATGAAAAGGTGATATATTTTGTCAATTGCATCAATTGAGATGACCATGTGACTTCTTTATTTCATTATACTAATGTGTGGTATAGTGATTGATTATCTTATTTAGAACCACAGGGATTCTAAATCTCAGTGCTGGGATATATTCAACTTTGTCATGGTATATAACCCTTTTAATATGCTGTTTGATTCAGTTTGCTAGTATTGTTTAGAAGATATTTGCATTTATTTTCATAAGAAGTGTTGATGTATAGTTTTCCCTTCTATTTTATAAAATTGTTTGTAATGTTTTTATTTATTTTCAAGAGACAGAGAGAGAAAGAGCATGTGCAGGGGAGGGGCAGAGAGAGGGAGACACAGAATCCGAAGCAAACTCCAAGCTTTGAGCTGTCAGCACAGAGCCCGACGCAGGGCCCAAACCCACAAACCATGAGATCATGACTTAAGCCAAAGTCAGATGCTTAACCAACTGAGCCACCCAGGTGGCCCAGTTTTCCCTTCTTATGATGTGTCTAGCTTTGATATCAGAGTAATGAGTATCACTCAGGGTTGGTGTTTATTTTATTTTATTTTTAAATATTTGGTAGAATTCACTAGTGAAGCTATCTGGCCCTGGGCTATTCTTTTTTTGGGAGGTTTTTGATTACTGATTCAATTTGTCTGTTTTCGATTTGTTGAGATTTTCCATTTCTTCTTGAGTCAGTTAGGTAATTTGTGTGTTTCCAAGAAATGTGTTCATTTAATCTAGGTTATTTAATTTGTTGACGTAAAATTATTCATAGTATTTCTAATACTAGAATTTCTAGTATTCATTGTGATTTCTGTAGGTTGATAGTGATGTCCCTGCTATAATTTCTGACTTCAGTCCTTGCATCTTCTCTCTGTTTGTTTGTTTGTTTGTTTGTTTGTTTTTAGTCAGTCTTAGCACTCAGTTTCTGAAGTTGAAAAGCCTAGTAGATCCATGTAGAGAACACTAGAAGTGTGACCCATTATTATCTTTTTTATCTTAAGACTGGCCAGTATTCTATGTAGGCCATCTCCCAGGTGGCTAGTTAGTGGCCAGTTAGTGAATGCAGCACACAGTAGAACTGGTTGAAATAGTTGTGTCTCTCTGAAGGTCATCATAGGATCCAATAGAGAAGTGAAGGGAATGCTTTGCCTCGGAAGCAAACAATAAACAAGTAAGTATTAGAAAGGAAACATTCTGTATGGCTCCTCTAAAAGCTATTAAAAAGCAGACCTTTATTGTGAAACACTAGTTCAGAAAGGAGACATTTTTACCACAATAAGGCAACCACTGGAAAAGTAAATTTTTAGCAGTTCAAATTATCTGAGGAAAAGATGTCTAGAGGTATAAACAGAGCTATTTCACTAGCTATAGCTCTATGTCTTAGAGTGACTTTCCCCTCAAATAAGCAAACGGTCAGCTTGAACAGAAGTCACTTTCATGGCCTTTCTCTTTTCCAACGTAATGATCAAGAGCCCCCTCCTTGTACTCAACCCTAAATAGTTAAAATTGAGAAAGACATAGGGTGGGGATAATGAGGGGAAAGTGAGATAAGAACAATTAGCAAAGAGTCTAGCTGTCAAGTCAAGGAGAAAGGTGAGTGGAATTGCTAACACAGCCAAGGCCAAACTGCTAACTGCAGGAACATATACACAGGAATATTGCTACTGCCAAATAGTAACTTGCTCTTGTGCAAATACCAGTTAGCTGTACTGGGAAAACACCCTGACTTTATAGTTCCCCACCCCACTCTGTCCTTTCTTGACAGTTAGTATCATATTTTTGGCCCTGAAATAAACATCTGACTGATCTTCATACTATTGTATCTGTGTGTCTGCCTATGATAGTGCAATTTGTGCACTCCATAAAGGTACCTAGCTGAGGGGATGACTGAGGTCCGGCATAATGTGATACTGTTTATGTGAATGCAGGGACATTTTCTTCTTTGAAAGATGGCTTCGTCTATTCATTAAGATATGCTCCTGTAGGACTGTATCCACTAAAAGAGATCACCCTTTTCAAATTTGCTTGAAGATACTCTATAGGCTAGTGGCATACGTGTGCATATTTGCATATACATATACCCACATGTCCATACACATACTTTCATTAGACTGGCTTGGGTAGGAAAAACACAAGGAAAATACTGTTTTCTGTTCTCTTCTATTGATGACCATTGCAAATATCTGAGACTCCTTTCTAAGTTGAAATTGGAAGGCAAATGTATCTAACATGGATCTATAATATTTTTAATATTACAAGTTAAAGGTTGGGGTGTAAGAATGTGAAAATGTAAGATTTTTGTCTTTATTATATCTTTAATTTTCCCTACCACTTTATAACATCTCTTCTGGGTTCAATTGCAAAGTGAATAATTTTTGTCTAACTTTAGAAACTACTATGGAAATTGAATAACATGCGAATAAGTTTTGAAAAAATGTAAATTATGTGTAGCATATCATTACTTTGAACTGGACTTCCGGTGTTACCACTAAACCATATTCATGTACTTTGGCCAAAATTAACCACTAAATCCCCAAGTTTTAATTATACTATGTTGTCTTACTCATCATGTTTTTTTGTTTGTTTGTTTGTTTTCCCTTTTCTTTTCTGATTTATTCTGTCCCACTGGTTTCCATATCGAGGAGTATCCACATCACGAAGGTGATGCCATATCTGATCTTTTAAATTACATGAAGATGAAAGGGAATATTTCATGCTATTCTCCTTGCACATATACATGCCTCCAGTCTTGAAATAATTTGCTTGGATTTTGTGCTAAGCATAGAATGCGGGAAAGAAAATTCTCTGGAGAATAACTAAAATTAGGAGAGTTGCTACATTTATACTGACTTGCAGGTTTTCACCGAAAATCTTTTCATTTCACTTCATTGAATAAAATCATACTTATATATCTTCATCTGGTTACATTATTGTGTATCAGAAACAAAGTCACATAAGAGGTTTGAAAGCACACACATTTGTTAGTTACAGTGTGTGTGACTCTACCTTGACTCCAAGGTTAAATCTACAGCCCACATGCACACAAAATCAATCCAGTTAATTCAGTCAGCATAAATAAATCCAATTGACTGTCATATTTTGTTTAAAAAAGAAATGACTGCTTAATAGGTATTTTTTATTATTTGAGTATTATAAAATCTCAACTACCAGATTTACTTTATGAAAATACAGAAATATATGTAAATGTACAGTAGAAATTTTGGATTAACTATACTTCTAATTTATAGTTTTCTTGTCATTATAGGGCTAATTTTAAAAGACTTCTTGCCTATAAGGTGCTTTTAATTGATTTAAAACAATTTTTATATCAATTTCTAGGTCAAGTTATTTTTGTATTTAGTCTAGATCCTTTTTTATTAAAACTGTGATTTGAAATTAATATTTTACTATAGAATTTTTTCACATTTTTCTTTATCTTCAGTTATTTTGCTTGTCTTAGCCTACTAGGAGCTTGAATAAAATAGAGACAATTATCTTTGAGCTATATTTTGCAATGCTGCATTATAACTATTATGAGTATTCACAAAAAGTTCCAAACACTGCTAAATCAATTTCTTCCCTGTCAGCTACAACTGATATCTTTCACTTTTCTTTTGATAAAAAAGATTATTTATTTCAGTTAACTGAACCTTAGCTAACCAACATGAGCAATGATAATGCATCCTTGATAATGTACTTCTTGTAAACAAAATCCTTCACTTAAATGAATGAGTTTGTTTTCATGTTATTTCACAAGGGCTCTTAGCTTCATTATTTACAAATCATAAATTTATATGTAGAATGGGAAGAACAATTTCTCATATGGGTGAATGTGATGAAAGTGTTTTCCTAGAGTTATTAACTACTTTTTCCCCCTGGTTTCCCAAATGTCTTAAGGTATTTTGTAAAAATATACTTTTTAAAGATTTCATCTTTAGAGGAAAAATAATCATCTAAATTTCTGTATTTCTAATTGAATCAGAGTTAGGGAGAAAGCAATATCCAAAAGACTTCATTGGATTATCTCACCTACAAATTTTTTTGACCATTGATAAATAATTCAAATTGGTTTTGAATGATTTAGGTGTATATCTATATTAGGATAAATTAAAGAAATATACAGTATAAAATGGTTTGCACATGATTCAATTTTATTTCACACTCAGGCAATAGATGATGGTGGACATTGTTGGTAGGTGGTTCTCTTATGTGTAGGGAGTCAAGGTCCAAATCTATTTATTATTCTATCCTGTATCTTTGCCATTCCTTTGGCCACCTTGTCTTCCACAGTTGTTCAGCTGAAGAAGAATGTGGTCTTAGCTGAGGTAACACTCTTTCTTAGAAGCTTTGTCCAAACATGTCATGCTTCACTTCTAATTCATAGGTGAAGTCACATGATACAACTGGAAATAGCATAAAGTTATTTACCCAGGGAGAAACAAAATTTGGTGAACAGCTAGCTGGCTCTCTGTTATTATTCTCATGGGTTGAGATTCTAAGATATATAATGGGAAGAACCAGCACTCCTCCCTCCCCATCTGCCCATCAGTCAGCCAAAAGGGTCAACACATATTCTACTACTAAATTCTTAAATTCAAATTTTTCTTGATGCTTACTAACTTATTTACTACGGGGATGTAAAGGGTGTGTGTGTGTGTGTGTGTGTGTGTGTGAGTGTGTGTGATTTAAAGAATTGTATCAAATCTCAGATTTTCCCAAGTGTATTTCTTTATGAACATTTCATACCCTTCTTCAGATTTGGACCTGGCTGTCTCCAAAAATGAGTCACGTCCCTCTAATTGATCATTTTGATGCAATCAAGGCCCATTAATTGAGTACTTTATCCTTTGTCAACCTTAAAACTGAGAGTAGATACCAAAATATCCTTTGGTCATTTGAAGCGGACAAAGGGGCAGGAGCTAACATATTATGTATTTCTACTTATAAATACTTGCCTTAGTTATTAATTGGCCTTCCTGTACATCCGATGAATTCTGTTCAATTCAATAATGTAGAAAATTTAATCTCATCTTTCAGAAATCTTATTTTTTAAAATAAGAGTGTTATTTGTAACAAACTTTGATGAAGGTATGGACTTGATGTTTTATTTTTATGAGGATATTTTTAAGTGATTACTAAAAATTGCATTCTTTTATGTAATAGGTTTACACCTCTATCAAAAGTAAATACAGTGTTTAGTGATCAGTTTAGTTGTTTCATAAGTAAATTAAAATAATTGAAACTACTAAGTACCCACCTCTAAATGACTCCGATAGCCACAATCCACCATTACACGTTAGTGATAAACTTCACAACACAATAAACTTTCATGAAGCTGAGGATTTCTATACTGAATCATGGAGAAAATAGGAAATGAAGAACTAGGGGTGTATGGGTAACTCAGTTGGTTGAGCACCCAACTCTTGATTTCAGCTCAGGTCATGATCTCATGGTTGGTGAGACGGATCCCTTTTTTGGGCTCTGTGCTGATAGCATGGAGCCTGCTTGGGATTCTCTCTCTCCACCCCTGCTCTGTCCCTCCCTCACTCATGCTTCCTCTTAAATATGAACATTTTTGAAAAAAAGAGATTAAGACTAAAATTCTTAATAAGCCACAGAAGAAATGAGTTGTTATATTGGTTGCCCATAAAAATAGTGTGGTTTATATAAAAGGTACTTTCATTCTTTTAAATTTTATTATTTTCTAATTATATCTGTTCTATGTTGTCTTTAGAGAAGCCCGCACAACTTTTTTCTTCTTCAAGCTAGGAAATTTGACTCAATGTTTTTGGGTTCTTTCACAAAATTTACTTTTAAGTCACTTTGTATTGTCAGACTATTGCCAGATAAGAGGTAAAATGCCCCAGGCAATGATTCATGTAATACAAAGAATAATCAGTCATATATATATATATATATATATATATATATATATATATCTTTTTTCTTTTTCTTTTTTTTTTTTTTTTTGAGGCCGGAGGGGGAGAGAGAGAAAGAGGGAGAGAATCTCAGGCAGTCTCTGCACTGTCAGCACAGAGCCCGATGCCAGCTCAAACTCACAAACTGTGAGATCATGACCTGAGTAGAAATCAAGGGTTGGACGCTTAACCAACTGAGCAGCCCAGGTGCCCCAAGAGTAATCAATCTTAGTAGATGTGAAAACAGTCAAATAATACATGGGCTGAATGTTCTCAGTTTGTCCCTCCAGTTCCATTTTTCACTCTACTCTTGTTTAGGCAAGACACCAATCTCTATGCACTGCATCATCTAGGTTCCTTTGCCCTACTTTCTTTTGGGTTCATCCCAGAAGAGACAGTGGCCTGGGATCAGGGAACAGTTTCCCTCTCCACTTGACCTCAATGGGTTCCAGTACTTTTGAGCATCTGTTGAACTTTGTCCTTCCCTCACCTAAGTGTGGTGATGGTGAGAATTTCTTGTTTCTGATACCTGAGTGCCTTACATCGCTTTGTGGGCTTTTAGTCCTGCTCTCACCTCTGGCGTGTAATATTGAATTGTCTCCATTGGTTTCCTGCTGGAACTCTGTTTGAGATGCTGAAATGGATTTACCATTAAACTAATTAATGATCTTTAAGCTTCAGAGCCTACACTTCTACAAGCCCCTGGTGGCCCTGAAATTACTAGATATTGTAGACTATTCTAGGTGGAGAGGTAAATACAGGTGGTAATCAGGAAGCATTACTTGGTAAAATTTCTGAAAAACAGCCTAGAGAAATTTCAGAAGAAAGAGATCTATATCTCTAATGCTCAGGTAATTGAGTTAGTTTTTTTTTTTTTTTTTGTCATAATTAAATGGTTACTTTCACAGCAGATTATATATTTATAATTTTATTTTTTTTCATTAAAGAAGGCCCCTAAATTATAAAAGCTTCCATTTCCCCAAAGTCTAAATTTAGCCCTACTGACCCATAATATATCTCAGAAAATTTTGAAGTTGCATTTGACTAAATAGAGATATCATGATTATAATTTTCTGAGATCTCCATTCTGAATAACAACAACAACAACATGGAAAATCCTAAATTAGATAATGTAAATAAAATGTTGTTTGCTGGGGATGTAATTCAAATGCTAATTAGTAGATCTACCTGAACTGATTCAAAAAGCAGAGGAAAGATGATTATGCACCACCTACATGGCTTGTTGGGAAAGAGCACATTAAGAAGGTGATATTTGAACATAGTTTTGTGTTGTTGTTGATGTTGTTGTTGTCGTTAAGATTTTATTTTTATTTTTTTTTTCAACGTTTATTTATTTTTGGGACAGAGAGAGACAGAGCATGAACGGGGGAGGGGCAGAGAGAGGGAGACACAGAATCAGAAACAGGCTCCAGGCTCTGAGCCATCAGCCCAGAGCCTGACACGGGGCTCGAACTCACGGACCGCGAGATCGTGACCTGGCTGAAGTCGGACGCTTAACCGACTGCGCCACCCAGGCGCCCCAAGATTTTATTTTTAAAGTAGTCTCAGGGCGCCCTGGGTGGCTTAGTTGGTTAAGCGTCTGACTTCGGACCAGGTCATGATCTCACAGTTCATGGGTTTGAGCCCTGCATTGGGCTCTGTGCTGATGGCTCAGAGCCTGGAGCCTGCTTTGGATTCTGTGTCTCCCTCTCTTTCTGTCCCTCCCCCACTCAAGCTCTGTCTCTCTCTCCTTCAAAACTAAAATGTTAAAAAAAAAAAAAAATTAAAGTAGTCTCCACACCCAGCATGAGGCTTGAACTCACAATCCCAAGATCAAGAGCCACTTGTTCTACTGACTGAACCAGCCAGGAGCCCCCATAGTTTTGAATATTAACAAGGATGTAGCAGGGCCATGGCTAGTTTAAGGCCAGTGAGGTACTTGCCTCAGGCAGAAATTTGTTAATCAAGATAAATAATAATGTAGCCAATGATGGCCTCAGAGGAAGGCCATACTCTTCTCCTGCCTTTTTCTGGGATCCAAGAAGGAAAGCAAATGGAATCTCAGGTCTGGGGCTTCTCCTTCACACCCCTGTGCTCACAGGTTGGAGAGGAACTAAGCGATCTGGAGAGGGAAGAGAAAGAAGGCAAAGGTGTCAATCAAGAAAAATGAGGGCTGAGGGCTAAAGGTGAATGAGATAAAACACTAGTTTAAAGATAAAAAGAGGGGAGAGGGCAAAACCAAAATCCATCCCAAATTAGAACCTGCCTAGAAAAAATGAAAGTTCTCCAGTCTCCTAGAGACCTTATTTGTCACGGCTGCCTCTGTGGCAGGAGCTCTTGGGCCTCAGTGCAGTCCTGGATGTGCTGGTGTAATCCCTAGGGCTCCTCCTGGGCCTGGCCCAGGGCAGTGTCTTCCTCTTCCTTCTCCTCCTCCTCCTCCTGTCCTCATCTTACTCATCCTCATCCTGTCCTCATTGTCTTCCTTAAAAAAAATTAAAAAACATAAATAAATCAAATCATTTAAAAAGCCAGGATGAACAAAGTAGCAAAATGCTACATAAGGACAAAATCAGTATCACTGGTGTTTTGATTTTTGTCTCTATCTCCAGTAGAGGCCCTGCACAGCACTGGATCCAGCTATGTTCTCTCTCCAACTCAACTCACCACTTAGAAAACTCTCTTTTCACTCCCACTTTTCTCAAGGCACACTGAACATTTTTGTTGTTCTTCGAACATATTGAAAATTTGCACCTTCGTTTCACATTTACTGGAACACTTTTCTTCCAAATTTCTCCTGGCTCATTTCATCTTCTTTGTTCTCAGCTTGTAAGTCACCTCTCAGAGAGCCCTGTTTTTAACAACTGTTCTAAAGTTAACTCCTGGTTTCTCCCTGTCATCTCACAACAACAATCTAAAATTATCTTATTTCTTGTTTTGTGCTTAATGTTTGTCTTTTCTTAGTATTATGTGAGTTTCAAAATACAGTTCCTTCCTTGGTCTCATTTAAAGCTGAAACCACACAACTTAGAACAAATTCTGGTACCTGATAGAAGACCAAAAAAAATGCTTGTTAATGATTAATGCTCTGCAATGGTGAGTCATCTGTAACTGAAAATGCTAGACAAAGTCTGAGTGATTTTCATTTTGAGGTATTTTGAAATATTTTCTTGCTCCAAAAGGGAGGTTAATACCAAATAGGTGCTGGCTTCAAGCACCTATTTAAAATACACACTGTGAAGAAACAATACCTTCTGTTTCTTCTGTAATTGATCCTTTGCTTCTAAATTGGACTGACAGTGAATGCCCAAGCTATTGCTGTATTTCCTACCTCCTAGATTAAATATTGAGGGTTCTAGACTGTGAAATAATAAATGGATAAAACTGCCCACATGATGTTTTAACTCCTAAAAATCCACTCAGAAATATATTTAATTTTTATATTTATTATTTTTGTATTTATATGTATTTTCATAAATTTTATTTTGTTTTATGATATTTTGCATAAATATATTTATTTGTATTTATTTTATAGTTTTATAAATATATTTTTAAACATAAAAGTAATCTTTATTTTCAAGGATAAACTAATGTGTTTTTTTTTATTATTTTTTTATTTTATTGATTTTGAGAGAGAGAGAGAGAGTGGTCGGGGCAGAGAGAATCCTGAGTAGGCTATGCACTGCATAGCCAGATATGCAGAGCCAGACATGGGGCTTGAATCCAGGAACCATGAGATCATGACTTGAGCCAAAGTCATGACACTTAACTGACTGAGCCACCCAGGCTCCCTAAACAAATGTATTTAATAAGAGACTTTAGTTCATATTTTCCTTCATTATGGTTAATACATAAAGAGTCTTACTTCATTCACCTTGACTATCTAGAGGAGAGAATGAATAAGAACAAATATGATTATTGGAATTGTGTTAATACAAGCATTTAAAGAATGTTAGCACGGAAGATTCCACCAAAATTATTGTGTGCCTTAGATCCTGAGAATACTGGGAAACTGACTGGATAGAGAGGTTTAAGCTCAGGAGTAAACCAAAAATTACTTTATTATACATAACAAAGATAATCAGGATATCTTTGATAATGTTAGTGAAGCAGAGAATCAAAGAAAATGATACATTTTTCATAGAATAAATTGAATGTGAGATTGAAATTAAAACATATTATTAGAAATACCTAAAATCAGCAGCCATCTTTTTTTTAAGTTTATTAATTTATTTTGAGAGAGATAGAGCATGAGCGGGGCAGAAGCAGAAAGAGGGAGAGAGAGAGAATCCCAAGCAGGCTCCTTACTGTCAGCACAGAGCCTGACATGGGGCTGGATTTCAGGAACCATGAGATCATTACCTGAGCTGAAATCAAAAGTCCGACACTTCACCGAATGAGCCACCAGGCACCCTTAAGCAGCCATTCTTATATGTGCTCACTGGTAATTTGTTGTTAAATTGTTATTCATAATCTGTTCATTAGACAGTTATTTGTTACATTTCTGCAATATACAAGGCTCTGTGCTAGCTGGTAATGATACATTGGTGAACAAAACAAAGACTTTGTCCTACTGGAGATTACATTCTCATGGGAGGAAACGGGAGAAAGAACTCCATATATGTCAACTGGCTATATGGGCTATAAAGTAAATCCAAATAGAGTAAGAAGCTTCTGAGAGATGGTGGCATTTTAAATACACTGATATTTTAAATAAAGTGATTAGGAAAGATATCTCTGATAAGATGATTCAGGCCAAGACCTGAAAGAAGTCAGGAAAGAATGTTAAAGTTAAAGAAAAGAGCAGGTGCAAAGCTTTTATGGAGAAAATGATTACAGATTTTGAGGGATATCAAGAAAACCAGTTTAACTGGGGATTAGACATGAGGGGTGTGAAGGAAAGTCAGAAAGGTAACAGAGAACAGGAATTTAACCTAAATTGGAGGATTTGTAGCAAAAAAGGACATGATCTAACTCGCATTTTAAAAGGACTGGTGTTGTAAGAATAGACTAAAAGAAATAAAGGTAAATAAAGAGATACTTCAGGAAATTATTATAATAAACTAGGTAAGAGTGAAGAAGGAGCTTGGGTCATGGTGTTAGCAGTGGTTGAGGTGAAAAACTGGTTTTGTTTTGAGTATATTCTGAGGGTAAAGACTAAAGAATTCACTAAATAATTGGATGTGGGTTGTAAAGTAACAGAAATGCAGTGGTGATTCTAGGATTTATAGCTTGAGTCACTGAAAAGGTGGAACTGCCCTTCAGCTAAATGACCTAGATCAGAGAGTAGAAAGTTTGTGGAGAAAATCAGGAGTTTGATTTTCAAGATGTTAGTTGAGATGTTTCTTTCTGGTTGTTAGATATTCATATCTGGTGATCAGAATGTGGAAAAAGCTAGAGAGAGAATTTGGGAGTCATCCACATA
The DNA here is from genome assembly GCF_007474595.2 of Lynx canadensis. Classification (NCBI taxonomy): domain Eukaryota; kingdom Metazoa; phylum Chordata; class Mammalia; order Carnivora; family Felidae; genus Lynx; species Lynx canadensis. Next base: position 60,655,853 of record NC_044307.1, read on the forward strand.
TAGATAGTAGTTAAGTACTTAGGCTAGATAAAAATGTTTACAGCCTCCATGGTTTTGATTAAAAAAAAAAAGCTAGATTCTTGTGGCTGTTTCTTGGGAGACAGGAAAAGGCTGGAAATATTGACTGGAGAATCATCTACATAAAGTTATAGGTGATATTAAGAATGGGCAATCCTCTAGTTACAAATCAGCTTGAAATTACAAAGATAGAAACAAAGATCTTTGGGCAATAATGATACCAGAAAAGTCTTCTCTACTGCGGAGAACAAGAAAATAAACACCCACAGTTGAATGTTTTTAACATAAAAGACATGAAGCTACCCAATAGCACTCCCATAGCACCTGTAGAAACTATCTGTAGTAGCCATGGCCAGCAGTAATGCTACTCCATAAAACAGTTACATTTTACTAAATCTCTTCTTGCCATAATGATGCTATTAACACCATAAATGTCTCTGTATATTTTACATTTAAAAAACACATATATTTTTAAGTTGCTTACTTTTATTAATTATTCTGGTGTTTTCACTTTGGACATTTTCTAATGTTTTATATTTTATTTCACTGTCAAACCCCTCATTAGCAGCTCTTATCATCTAGATACCGTTAAGTTCAGTTTTACATTAAAACTTATATTGTTGGGGCGCCTGGGTGGCGCAGTCGGTTAAGCGTCCGACTTCAGCCAGGTCACGATCTCGCGGTCCGTGAGTTCGAGCCCCGCGTCAGGCTCTGGGCTGATGGCTCGGAGCCTGGAGCCTGTTTCCGATTCTGTGTCTCCCTCTCTCTCTGCCCCTCCCCCGTTCATGCTCTGTCTCTCTCTGTCCCAAAATAAATAAAAACGTTGAAAAAAAAATTAAAAAAAAAAAAACAACTTATATTGTTAACTTTTCAAGGTGTAAATTAACTAGTTTTCTATATGTTTAGAGGTAGATATTAAATGCAAAATTTGAAGAATTTTTTCCTTATCTTCAGCAATAGAAACCCTTCTCCTTTTTAATCACTTTTCAATTTGTGTTCTCTTTTAATGAGGATCCATTTGGATGTTTGAAGATAGCTAACACATAACATAATGAATACATAATAAGTTATTTGAATGTTCTTCCCTTAAATTATCTAGAAATTTTAAATGCAGAGATAAGTTAGATGGTCTGATATTTCTATGATTCTAAAGATTCCATATCAGTCGTGTGTATTTGTTCATCAGGTCAGACACTTAGAAAACTGTTCAGTCTGTGTCCTTTTTAAAGTAAGTAATATATCTTATTGATATTTATGACTCTTTCATCATGAACAATGCTGGCCCATACTAGGCACTGGCATTGACATTAATGACACCATATATCCCCACTGTATGCACCAAAGTCCACTAGACATTGGACATAGTCATCAGTTATGCCGAGATGTAAAATTAGCACAACCATAGGAGGCAAGGGTAACCTAGAGTCAGATTTCCTGTTCTCCAGTGCACCATCATAGTTTACAACATTACCGAGAATTTTTCAAGATTTTAATAAAAACTTATAGTCGTTTTCTAATCCTTTTTCTAATCTCTGCTTTTCTGAATTATCATCACAGTGGAACTTTTGTTACACTAGCACAGCGGATTTTTGGATATGCCCTGTCTTATTGCATATTTTCTCCCATGATACATGTTCATCCTAATTCTTTTGCTCTTTTAGTTTTGGAGAGAAAATACATGCTTCTTTTTTTTTTCCTCCAAAATATTACCAACTTGGTTGGTTTCCAGCAGAGAACAGCAGCTCTAAAAGTTTAATTGGAGGAGTGAAATCATGCTTTGTAGAAATGAGGAGACCCTAAGTGATATTAATTTATCAAAGGTGGCTTGATTGAGTAAGAGTCAAAGGGTACTTGGAAAAGATAATTAAACTAGGTTCAGTAACAGGTATAGGAAAATACATACACATATAAGTCTTCTGTTTGGAATCTTTCCCACATCTAATATTTTAGGGATAAAATAACTTAAAAGGAGATTTTCAATTTACTAAAATAACTTAGACTTTGGAAAATAGTTGTTTCTATTATTATTGTTCATTTTAATGGTGTGAATGTGTATCAAGAGTGACAAGAAAGGACCATAATTCTCATTCTTTTATTATTCTCATTCTTTTATTATTTTATATTTAAAAAAAAATTAAGTTTGTTTATGTACTTTGAAAGGGGGGGGGAGGAGCAGAGAGAGAATTCCAAGCAGTCTCTGCACTGTCAATGCAGAGCCTACCCAGCGCCCAAACCCCTGAACTGTGAGATCATGACCTGAGCCTAAATCAAGAGTTGGACACTTAATAGACTGAGCCACCCAAGAGCCCCATCATACTTTTATTTTTTAGTAGTTTCCGTGTGCTGGGCATTGTACTGTATGTTTGTAATAAGTATGAGGATATAAGAACATATTTCTTTCTCTGAAGGAATTAAAATTCTGGTAGGATTCTTTTTGGTCATGAAATATAAAAACGTGTATACATTATGAGATCAGAATGTCAGTAGATATTTTGGTAACCTGCATGAACTGTGTTTAATGGTAAATTGTCATTTCAAAATCTAATTTTCATTATCTTAATGACAAAATCAGCTGTATGATTAAATTTCTGACTCCTTCACAACTCACTTGCATATAGTGGTTCCAAAAAAAAATTATTACACCCAACTCCTGTTTTATTCATTTGATGCTATTAATTGGTGTTCTAGAGGTAAACATTATCAACCGCATGACTGTATTTTGATAACTGGCAAAAAAAATCACAATAATCTCTAATTTCCCTGGGTCTATAGCTCTGCTTGTTACTCCTTTGTTCAGCCACTTTTAATCACAGTCAGTTGGGCATCTGATTCTTGATTTTGGCTCAGGTTGAGAGCCCAGGATCATGGGATTGAGCCCCATGTCAGGCTCCGAACTGAGTGTGGAGCCTGCTTGAGATTTTTCCTCTCCTTCTGCCTCTCTTCCCCACTCTCACTCTCTCTCTCTCTAAAATAAAATAAACAAACAAAAACCAAAAACCAAAACAAAACACAACAGCAACAACAAAAACCATAGAATATTAAATCAACAGGAAAATCCTTCAAAAACAAATGCATTCCATCTTCTTCTGTAGTGAACTCTAATTTCAGAGTTCCAAAACGTATCCCTCTTATCTCTCTGTTCAGCAACCTCCCATCGTCTACTTTTAATGACCATTTCTCTCAATTTGTAAATATGTTTATGTCTACTTCATCGTCATCTTATAATTAGTTTTACTGGATATTATTCGCTGGTATTTTCCAAAATGTCTGCAACTTTCAAAGTCTATTAGGGATTTGACACAGAGGCAGACAACAAATCTCATGTAAATTAAAAATATCACAGTGTTTAAATTATGAAAATAAAATATAACAATCAAAAATGAAAAGAACTATCAATAGTTTCAATGGATGAGGGAGTTAATGTTGTTGGTAATCTTCTCCAGGCTCTTTATGTCTACATTGTTAATGAATGGCTTAAAACATTCATCTGGCTTGACCTTTATTAGGTTTCTTTGCTTACTCATTACATACAATAAATTAGAATATTCTAACTTATAATTATCATTCATTTGGAATGGCAGGAAGCGTTTGATGATTTTGTCAGGCAATTTAAGATATTTGGATTGAAAATGGATCCAAAAATTATGAAGAGATTTCTCACTTGTCAGGGAAAACTCACTTTGCATTTCTTCTTGGAAATGAATCTGTTAGAGTCACAAAATTTGTGTTTCCAAAAAGGCATGTAAGGATAACTTTATAACACACAATAAAAACATTATTTTTCTGTCTATGTATGTAAAAAGTCATTTACATACATGTGAGGTAAACCAAATGAAATTAATATGGTCCTATTTAGTGAGTTATATTTTAGCAAACACTATTTTCTACAAAAATTTGTAATAAGTAAATAAAAATTTCCATGACCAATATTTAAATAAACAGAAATTTGAAAATAGAGTAATAAATACTAAATATGTTAGAGTTAAATGCAGCAACGTCAAAAGAGGGCTTCTTACAAATAAACTTAAGCATATGTACTTTGATTATGAAATGATATCACAAATACAAATACTACTTAAATAATACTAACTCTAATCTGGATTATATAAACATTTTTGTTTTTCCATATATCTAACTTGTAAATATCTGCCAGATTTCTATTTTTTGTTTTCTATAAAATATGATTATATACTCAAAATACTTATACTTTTATACAGTCAAGGTGTCTTATTCAGAGACACTGAAACATTTGCCTTGTAGCATCAGCTATAATTTTGAAAAGCTGAGCCAAACTATTTAGTAATTTTAATTTCTACCCTTACACAGAGTATTTCAGTGCTCTGGGAAGTGTGTAGTTATTTTCAAATGTAGAATAGTGAATATGTTTGGGTAGTGGCAATTCAATGACTACATTTGGTTAGATAAAGCTCTGAAAAATATTTTTTATCTTATGGATATACTTATTAAATTTACCAATGACATTTATGATTTGCTTTCCAAATCATAATGAAATCTCAAGAATTCAAGAAGTGCCAAATTCTCAATGATTATGTCATCTGTATCAGTTTGGCCTTCCAAGAAATACTGAAATATCATTATTAATATTAAAAATTCTGGGATTTATACCTTAGGTAAAAGAATCTGAATTCATTTTTTAAAAAGGTACCAAGACAGTTCGATACAAAAGGGAAAATCTGTTCAGCAAACAGTGCAGAAATAACTTTATAAATGTATCAACACTCATATAAAATGCAAAAATTAACCTGAAATATTAAGGAAACATAAAATAATATAGTCACAACATTGAGGTAAGCAAAGATCTCTAGGCAAGGGGGAGGGGAGAATGTTTTTTAGAATTCATCAAAATTAAAACTTTGAGTAACTCCATAGTCATCATTTGGAATAAGAACATTGCCCAACAGTATTATTGTCTGGAAAATTAGATGTCACAAAAATTTGACAATTACTTAAATAACTAATAGTAACATCATTGGCAAAATCAAATGTTGGTGAGGATGTAGAATGACTGGAACTTTTATTCTTTGCTGGAGGGATATAAAATTTTACACCTTGGAAAACTCTTAAACACTTATTTATAAAATTAAACATACATGTACATTTTTATTCAAGTCTAGTCTTAAGTACTCATACAGGAGATATGAAAAATTATTTTCAGACAAAAAAAGATTTAAAAAACAATATTTATATCAGCTTTATAGGAGATCAAAACTTAAATAACCCACCCGGATAACTGATAAATTTGTTCATTAACTGGATAATTGAAGAACAAATGTGGTATTTCAACTAATGAATAACTACTGAACAAGATACAAAGAATTAACTACTGACATTCACAACAATGTAGATGAATCTCAAAAACATGTTGAATTATTCCATTTATATGAAGATCAAGAAAGCATGAAACTAATTTATAGTGATAGAAATAGAAGATTGGTTTCCTATTGAGATAAAGAATGACAAGGAAGGGTGAGAAGAAAATATTCTGAGGAGATGAAAAATTTTGGTATGTTGCTCAGATTGTTGGTTATTTGGGTATGTACAAACATAAAAACTAAGCAAATGATATTCTTAAGATTTACTCATTTCACTGTATGTGAATTTAAACCCAATTAAAAAAATGAAATGTGATGAGAATTAGGTCAAAACAATCACCAATGTAATAAAATCAAAGTCCAGACTTCATTTAAGCTTTTAAATGTTGGTTGCGTGTATGAATCCTTACCACAGAAGATTAAATCTTTCAGTGCAACTAGAATATCATTTTATTAGTTTTCTCCTTAATATTTCTAGAAAGAGAAACAGATAAGAACTTAATAATTATCTTTAATAAATATTAAATAAATGGAATTATATATTCATGCAATATGTATGTCTATAATTTTGATAATTGTATGCTTTCAATTAACCCTCTTTCATGCCAGATCCATTGTGTCAATTAGGAATATAACATATTACAATGATGCTGTAAAAATTACAAAACTGTCAATTGTTAACTTGTTGACATAAAAAAACTGTGAAAATACTTTTGTCAAAATAATCTAAACCCACCTAACTAAATGTTAACTAAATTTAGACTAGAAAGTGTATGCATTTCTTGTGTCACATAAACAAACCCCCAAAAATTCAAATATCCATAAGATCACAATGAAATGTCTGCAAAGGTATACAAATTAAAAAAAATGTTCCAAATTTTGGAAACATATGATAGTAATATTTTTAGCCATATTTTTCTTCTGAAGCTGACAAATCTCCTTTACTTTTTTTGACAAAATGTCATAAATTATCTAAGGTCTATCCAAGCACTATTTAAATGAAAAACTAGTCAAATATATGCTTTTTACCATCATGATTCTTACCCGATATATTCAAAGAATTTTATTCATGAATGATATTTACTACATCTTTCATTTAGTATTTCTCTGTGAAGTTCATTATGACATCAGTCCCTTGCAATTCTCAAAAAAAAAAAAAAAAGGCTCTACTATGTGCTACATTTAAAGGCCAATTTCTATGCCTTCCTTTCAATAGACCACTTTCTGTAGGAATCACAGTTGATGGGTATTTCCTTTTGAAAATTGATTCTCTAAGACTGCGTTATGCCTCACTCTTTGGGTATCTTTAATCATGTTAAGTCTCCTCTTGTAGAAGTAATTCCATTATGAACCCATTAATACTGGCTTATATGCTTCTTTTCTATACTCTCCAATTACTGTCACATTGCAATAGCATATTATAATATTTGTATTTTTCAGTATCCTTCATTTGATTGTCAGCACCTTAAGGAAAGAAAAGAGCTTTCCCAGTAAAAGTGTTCTTAATGAATTAATGATGAAATTATATAAAGAATCTGAACAATAATACATATTAGTGTATGTGATTTCTAATAGCAGATAATGGGAACATGACAAACAATGATTTGTGTTCTATAGAAGTTTTCTTGTAGGGATCACATTTTTTTTTCCTGGTTCTTAAGAGGTGACAAGAAAGAAAGAAAGAAAGAAAGAAAGAAAGAAAGAAAGATACCACTTAGAAGAAAGAGTATATAGGGGCACCAGGGTGGCCCAGTGGGTTAAGCATCCAACTTGTTTTTGGCTAAGTTTATGATCTAATGGTTTGTGAGTTTGAGCCCCACTTCTGGCTGTGTGCAAATAGCACGGAACTCATTTGGGATTCTCTCTCCCCCTCTTTCTCTTTCTCTCCGCTGCTCGCTCTCTCTCTCTCTCTCTCAAAAATAAATAAACTTAATTAAAAAAAGAAGAGTACATAAATTAATCAAGAGAAATACAAGTACCTTATAGTTTCAAAAACAACCTTTTGTTTTTGTCACTTTATGATGGTTAATTTTATGTGTCAACCTTGCTAGGCAATGGAACCCATATATTTAATAAAACATCCCTTTATATTGCTGTAAACGTATTTTTAAAAAATGAGGTTCACACTTAATTCAATAAATTTTGAGAAAAGCAGATAATCTTCCATAATATGGGTGAGCCTCATCCAATAAGTTGAAGTCCTTAAGAAAAAGAGGAATAATGAACTCTCCCGAAGAGGAAGGAATTCTAACAGAATGATTTTGGGTTTGAGCTGCAACATCAACTCTTTCCTGGGTCTCTAGCCTGCTGGCCTACCTTGCACATTTTGGACTTGCTAGCCTCCACAATTAGATGAACCTTCCTTATAATCAATCAATCAACTAATCAATTTCTCTCACATACAAGCATTCTCTCTCTTACTCTTTCACCCTAACTCTCTCATTCTAGATAGATGATAGATAGATAGGTAGATAGATAGATAAGTAATTAGATAGCTACACTACATATAGATGTACATACACATGTGATATGTACACACAAACACACACACACCCTCTATTAGTTCTGTTCCTCTAGAGAATGCTAATTCTCACATCCTGTTTGTAAGTTTATATTTAAGCATGACTATTTGAAAGACATTAGCTCTTTCTTTAGACATAAAACTAGATTTATAAATGCTTACACTTAATTTTAGTTATAAAAAATTAGTTGAAGGCTATGTGTAATAGGTGCTGATACTTTTTAATGTGATAAATTATATTCTATGTAAAAAATTATAAGAAGTGCAGAAAACATGACAGGAACTTAATTCACTAGAATAATGTAAAATATCGGGCAGGAAAAAAAGTATTTTCATTAGAAGCAATGAAAATATAGAGGAAGTTTCTCTGAAAATCTTTAGCAGAACATAATATTTGAAAATTAAGTTGACTGTTAAAGTCATCATCTGGGCCAAATATTGATATCACCTTGTTACTGTTATTTTAATTATAGTTCATGGTAGGGAGGTAAAACAGCACTTCATTTATTTCAAATATCATTATCTATTTCTTAGAGATTTTGTTAAATCTCTAAGATGGGCTTAGAGATTGGGCTAAGCCAATCTCTAATTGATGGGCTGCTTGAAATTCCTGTCATTTCAATTCAATTTTTGACTTAAACAAATTAGAAGAATAACAGTCTGTACCCAATGAGAATTATATGTGTGGGTATTATATTTTTAAAATGAATTCATGATTGATAAGGTTTTTTTAAGGAAAATATGCAAAGAAAATATCAAGTATATAGAAACTAAGATAAATATTATCTCTGGATGAGAGAGATTGAGCACACTTACAAGTGCTACTCTTTGTTGTGGTTTAACATTGTGTTCTATCAAAAGCTAACATTTCAAAAAACCTTCGGAAAAAAAGTAGGTAGAATTCTTCCATTCTGGCAAATTTTATAATGAAACAATTTAGCTTTATTTGTTGTAATTAATATAATTTCTCTGACTTTTATTTATTTATATTTTTTCTAAACATACATTTTTGAGAGAGAGAGAGAGAGAGAGAGAGAGAAACACGAGCAGGGGAAGGGCAGAGAGAGAGGGGGACAGAAGACCCAAAGTAGGCTCTGTGCTGACAGCAGCAATCCCGGTTGCAGGGCTCGAATTCACAAACCAAGACATCATGACTTGAGCTGAAGTCACATGCTCAACTGACTGAACAACCCAGGCACCCCTAATCTCTTTAATTTTAAAAAATACATTTCAAACAGTTTTTTTAAAGATCTTTATTACTCTGAAATTATATACTCAGTGAAGTAAGGATAAAGTGATGGCGGACCGCCTCTCAATGATGGGAAGACTACCATGCAGTTGGCTGTTCTTTCTGGACAGTGGTTCCATGTTTAGTGTTTAGTTTACTCTTGGCTTATGCTCTTGGCAGGCTGGGCACTCAGCAGTTAGATAATCAGATCAGCTTACCACATACACCATAATACAGAAGAAGATGGCCTAATATAATTTGATGGGCCAACTGAGGAGTCAGTTTTGGTGCCAAATGGTAAACAGTACCCCATAAGGTTTATGAGCTGCCCTCTAATTTTTTTGAATCAGTTACAAATCTAATCTACAAATCTACCATAGGCCAGATTACATAGATCAGAGAACCAAAAATATAGGTGGAAATGATGCCTCTTAGCATTTTACCAATTAATCCACTAGAGAATTTTGGCATCCTGTTTCTGCAACCTTGCTCTGATATTGTATAGTTCTTAGTTCTTGAACAAGGATATTTTCATCAGTGGAACATTAGTGATCTTATTAAACTGAGAGTTGATACTGCTACTGCTGGTTGGAAAATATATGCCATTTATCAAGAAAAAATTCAGTTGCTGCTACACAATTTTTTCAAGGAAGTCAATATCTAGACCTGAGACAATTTAGGTGGCTGGAATGTTAAAGCAAAATACTAAAAGCAGAATCACTACAAATTCAGATGTTTAATGAATAATGTTTTACTACCAGATAAAAAAGTAAGACAAAACAATGAACTGCGATATTAACTGATGATAAGGGCTAAATGATATGGGTATTGAAAAAAGGAAATAAATTGGCTGAAACTCTGTATTCAGGTTTAAATATTAGTACTGTAGCAACTATGTGTACATTCTTTTTTTCTCTCTTTTCTTTCCTTTGTTACTTTGTATAAAGAGTATTGATTGGGTTTGACTTGACATTTAGTTCATGGGTCTTCCCCACATCACTGGTTAGAAAGTGAAAGATCCTTTGTTTATGTGAGGGATCACTGTTTTATATTAGGCAGAAGTAAGAAGGTTTTTTGAGACAAGTAAATATGCAAAAAAAGAAAGAAACAATGTGCACAGAGTGAAAACAAAGATCGATTGTACCTTCCTGGACCTGCAGTCCCAAAGACATTTTTTTTTTCTTTGCCATTCCTCTGCTCTAGTCTTTAATGCGTAGGGGCTGATGCAGTAGGGCTATTTCCCAGGCTTCCCTGTCAGTTGACCTCTAGCTAGATTTCACCTCTGAAGAGAACCAGTGGAAGGTTGTGTGTTCCTCTATGTGTGCAGCAGCTTCTCTGACACTGAATCTACCCGCATGGAACCGTCTCTTAGCAGATTCCCTAGTCTCACAGTTTCCTCACAGTAATTGCAGCCTCTGGGCTTCAATTATAATTCTCAATAAATTCTATTTAAGTGTTGGAACTATAGTATCATCAAATCAGAACCTAGTATCTTTACTGCCACGTTTCAGCAGAGGATGGAAAGCCCAGCTATGAGATTTGCAAACTTTGGCAGTGGTCAGTATCATTAAGAACTGTATTGGGTACTATGCCTCTTTCACGTCATGGATTCTGTCATCTGGATTGTATTTCCATGGAACTCCTGTTTTTGTCCAAACATTCTGATATCAGTCAATAGAAAAGTAAGCCAGATTAAATGGGATACATTGTCAATATAAATCTAAAAACTTAAAACAACAGGATAAATTATTATTGATTTGAGACAAATGTTTTTCTTTCTCAAATATAAAAGTAATTCTATAACAATTATGAGGAAACTGGAGATTTTTATCTTTAAAGCTAAATGATCTCCTCTAAATCAACAGTGTCACTTATGTAAATCATTAGTATATCCATTGCTAATTTATGCCTAAAGTATAAAAATTAATAGGTATTTTAAGACAATTAATTTAACATAAATCACTATTAAGTTAAAATTACTCAAGATCCACTAAGATAAATATTTCATTAGTGTGCCAAAATAAAATAATGATGCAATTAGGAAGATGTTCTTTGTAATTTTAAAGAGAATTTAAAAAGTAATTTGTTTTAAGGTGATCTGAAAGAAAAATGTACTTGGGATAAAACTTGTTTTTATTCTACAGAAAATACTACATCTTATTCTCTAGATTTAATTCAAGTTTTCAAAAATGCAGAAAATAAGATTAGTTTGAAAACCACAAGTGCTCAGAAAATAACACATTATGTGCAAGTGTGTATATTAAATTGTGATATATTTTGCATGTATCACAATTAGGTATTATTTATAAAAACACCTCATTTGGGGGGAATTGAAAAATCTAAAAGTTAATAAGTACAAGTGGTAAAATTTAAAAATTAAGGTATAGTTAATTAATTAATTAATTAAAAATGCATAATGGCTCTGCACGTATAAACTAGACACTATTATAGACAATGGCTATATATTAGTGAAAAGTAGTAGAATACCTGCTTTGCAGCCTGCTTTAATATGGAGGGAACCAGACAATAAAACAATAAAATATAAATATGTAATATGTCCTGTAGTTACATGTGTTATGAATAAAATAAAACAGACTGATATAAGTAGAGAATCCTGGAGACAGTTAAGAACTTACTGTTTTATAGTAGAGAAAGTCTCTCTCCAAAGGTGTCATGAGCAGGAAGCTGAGGTAAATGAAAAAAAAACAAAAAACAAAAAACTGTGTATATCCAAGATAAGAATGACCCAGTTAAAGAAGGTAGCATATTACAAAGTCCTGAGATTGGAGAATACTTGGGGATTGCAGTGAACAGCAAGAGGCCAGAATGAGGCTATCAGAATAATTGAGAAGGAAGATGGTGTGTTGAACATTAGTCACCGTGATCCAGCCTTAACACCTATGAACAAGATGGTGGTCAATACACCGAGTCTGTGTTAATTTTTGTTTTTCATGTTCATATTGTTTAGGATGTTTTCTTTCATTGGGAATAGGTATCATCAAATTGCTATACATTGTTCCTGAAATATCAAAGCATGATTTTTGAGTTTCTTATTTTGTTTTAAAGGCAATTTCTAAAATTCAGTAAAATTATAATAAGTAAATCCAACTGCAAGAAAATATGGTTTAAAAACTAATTTAAAAGGATAAAAAGGGGAGAAAGCATATATAGGTAACTTTATGCTGAGAGAAGAAATATGAATATAGACTCAATGCATATCATCGATAGAGAGTAGCATAAATGCTTAGTGAAATGCAGAATTTTATATATTATATAATCAGTTACAAAGAGCCATTGTCTACAGTCATGAACAATTCTGATTAATTAACCAGGAAAAGTTTTATTTATAATAAATTAAAAAATCAACCAATAAACAAAATAATTTCAATAATTCTACTTGCTATTTTAATTAATCTGTAGTAGGACTACACTGGATTTCTAATGTACATTTGAAATAAACAGGATATAACACAGATCAACATCTTCCTTTCTTTGAAATATTCTTTCAAACATTCAGTCTGAAAGAAATTAACTAAAAGCATTATTTGTTTATATGCACACACACATAAACACAAACACACAGTCTTAATCATGTGAGAAGCAGTATGGGATAATGGAAAGAACCTAGGCTTTGTTGTTGGGCCTGTGTTAAATCCTGTCTCTGGTAATGAAATATATACATATTCTGGGAATTTAATTAATTTGAGCCTTATTTAAAAAAGAGAATATTAAATGATAGTATCTGCTGCATAAAATTGACGGAAGTATTAATGATAACACATGTGAAGTATTAAGCATATATTAGGTACACAATACCTTTTCAATTAAGATTAATTATTATTGAGGCACATGAGGTGGCTCAGTCAGTTAAGCAGTGACTTTTGGTTTTGGCTCAGGTCATGATCTCACAGTGGTGAATCTGCTGTGAGCGTGCAGCCTGCTTGGTCTGTCTCCTTTCTCTTCCTCGTCCTCTCTCACTCTCTCTCCCTCTAAATAAATAAATAAATAAATAAATAAATATTTTAAAAGATTAATTATTATTATATTAGTCTTCTACTTTTTATGCTATAGGAAATAAGTTATATGTATAGCTTTAAGGTATACAAATACAAAGCATGTAAACAAAATCCTTTACAGCAACTCTAGCATCTGTGAATATTATGAAAATAACTTTATGTTTTTGTCAGATGTATTAAAGAAAATTTAGATGATTTTTTTCATTATCACCCATTATTAAAGGATAAGAAAAACAACATTTTCTTTAACTCCATGCATGAGTAGCTTCTTTAGCACTGTGGTGTCAGATATTATTCAATAAATGATATGTGAACAAATGAATTCAAATAATGGTAAAGAAATCTTGGTAATTGCAGCTGAAGTATATGTCAAATATTTCTGAAGCAACATTAAATGCTTAACTTACGCAGCATGCTTCACTGTCAACTAAAAATTAAAATAATTTATTGTCTTTTTTTTTCATTCTACTTGGCAGGATGTGACTAGCAATATAAAGAATACATTAAACTTATAGCTCTATTTTTATTGTTTTAAATCATTTCACGTATCTGGTTTTAAATACACCCAGGCCAAAAAAAAAGCAAAAGTATCATTATGTTTTTGAAATAAAAATATAAAAAATTTTTCCTGAGTTATTGTCAAGTTGCAGACCATAATACGGTATTATTAATAGTGAATCGAATATATATAATGTACTCCTAATATTCTTTCTTATATATTATTAAAATTGTTATTTTTACATTTAATATATTTTAAAGTGATGACAAACTAAATAAGGACTTACCAACTAATTTACTAAGATAGACAAACTAGACAGGACTTAAAAGACATAATTTAGAAATCAAACTAACAGTTTGCCAGTTACTCTTTAAAATAAATAGCTTTGAAAATTGTTTAAAATTCTTTGAGACCTTCTGACACACGTATAATTCATTTTTTATTGTCTTTACCCATGCCCCATGCACATGTACATACATGCGTGCACATCCCCCCCCCACACACACACACACACATATTTTGGTCACTGTGTCCAGAACTACTACGGACAGGCTATGTTCTCTAAGGTATGCAGTGATCTCTGGTAATATGAAGGTTGGAGCATATGTATGAGTCAGATTCTAACATGGCTGATACAAAACTGTGTATATAACTTGTGCTTAGAAAGAACTTTACTGCTTAATTTCTATTCTATAGTTGTGGCTTGGGTGTCTGCTTAAAAATGATGGAGCCCAGGATAATTCAAAATATCAGATCAGTGAAACAGAATAGAGTGCACAGAAATAATCCTCAACAAATATGCAATGGGAAAAAGACAATCCCTTCAACAAATGTTGTTGGGAAAACTGGACAGCTACACACAAGAGAATGAAACTGGAACACTTTCTTAAACCAGACACAAAAATAAACAGAAATGGATGAGAGACCTAAGTGTGAGACCTGAGACCATAAAAATCCTAGAAGAGAACCCAGGCAGTAATTTCTCTGATATTAGCTGTAACATCTTTCTAGATATTTTCTCCAGAGGCATGGGGAACAAAAGCAAAAATAAACTATAGGGACTAAATCAAATTAAAACTTTCACAGGGAAGGAAACAACCAGAGAAACTAAAAGACAACATACTGAATCAGAGAGGATATTTGCAAATGACATATCTGATAAAGGGTTAGTATCCAAATGTATAAAGAACTTACACAACTCAAAACACAGAAAAACCAAATAATCCAATTTAAAAGTGAGAAGATGTGAACAGACATTTGTCCAAAGAAGACATATAGATGGCCAACAGATACATGAAAATATGCTCAGCATCACTCACCATCAGGGAAATGTAAATCAAAACTACAATGAAATATCACCTCACGTGAGTCAGAATGGCTAAAGTCAACAACACAAGAAACCACAAGTTTTGGTGAGGATGTGGAGAAAAAGGAACCCTTATGGACTGTTGGTGGGAATGCAAACTGGTGCAGCCATTGTAGATGACAATATGGAAGTTCCTTAAAAAATTAAAAATAGAATTACCATATGATCCAGTAATTGCACTTCTGGGTATTGTCCCAAAGAATATGAAAACACAAATTTGTAGGGACATATATACCCCTATGTTTACTGCAGCATTATATACAATAGCCAGATTATGGAAGCAGTCCAAGTATCCATCAATAGATGAACAGATGAAGAAGATGTGGAGTATATTTATATCATCTAATAATAATTAGCCATAAAAAATGAAGTCTTGCTATTTGTCATCAAGGGAGTATAGTGCTAAGCAAAATAAGCCAGTCGGAGAAAGACAAATACCATATGATTTCACTCATATGTGAAATTTAAGAAGCAAAACAAAGGAAGAAAAAAGAGAGAGAAACCAAAAAAATAAAAATAAAATAAAACAGACTCTTAACTATAGAGAAAAACAGATGGTTGCCAGAGGTGAGGTAGTGAGGAGGATGAGTAAAACAGTGAAGGGGATTAACAGTACACTTATCTTGATGAGCACTGAGGAATATATGGGATTGCAGAATCACTATATTCTGAAATCATTTATATCTGACTAATATGACACCATATGTTAAGTACACTGGAATTAAAATAAAGTTTAAAGATAATTTTTCCCAAAAAATAAAGTAAAATATTTAATCACAAAAACAATCAGGAACTGGGGCACCTGGATGGCTCAGTGAGTTAAGCATCTGACTCTTGGTTTCAGCTCAGGTCATGATCTCATGGTTGGTGAGATCAGGCCCCTTGTTGGCCTCTGCACTGAGCGTGGAGCTTGCTTGGGATTCTCTCTCTCTTCTTCTCTTTCTGACCCTATCTTGTTCTCTCTCACTCTCAAAAAAATAAAAATAATAAAAATTAAAAAAAAACATTAAAAAATTAAAAAAGTCAGGAACCATTATTTATTACTCATTACTCCCTGATATATAATCAATTACAATATATTCTTTAAAGGTACGTGATATACTTTGTTCACTATTGTGTGTCCTTGCATTTAGAGCTGTACATCGTTTAAGTGGCAATTACTGAACAAAACACACATAATTTTGCTCCTATAAAATGAGCCCAATTTCTGTACTTGTTTGTCATCTTGTAATCTCTGTGCCTTTATCTACAATTATCTACCTCACTTCTAAAAACGAGACTGAAGAACTTGTTAACTAGTGAGAATATGTGGAAATAAGCAGGTAATAAAAATTTGTTTTATAAATTATAGGTAACCTTTCTCACAATAGAATGTTTTTGTAATGTATATTCTAATTATTAGCAAATGGAGAGAAAAAGACACATTGTTATATTTTATATAACATGTCCTTTTAAGAGAGAGACAGAGAAAAGCTTGACGAAGAATAGGAGGCAAATCAACCCAGGAGGCAGATATTGGAGTGATGTGGACATGAGCCAAGGAGTAAAATAGCCATCAGAAGCTAGAAGAAGCAAAGAATGGATTATCCTCTAGAGCTTCCAGTGGAAGTATGGTCCTGCTAACAGCTGGATTTCATCCTAGTGAAATTGATTTTGGATTTTTGGCCTCCAAAACTGTGAGGGAATCAATTTCTTTTGTTTTAAGCAACCAAGATTATGATAATTTGTTTCATCAGCCACATGAAACTAGCATGCATTCCTCCCCCAGCTTACACCTAGTGCCCTACAAAAGGTCCTGTATAACAAGTTTAATATGGAGGAAAAAATTAGATTAGTGCCTGGATATAGTTCCAAGGTGAAAATGGACAGTAGCCATATTTTAGCCATGTTCAGGGGTGACTTTAGAGGTCAATGGAGAGAGAAAATCTTCCCACCTGCAGGTTGGACACTTTGTTATCTACACTGTGCAGAAAAAGTGGCCTGGAGAAAAAGTACATACTGATTCCTAGGCAATGCCAATGGTCTAATTATGTGATAAGGTTTCCAGAAGAAAATGATCTGAGAAATTGAAGACACAAGGGTCTGGGTGGAGGTATTTCAATAAACAGATCAGAAGGAGCATGAAGTGTGATGTCTTTCATCACATGTTAATTCTCACCAGAAAGCTTCCCTCATGAAAGAGACACCAAACAAATTGGCTAAACAATGTAGCCACTTAAACATCCACCTCTGAATGGACCCAAGAACAGAATAGTCATGGTGGCAGACTGAAGCTATATATGGGCCAAATAGCATGGACTGTCCCTTAGCAATACCAGCTATTTTACTGCTACCTCTGAATAACCAACCTGAAAGCAAAGGACCCCTATACTGAACCTCCAGAACAGTGTTATTCCATGGGGAATTAAAAGCCACTTGATGGCAAGTCAACTACATTGAGACCCTTCCTTCTTAGGTTGCCTTTCCTGCCTGTAGAGCCTCAGCCAACACAAATGAAGCAGATGGTGATGATTTGCTCTTCTCTCTAATCTCTATAATCTTTATTATTTTCTAGTTAATTTTCTCTGATTTGCTCATATGGAAGATTGTGTTCTCAGTACACAATGTTCAAATTTGTTATTTCTATATGGCTTTCAATTTTGTCCTTTCTTGTATTCATTTTCTGAAGCATAACACATATGAGAAATATGATTAGCTTTAGCTGATCTCATGAGCTAAATTTCATCTATCTTTTGCTTTCTTGTATCTCAATTTAGAATATTTTTTCGGGGTCTTTTTTTACTCTTTAATTTCCTGAGAACATGGAATTTTTTATTCTGATATATAAAATCCTTCTTGGATTTTTGTATGTTCATTTTCTGTTTTGTAGATAGTCAGTATGCATAAATTATCTGATATTTATTGTATGTTTATTCAATGGGAACAGTTAAATCCTGGTCTTTCCATATGCTGAAAAACATGGTGTCAATAGTTGGAGAAATGAACAAAAGCATCTGGAGGCTTTAATCTTATTAAAAAATTTTTTTTTGTTATATATTAGCTTTATTTGCTAATCTGGTTATTCATTGCCCCTCAGTTTCCAGCATCCCACCTTTTAGGGTTGAGCAAGAGGTTTTCATAACTCATTGAAAGGATAAATATAAATATAGGACTTTTTTAAAAATTTACATTTCTCTACTTGGTTGCATCAGGCCAATAGCAATAGACTTTTCTAGTTTAGGAAGGCAGACCAAAAAGGGAAAAAGAAAATAGAATGTCATTTCCTTTTAAACATTTCTCTTTTAGCATTCTGGGTGTGGAATTCAGTGGGCCAGTTTTTATATCTTCTCTGTGTTCATGCCCAAACTACTGAATTTACATTGTTCTCATATTTTGCATGTGTTTTCAGCAATGTCCATTTGTTATTAGGAATATCTCTACCCCGTCAGTTTATTCAATGTGTTGTAGTTAGAGAGGGAGGACAGCAATAGGCAGCTCACATTTATCTTGAGAATTGTGCTCTCTCTCTTTTTTAAGTTTATTTATTTTGAGAAACAGAGAGAGAGAGAGAGAGAGAGAGAGTGAACGAGTGAGCAGGGGAGGGGCAGAGAGAGAGGGGGAGAGAGAGTCCCAAGCAGGCTCCATACCGTCAGTGCAGAGGCTGATGTGGGGGTCAAGCCCACGAACCATGAGGTCATGACCTGAGCCGAAACCAAGAGTTGGACTCTTAACTAACTGAGCCACCCAGATGCCCTGAGAATTGTGCTCTTGATTGTTAATTCTCTCACTCTGTGTTTATGCCTCTGTGAGTGTGTATTATTGTGTGTGTTAGAGATGTGATTATGAAAAGTAAGCAAGCACAAGTTATTATGTCTCTCTCTGTTTCCTTTTAATCAGATATCACCATAATAATAATAGTGTCACCTACTCAGAAATAAATATGCTTTTTCATTAATGGCCTAGGCCCCAGCTTATTTCTTTAATAGTATGGTGTTATTTTAATTATTCCCAGTGGTCTAACCTGAGGGCAAAATTTGATCACATTACTGATAACTATGGTATTTATTCCCTGTTGATTCTACTTCCTCATACTGAACACAGTCCAAATCTTTCTCTTACTGATTCTGATGTACAAGTCCAAGCAGCTACCACAATGCTTTTTTTCAGAAGTATTACTATCTCCTTGTCACAAGGAACAGTGATTTTTTTTTAACTTTTCACCACTGTCTCTGACCATTCTCCACTATGAATATCCTACTGATCTGGAAACTTCAGACTACTACACTGCCAACATGTTCTATGGTTCCCTTACTTCTGAATTGTACTGTTATATGTGTTGCAATACATTGCTGGTTTTCCTTAAGTGTTTTACTAACCTTTGTGTAAATGTTCTCTTTAAAAAGACCTTTCTATATGATCTAAACATACTTCCATATACCAGACAGGTGATGTATGTTAGTGACAGAAGCCTTGCTACACTAAGAATCATTCCTCCCTTCTACAATCAAGACTTTGATAATGAAACAAACTCCTTGAATATGTATTCAACTTCCTTTAAATTTAAGTTTTCTTCCAGAAAGCACATCAATCCTTTATGAAAGTAGAATCTATATGGTTTCAATGCACTAATTCTCAGTTCTGCCTATGGATGCCTGAATCTAAATGGCTAATAGAGTTTGGCCTCAAGCTAAAATACCCTCTATAATGAATTATGTATATAAGACAGTACATGTTTGATTATGTTGCTAGATGTTTCCCTAGAAGGTATTTTATGTGTAAAATATGAATATTGTGACTCATTAGGTTGCTTTATTTAAATTACATTTTTCAAGTTAACATTAATAATATCCTTCAGCATGCATCAACTGTCCAAATCTTTCAGATAATTTGATTAGTTTTATCTTCAGTCTTCAACCTTGGAAGTACTTTCTAAGCACTTTCTTGAACCTACTTTTGAGGTTAAATCATTGTGTCATTAATATTTAAAAAAGACTAAATGGAAAGAGATGCTCATAAAGTCCAGACATCTTTGTCACTGATATAATAGGGCAATGAGACAATTTCCCTCCTAAGAACCGGAAGATAGTTCTGTCTGTTCTGTGTTGGCTCATTTATCTCTGTTACATTGATGAATTCATTTTCATGACAATGCTTGGTCTGAATAATGAAAAGCTGGAAGAGATAGTCTGATGGTCGAGATGGAATATTTAAAATTTTCTTTCCAATTATAGCTAACCATCTTTTTGAGATATACCATTGAGATGATCAATCATTTTGGGTGAACAAAAATTCCTAGATGATATTTTTAAATGAAATTACAAGTCATTTGAATAGTGTAATCTCTTTTAAAGCTTTATTAAACCCAGTGTGAACTCCAAGTCATTATATCTTCTTAAACACAAGTACATAAAATATAACAATGTATTTTCAGCTATTCATTTGGCAATAATTTGAATATACATTACAAAAAACCAGTTTGTTGAAGACAAGATAACCATCATAAAACAAGTCAACTTTAATTATATGCTCAGTTCCACATGTGTGCTCACTAGTTAAACAGATTCATTTGTTCCCTTCTTAGTTACGAATGAGGTAGGGAATTATTTCTGCAAGGTGACTTAAAGCAGTGGTTCCCAAATTTTAGCATGCCAATGAAGCACTTGAGCATCTTGGTGGAACCTGAGACTCTGCATTTTTTATGATTTTTTGAAAATGCTTATTTATTTTTGAGAGAGAGAAAGATTGGGGAAGGGCAGAGAGAGAGAGAGAGAGAGAGAGGCAGAAGATCCAAAGAGGGTGGGCCAGAACTCAGGGCCATGAGACCATGACCTGAGCAGAAGTCCAACGCTTAACTGACTGACCCACCCAAGGAGCCCTGAGATTCCTCATTTCTAACAAGCTTTCTTAACATCAAGCTAACGAGTCAAAATCTGGTGCCACATTTACTCCATGACAAGTTCATGTACTTTGATTGACTTGTTTTTTTGATTAGCAGCTAAAATACATATAATTCTGAAAGAAATAATACTTCAAACTATGTGACAATTTATAATATTTTTAAATGATCACTGATAGGATAAGTTAGTACCATTTGTGAACCATTTGACCAAATTTTGACTATGAATTTTAATAACAAAACAAGATATTATCATTAAAATAATGAATCTACTTTCACAATTATTACAGCACACTTCATACGACTTTTTTTTGGTGCCAGGATTTTTCTAAGGTTTTACATATAAGTCATTTTCATACTTACCACGATCTTATCAGTTACACAGAATAATTATCCCTATTTTACAAGTGATAAAATGGAGGGAGAGAGTGTTTAAGTAACTTTGTCAAGATCACAGAACCACAGGAAATAAATCAAGGAGCCAGATTCAAAATTTAAACAGTCTATATAGTGTGAACCCTTAAACACTTTGCTATACTACTTTTGTTTCAGAATGAAAGTATTATAGCAATTGTAAAATTTAAAAACTGAACTAATGATTCAATCAAGGGAAAAATGGAAGGG
Source organism: Lynx canadensis (assembly GCF_007474595.2). Lineage (NCBI taxonomy): Eukaryota > Metazoa > Chordata > Mammalia > Carnivora > Felidae > Lynx > Lynx canadensis. The sequence continues at coordinate 60,677,333 of NC_044307.1, forward strand.
AAAACTTAAGGGTTTATAAAGATGCTGTTTGGAAGATTTTCCTCCAGTTGAGGAAAGAACACATGTGGAAAATATAAGCAGTCAGAGACTCTCACTCACTTATGTGTGGTCCACAAAAAAGGAAATCCCAAAGCCCCAGCATAGCTTTACAGTATGCTAGGTATTGCTAAATTAAATGAATAATCAAAATCAAGCTAGCTGAGTCAGACAAGAGGCTCATGTAATTTTTTTTAATGTTCATTTATTTTTGAGAGAGAGACAGAGCATGAGCAGGGGAGGGGCAGAGAGAGAGGGAGGCACAGAATCCAAAGCAGGCTCCAGGTTCTGAGCTGTTAACACAGAGCCCGACATAGGGCTTGAACCCTCAAACTGAGAGATCATGACCTGAGCTGAAGTCGGACGCCCAACCGACTGAGCCTCCCAAGTGCCCCAAGAGGCTCAAGTAAATTTATTGTCCTAGATGTAAAGACATGAAAATGGATTTCTAAAGACACAATCTAAAAGCTGCCTTCTGCTTCACTAGAAAGAGACTGATGAGCTGTTTGTTCAAGAGGAATCAGAAAGTGATCAAATATGCTCACTGTTCATGAACATTGTAATGACAAATAGGTGAAAAAGAAGCATGTTTGTCAGTTACTTGTGCTAGAGTCTTATTTCTTTCTTCTTTTTTTTTTTTTTTTTTTTGGTTAGGGACTTTTTCTAAAAAAAATATTATTTGCTTTTAACCACCTTGAGTTTGGTTTAGAGGCTGGGTGACAATATAAAAGAGTTCTCTAGAGATACATTTTTTTGAAATCTCACTTTGTAGTTGTAGACACAAAAAATATCGGCACAGTGCTTGCTATAGACTGTTTTATGTCTCCCCAAATTTTCATATGTTGAAGTCCTAATCCCCAATATGATGGAAATTGCAGGTAAGCTTTGGAGAGATACTTGGAAGATGATATAAAGTTGGTGGGACCCTTATGGTGAGATTTATATGAATGGAGAGCAGAGAACAGCTCTCTCTGTCATGTGAGGATACAGTAAGAAGGTGGCCATCTGGAAGCCAAGAAGAGAGCTCTCATCAGAACCTGGCCATACTAGCACCCTGACCTCATATTTTTAACCTCCTGAATGTGAAAAAAAATTTTCCTTTGTTTCACCCACCTGGTCTATGGTGTTTTGTTATAGCAGCCCAAGATGTGGTATTAAAAAGTGGGGTGCTGCTATATCAAATACCAAACATGTGAAAGTAGCTTTGGAACAGGGTAATGGGTGAAGGCTGGTGAGTATTGAGGTACGTGCTAGAAATATGGACATTAAGAGTGATTCTGGTGAAGTTTCAGATGGAAATGAGAAGCACGTTACTAGAAACTAGAGGAAAAATGTCCTTGTTACAAAGTGGCAAAGAACTTGGCTGAGGTGTATTCTAGTGCCTATGGAAGATAGAACCTGTGAGTAATGCAAATGGATATTTTAGTTGAGGGGATACGTTTAATTTTTTAATGTTTTTTTTTTATTTTTGAAGGAGAGAGAGAGACAAAGCATGAGTGGGGGAGGGTCAGAGAGAGAGGGAGACACAGAATCTGAAACAGGCTCCCTGCTCTGAGCTGTCAGCACAGAGCCTGATGCAGGGCTCAAACCCACGAACTGAGAGATCAAGACCTAAGCTGAAGTCAGACGCTTAACTGACTGAGCCACCCAGGGATCCCCCTTTTTTACCTGTCTTATTTTTGTTTGTTTGTTTGTTTTGTTTTTTTAAGGGAGAGAGAGAGGAGAGAGAGAGAGAGAGAGAGCGCATGTGCACGCCAGCAGGGAAGGGGCAGAGGGAGAAGGAGAGAGAGAATCTAAAGCAGACTGCACACCCGGTGCAGAGCCTGACATGGAACTTGATGTCACTACTGGGAGATGGTGACCTGAGTCAAAATCAAAAGTCAGACACTTAACCAACTGAGCCACCCAGGTGCCCCTAGTTGAAGATATTTCTAAGTAAAGAATGAAGGAGTGGTTTGGTTCTTCCTGAAAAAGTCAAGAAATGAGTTGAAGGAGGAATTGTTAACCAAATGAACCAGAAGTTGAGGGTTTGGGAATTGCTCAGCCCGTCCATATTGCAAGAAGTAATAAAGCTTGTTCTGAAGAGATCATGAAGGGTGTGGCTGAACAACCATTTGATAAAAAGTTTGTGGGCTTATATTTAACTGAAGGGGTAGAGATGAGACAAAATGAAGAATGACTGCAAGGTGTCTTGGATTTGACAGGACTGGATGATTGAGACTTTTATCTGGAAATCTATTCTTGAAGAACAAGGAAACGTTAGGGGCACCTAGGTGGCTCAGTCTGCTAAGCTAGGTGGCTCAGGCCATGATCTCACAGTTAGCGGGTTCAAGCCCTGCGTCGGGCTCTGTGCTGACAGCTCAGAGACTGGAGTCTGCCTTGGATTCTGTGTCTCCCTGTCTCTCTGCCCTCCCCCACTCGTACTCTGTCTCTCTCTCTCAAAAATAAATAAACTTGAAAAAAAATTTTTAAAAAGGAAAACTTATGTGAAGACAATTCAGAGCTCATCAGGGTCACTACTTTGGTTCACAAGCTTCACTAGGCATTTTAGGACAGGATGCCTAGTGGACTCAAAGATAGGGCATAGGATGCCTAGTAGACTGAAAGAATGCTAAGCAAGCAGAAAAAACAGCTATTATTTGCGTGATTTTTTTTAAAAAAACGTATCTTATGTAGGACCTGTTGTCTTCATCTGAGAATAGAAGATGGTTCAGAATTGAACAAGGCCTCTCTTTATCCTTTTGGGTATATATACTTCTGGTATTCAAAAGACATTGATTTTACTTCCTAGATGTTTCCTGAATGTTTGAGCCCATAGTGCTACAATATTAATAATTAGTGGTGGAGCCAAGTTCTCTTTGACCATTTCATTCTACTTTTATGTCTCTTTCCCCACTGAAGGTCCTACTCATTTCATGGTATCCATCCCTCAGAATCCCTTGCAATGTGTAACTATTTTGTTATACTTCTTTGGTTCCACCCATCCTTTAGTATCATGTCTGTATTCCCTTGACCTTCCCTCCAATAGCCCTCATTTCCTCTCTCCTGCTGTTTCCCCTGCCAGGTCTTTTTCCCTAACACTTAGCTTATCTGTAGGTCAATGCCCTGTTATTATATTTCAGTCCCCTTCTCTATCATCTTTCCTTAGGCCCTACCAGTTCTTCAGTTACTACCACCCATTACCTGAAATTCTTTGCCTTAGATTTCCAATATCCATTCCAGATTTTCCATCTTTAGGTTTCTATATCTTCTCACAATTTCATCTTGTAGATCCAGGTATTTCATGTCTGGCTATCCCATATATGTCCCTGGTGACTTGCTGTCAACTCTTCTTCCTGGGCGTCCAACCAGTGCAATTGTACAAGATCCTGAGCTCAAAGGGGTACTGCCCTTGAGGCTGAATGCTCTGTAGTTGCTGTTTTGATTCTTAAAAATTTTATCACTGCACTTATATTTTTTAAGTGGAGTCTGATGACACCATGGACACGTACCAGTGACCACCATGGGATCTATCCTGGCCTTCCTGGGTGTAGGAGTGTCCCTATGTATATATGTAAGCAGAGGCAGGGTTAGATTAGCACACCACTTGAGGTCTTTGTTAGAGTAGGTCATTGAGAAGACATGACCATTGGGTGACTTGTGAGTTGAACCTGGACAATTGGAGGTTCCTCACCTCCTCACCTGTCCTTAGAACATATTTTCTGCCCACTGTTCCTACAGCAAGAGCTATTTTTAAGGACACAGCCTTGAAAGAGGAATGTGTTGTTAAAAGCCTCTGGACAGTACACATGACTGAACCCAGTAAAGGCCTCTATATAACTTTTAACATTTGATGAGTGAGTGAGATTTTTCATCTTGCAGCCACCCAAGACAAGCTTTACGTGTCAATTTTCTTGCTTATTAAAATTGCCCCCTACCGTTCTGGAGTGCTGTTCCCCTTTTTTTAGTCTTCACTTGTCCTCCATGTAAGGGTACAGTTCCTAGATTTCACTCCAGAAGCTCCCAAGGTTGCAAACCAACTGTCTTGAGAAGTGGCATAGCAGAGGTGGGTGCCCCAGGCTGGCAGCTTCATAGGACATTTGGTGAGCAAAAGGCTGAAGGCAACTTCTCTGTGGGATGGAAGCTCTTACCCACCCAGTTCAGGTATGGAGCACATCCCAGTGCAGAGGCTTAACCATTCTTGAGTAATGCCCTCCTGTAAGTATCTCTGTGCACATGAGTGGTCCCTAGGCCAGCTGGGTTACTTGCTTGGATAGATCCTTCTTTCCTTCTTACAAATGAGTGTGGTTTACATTCCTCTCTTTCACCAATTTGAGGCAGCCTCCAGAGATGAGCCATGAAATAGAACTGATGCTAATAATTAAACATTTTATTTTTTCTTTACTTAGAATGGGATTATGTAGAAAATAAAACCACCATGACAAATCAGGAGAGGGAAAAGAGACAGAGACAAACAGAAAGACAACAGTAAAAAGAAAAAAAATCTATGTACTGTTAGCAGCACTTTTTAAAAAATTTTATTTTAGAGAGTGAACACAAGTCGGGGGTGGTGAGAGGGGCAGAGGGAGAAACAGGGGAAGAATCTTAAGCAGGCTCCATGCTGAGCAACAGCCTAACACGGCTTGATCCTATGACCCTGGGATCGTGACATGAACTGAAATCAAGAGTAGGATGTTCAACTGACTGAACCACACAGGTGTCGCCCTTCTGACATATTTTTAAGTAAAATTGCGAATTGAGTTAAAAAATGCATATATTAATAATTATTGTACTGAGATTATAAAAATATTAATATTGTACAGAAATTTTAATAAATTAATAACTGTGAGCAATGGGCTCTGTTAAATGCCTGTCTGCTTAAAATATCTAGAGTAACTTCCCTTTTCACAAGTGAATATTGAATAATACAGTTTATAAGTTAAACTAGACTAAAAGAAATCCCATTTCTTCCTTACTATTGCAAATTATCAAAAGTTACTAGAATGGGATTTCTAATGACATTGAAAAGAGGTGATAAAGAGGTGAGGTATGTTTCAACAGCTGAAAAAAATAGGAATTTTGAATTTAGGTTTAAGTCTAGGCTCTGAGTTTACAACCAGGAGACTTTTGGTAAGTTTAGTAACATCTCTAAGATTTAGTTCCTTTATTTATGCAATAAAGAGAATAGTACTTTTCATATGGTTGGTGAAATGATTACATGGATAGTAACACTTTGCAAACATTTTGCAAATATCTTTTATTATTTATATAATATCTTAACCTCCGAGTTCTTCATAGGGGTTTGGATACATAAAAGATTGGGGATTTTTAATGGCTCTCTTTTTCCAACTTTTAAGACCTTGATACTAAATATGTGGTTTAGCACTTATTAGGTGCCAGTCACATAAATTTAAGTAACTCGGAATTTTTTTCTTCTAACAATGTAGTATAGAAAATATTGTTCTCTATCCTACCATACTTTTTATATATATAATTTTTTGTTTTGTATTGAATCTTTCACATTTTTCAGGCCAATGATTTTTCTTCTTTAGTATTATTACATAGTAGAACACAATGGGATCATAACTTATTTAATCAATTGTTTATTTCAAATAATGTGATTGCTTTCAACTTTTCAATGTTATAAGCAAAATTGTAATGAGCCTATTGGAGGCTAAATTTTATGGAAATGTGATTATTAACTTACATATTTTATTCATAAATAATGTAATTGTTATCTTAGGGTAATCAAATAAAATTTTCATGCTTAATTTTTTTTTAATTTTATAGTGGATAGGGGTGTCAATGAAGTTAGTCAACATAGGTCATCTTAAAAAATGACTGCTTGTTTTCACTCAAATTTAAGTTGTACATATTTGATATTAGTTACTAATTGAATTGACCAGGAGATTTTTAAACATCCATTAAGGAGGGGCACCTGTGTGGCTCAGTCGGTTAAGCAACCAACTTTGGGTCTGGTCATGATCTCACAGTTCGTGAGTTTGAGCCCCATGTCAGATTCTGTTGTCAGCACAGAGCCCACTTCTGGTCCTCTGTCTTCCTCCCTGTCTGCCCCTCCCTTGCTCATGCTCTTTCTCCCTTTCAAAAATAGATAAACAAAAAATGAAAAAAAATTTTTTAAGGATATTTGGGATGTTAAATAGCCAAGTTCTTGTATTAAATACAGCAAAGAGTGAACCAATTGAAGAAGCATCCACAATCCTGACAAACTAAACAAAATTCAAGAAATTAATTATATTTTTCTACTCTGCATGAAATAGTGTATAGCATGGATAGATAGTCACAGAAAAAATATTATTTAAGACTCATGACATTTTGTAATTTTCTGGTAACATGGTTTGATCACTTTTTTGCTTAAACTTAGGTAAGGTAAATCAGGATCATGATCAATAAAGAAATGACAGCTACTCTTGTTAACAACCTGGGTGCTATTGCCAAGATTGTTGAAAGAAGCAAACTATCTACATCTTTGTATCTTTTGCTCAATAAGCATGTTTTAAAATCATTTCATGGTATGCCTCATCAAGCCTCTGCTTCATTTCTTCCTGCATAATTTTGACAGAACTGTTTGGAAAATCAATGCCTGAGAGCTGTGTTTGGATTTACTGCTGAATCCAATTACTGTGTATTATCATAAAAAGCATCAAAGTGAAAATTATTGATGGTGCTTGTTTTGTAAGCATGCAACTGTTAACTCTAAATATAAATATTTTAATGGCACAATTTCTCACTATTATAGAAAAGAAAAGAGAAATAAGACTTCTAATATGGAACAATAAACCACTTACATTGAAACAAAGTTCTTACTTAAAAAATAAATGCAATTCTATTTCATACACAATTGCAACAAAAGAGTACTTTAAACAGTTATGATTAATAATACTTGCCTAAGATTACATGAGAGAGTATTTTCATGCAAAGAAAATAGTTTGTCAGGAATGTTGGTTTAAAATTTGTATGTCTCTCTCATCTGCACTTATGATTTAAAGCAGAAGTTGGCAAACTGTTTAGCCTATGAGCCTGAACTGTCCCCTCCCATTCATTTATTTTCAGACTGTGGCTGCTTTGCCTTACAACAGCAAAGTTCAGTACTTGTGACCAAAACCTTATAGACAGCTAAGCTTAAAGTACTTACTATTGGTTCTTTACAAAAGTGGGGAGGAGGCTGCTGGCCTTGCTTTAAAATATTAAATGTAGATTTTTATATAACAGTTTCAATATTTAAAAGAAATTTTGACCCTTCAATATGTTCTTAAATTTGTTAGAGGTATATAATTGAAACTTCAAAATTTGGAGTATAAAAATTAATATAGTGAATTAAATTTCTATCTATCTATGCCATTTGCAAAGTTAAAAGAATTATAGTTACAGCAGTTCATTATGATTACTTATGCAGTGGCTTACTCTTCAAAATCTCCTAGTGACTATTCAGAAAGGTATTGTTTGAAAAACTGTTAAATGTAAACAAAGCACTTATTTGAGTAAAATGATGATAGAAAGACAGGGAGTTGAAGACATATGGCATGAACTGCTGGCCCATTAAATGGGTACGGAAGGATCTGAGAATGGATATTCAGACATGGAGAAACAAAACTTTCTCATTTTTCTCAAATCTACTTTAGTGTGAGAATGCCTTCCATTACCCTACCTCTGTGAGTATCTCTAATACCAAATGGTGATTTCCATGGGGGTATCTCTAGCACAGACATGGTGATTTGGGAGAAATAAGAGAAAAAAGCTCACTACAGAGCTCAATGGAATGAGGGCAATTACAATTCCAGACTCAATGATAGGAAAATAAAGTTCTATGTGTACATGTAATACATCAAATGGGTTATAATATTTTTCTGATTGAAGTATAATTAACATACAATGTTATATTAGCTTCAGGTATACAACATATATAGTATTTTTATATACTCAAAATGTGTGATTTTTTATTTCTTATTTTGAATAACCACTCAGAGACTATTAGGTACATTTGGTTGACTTTTTCTGTTTGTTTGTTTTAGTTTTAGTGTAGAGCACTTTAAAATGCCCCTTGAGAAGCAATGGCATTTAATAAGTGAGGGGAAAAAAAAGTGAATTGCATTTGCAGTCTTACCCTTCAGTGTTAACTCAAATTCATTTTCCCCAGCTAGTTTTTTGTCTTGATCATTAATCAACTTTCTTAGACACTAACATAATGGAAAAAATAATGCAAACAGCCTTTGCTAAAAGTAAAATTTTAATTTTTTTTTGCCAGGAACAAGCATAATATTCTTTCCCCTCCTGCCCAAAAAGGAAAAAAATTGAAGATACAGAGCTATAGGGGTGTTGTCATAGTTTTCTATTATAATAAGACTATGGAAATTTATATATGAACAAAGTAAATGGGATTTCTGAATTCTCTTTAATATGTCTATTATGTCTTACTAGTAGTATGGCAATTTATTTTCACATGCAAACTTAAAACATCTAATTCAGAAAGTTATATCTTCAGTATTTCCTTTATGTGAATTATATTTAATATAAAATTTTAAGGGTACGTTTTCCTTCTTTGTTACAATAGCTTTCAAAGACTATAAAAATAGTAATCATTTGTTTAATATGCTTATGACAATATTTCTAATACTCATGATCCAACTAACATCTACAATCCATTTTGCTTTCTCATCACATTTGTTTTTCTAAGACATGCTTTGTATTATGAAGTGTCCAAGTTTTGAAGCATAAGTTTCATGATAGGATATAGAACCCACAAGACTTGTTATTTCTTCGTTGTAAAAGGCTGGCTAAACCTGCAGTCTCCCTAAGATTCTACTTTTGCAAAATGTAATAAGGCCTATCTGATAAATCTGTCTTAAGGAATGAACAAAGCAGTACATGCAGAAACATTTTGTGAATTTTAAACACCCTTCATGCAGGTATTATGATCATTGCAAAATGTATGTCTCAATTAGGAATGGACCCATTGTTTTTGATACCTTGTTATTTAGCACATATTTCAAAAAGAGAATCCTTTGTAAATTAGTATGTAGTGCTCAAGTTCAAAGATTATCCAATGCATTAAAAAAATGTATATCTAGTTGGTATTGATATCACACCAAAATGTTATTTGATAAAATTAGAAAGTTAATAATTCCTTTAATCATGCTAATCTTTAAATTGAACAACCCCAGTAAGAAAACAAGAAGATTCTGTTTGACATTGACAATGGAGACAATATAGAATTTTAATCTAACAAACACAAACCTTACAAGTAAAGGAATCCCAGGTACTTACTTCTCAAAAGAAAAATATTAGTTTACGTTGCTTCCTTGTTTCGGAGGGATGTGAGTGAAAAAAATTTGGAACATTCATGCCATTTCATTATTTTCAGATTTCTGGAAGGAATATCTCATTAGCAAATATTATCTATAATTTTTCTGAGAAAAATTGTTACAATCAATCATTTTCCTTAATATTTATTATTGTGGCAATGGCAATAATGCAGCCATTACATTATAAAATTTATATCAATTTATACTACAATATTAATAGTTGCTGAATAATTAATATAGTCCAAGCACACAGTAATTAGCCTGAATACCTGAGAAATATTATGAAAATAAAAACAATTTGGACTTTACTTTTTACATTGCCTTCCTATGTGTTTTCAGCAACCTCAAAATCACAAGAGTTGGAAGAAATTACATTTGGAAATGGAAAATCAAGGATTTCTCTTCAGTGTTTTTTGACAGGCTAACCAGGTTACTGAACTCATCCTATATTAACAAGAAATGTGTGAGATCCAGGAGTAGGTATGCTAGTTCATGTTTCCATTCACTATAACAACACTGAAGTTACCAGAAGCTAGAAATTTATGATTTTCAAGAAACAGATTTGATAAATGAGAAGATAGTATTATCATAGCCAGTCAAAAGTCCTTGAATTCAATTTAATAATTGCTAAGCAATGGCTATGCACAACTTATTTTCTAAGTATTATAAGATATAAAATATGAGAAAGTAATAATTCACTCTTTTAAGAAACTTATATTCAGCATAAATGTCCAGAACCTGAGACTAGAGTGAGTTCATAATAAAAATTAAAACTTCCTCAATTATGCATTTTATTTTGCATTTTGGAGGCTAAAGTACTTTCACTGTCATAGGTAGAAGTCTTATCTTAGACCTTTGGTATTTCTTTTTTGTTTTAGTACACTGGCCTCACTTTTTAATATTTCATTTGACTCAAACTTTTAAAAAATATATAGCTTATTTGATTTTTACTATCATGTTTATGCCTTATTCATATCTCATATCATCATTTAATTTCTATATTTTAAGTAAGTACTGATAAATATTTTTATGAAACTCAAAAGAGAATTTTGGACACTGTTAAATCTCAAGATTTATTTGCTATTTTTAAGTGTATATTTTAGAATCATGCAAAAAAGGTGCAGTTAATAATTACCTACTGGAGTAAGAATGACAGCCAGCAATTGGACCATTAAATCTGGTAGGCTTTAGTATATAGACTTAGGATCTAAATCCTATTCTAAACTTGAACATAATGTTTTATGTACTTCAACCATTATTTTATACATTAAATGGTTATTACAGTGACACATTATGATCAAACGAGGCCTTCAGTAATGACAGAATGTGTCATCATTTACATATATGAACTTACAAAACTGAATAAACAATTGTGTGCAATTATTTAAACCTTGCAATGTGTTCTGTATCCCTAGGGATGTTATTGATTACAGGGAATGAAGCCAGATGTCAGCCAGGCTCTGATTGCACTCCTCAGTCAAAATAACTTGCAAGTACTGAATTGAATTAGCTACTTCTTGGAACCATTAACATTTAGACAACCTCAGATGATTACCTCCTTTAGGGTGAGGTCAATCTGTAATACTTACAGATCTTTAAGTTACTGCATTGTAACTTTTATTAAGAATAGGGTTCCGCACCACCACCAAAGTTTATCGATACTAGTATTTTTCTGGGGCCCAATTCGTAAGTTTAAAAACTATAGGTTATTTAGCAAGTGTTAAATAAACATTTAAAATATTATGGTATGATTAGGCTTAGATACTGCTTTACGTACATTAATTCTTCATATTCTCCAAAGTATTTTCAGCTGCATGTACTATTTTTACTTCATTGTGCATAGGAAGAGATGGAACAGAAAAATAAATCAATTGCTAGTAAGTGAGGGAGTGAAGATTGGGACCAAGATAGTCTTGCTTTGCAAGTTATCCTTTCAAACCCCACATTTAATACTACTTGGCTGGGCCTGTTGCAATAATCAGCAACTGGAGAAGCAATCTATATACTATTGTTAAATGATAGAAGATTTCACCTGTTCACCTGCAATATCTTTCACAGACTGAAATGACATTTGACCATTCAGAGAATGCAAAGCACAGTACAGCACAGGTTTGCAAGCCAAAAAACATGGCTTCATGTCACAGATCCGTAAAACTAACTAGTTTGTGAACTTGTGTAACATTCTATTAAAGGTCCATTTTTAGATTCATAGAGTGAGGATAATAACAGAATTTGCCAAATAGATTTGTGTAAAATTAGATTGAGGATATCTGAAATATTTAGCACAGTGCTAAGTATTCAATATTAGCCTTATCATAAGAAGGGTAGATAATCAGACGGTAGATAATTTTCGAAGTTCTTATTCCCTTTTACTTTTTCTTAAACACACTCCTACTAATCTGTGAAGTACATCAAGCCAAATAAACCTATAAGAAATGGGGTGGGAGGGGGGCGCCTGGGTGGCGCAGTCGGTTAAGCGTCCGACTTCAGCCAGGTCACGATCTCGCGGTCTGTGAGTCCGAGCCCCGCGTCAGGCTCTGGGCTGATGGCTCAGAGCCTGGAGCCTGTTTCCGATTCTGTGTCTCCCTCTCTCTCTGCCCCTCCCCCGTTCATGCTCTGTCTCTCTCTGTCCCAAAAATAAATAAACGTTGAAAAAAAAATTAAAAAAAAAAAAAAGAAATGGGGTGGGAGGGAGCTTTGTTATTTCAGGTAAGTGCAGTTGTCAGCAGAGAAGATCAGGTACTTGGCCGTTTACCTAAGGGCAGCAGTGTCGTTACATAATTGTCTCAGAGTATAGAGTATTATTTCTTCTTAATTTTTTCCTATTTTCTTTTTTTTCTTTCTTTCGTGTCTCAACATTCTCTCCCTATTACCCATATTAGTCAACTCTTGCAACTTTCTCTAAATGGTTTAGAATCTCAGTGTCCCCAATCTTTGATCCTGAGTGGAATCCATTTTGCACATGGGATTCATTTAGTCCACAAATGACTTTTGTAGTCTTTTCTTCATGTTTCCACCTATGTGTGTCACAGCAACAATGAAATTAGTTCACAATATTTTCAAAAATTTAACTTTTTTGCCAATATTAACATATATTATAATATTATTAATAAATAAAAAGGTGCAAATAATAAAAGTAATTCTGTAAAGAACACATAAATGAATTAACATTTTGAATAAATATAAATTTTACTCAAATAATTAAGAATACATAATCTATTTTCTTTATGAGTTTACTTATATGTTTCAAAATGTGAAGTAGTTGGGGCCCATGGGTGGCTCAGTTGGTTAAGCGTCTGACTTTTGATTATGGCTCAGGTCATGATCTCACAGTTCCTGAATTCGAGCCCTGCATCAGGCTCTGCACTGACATTGCGGAGCCTGAATGGGAACCTCTCTCTGTCCTTCCCTGCTTTCATGGTCTCTCTCTCTCTCTCTTAAAATAAATAAGCATTTAAAAGAATGTAAAGTAGGTGATAACACTCTTCTAGACAAATATATATAATATATATATATTATATATTTACATATATAATTTGTTTTATTTTATGTTTATTTATTTATTTTGAGAAAGAGAGAGTGTGTGTGAATGGGGGAGGAGGAGGAGGAGGAGGAGAGAGAGAGAGAGAGAGAGAGAATTCAAAATAGGCTCCACGCTGTCAATGCAGAGCCTGATGCGGGACTTGAACTCACCAACTGTGAGATCATGACCTGAGCCAAAATCAAGAGTCAAATGCTTAACAACTGAGCCACCCAGGCACCCCTAATTTGTTTTATTTTAAAGCTCATTTCTCCAAAATGTTAAATTTTCTATGGTCATAGTGTTTTTTTGCTGATTATGCTAGGATACTCTCCCCTTTTTTTTTTTTTTTCATAATGGTTGGAAGTATACAATGACCAAAACTTAAGAAATCATATATGGAACAAACATCTCTAGCTACATCTAGAGAAAGCCAAATCAGCAAGTAAAACCACTAGGTGAAACATAATAATAATAATCATAAAAATTGCTGAAAATATACAAGCAAAGCAGTGGCTTTTACATAAGCAATTTAGTTGTAGGATATTGCTTTGTAAATATTATCTTTTTATATCAAAATAATGTTAGCCACCAAAACCTATTTCTGAGAGGTTATTTTAGAATCACTTTTTTATATATAAGATCAAATGTGAATCTTTTCAAAGGAAAAAAAAAGAGAAAGGAAATAAATCGTCTTCTTATTCATTGAGCTAGTCTAAACTGGTTTGGGAAAGGTAACCACAGTTTTTCATTGTAATTGGGTACGTACAGGATCAATATTCTTACATAATTCAGTGTTTCAATAATCAAAACTCTTACAAAAGAAAGAAAGAAGTGAGGGAAGCAAGAAGGAAGGGAGGATGGAAGGTAGGAAACATAGGGAAGGAAAGAAAGAAAAAATACAGCATATAGTGGCAGGGAAAGTACAGTCAGAATAGGTAATTTTAATATAATACTGTATTTTTCTTATAAAAATGTAAATTTCATCATTAAAAAGACCAAAAAATATGGAAATGTCCCTACTGAGACTTAGAGTAAGCCACATTTTAAATTGTACTAATAATCTGGCTATAGGAGGTCAAATGGCTTTACATTGAATTTTGTTGATATGAAGGTATTTTTTTTCTATTCACAGAGTATGCATTGTTGCTTTCAATAATTGAAGAAGCTCAATACATTTCAGTAAAAGAATCAGTGCAATTCATTAGTATGGCTTATTGAATGGATAACAAAGGCTACTTCACAGTTGGCTTGTTTTTGTTTTTGTTTTTTTTTTTTGTTTTACTTTATACATTTTGTTTTTCTGCAGAGTTGAATATTCAATTTCTATTAAAATTTAGTGTATTATGACTGGTAACTTATAAGGTACAAATGTACAGTATTTCAGCTGAGACAGTCCTTTCAAGGAATGGTGAACAAATTCTTAAACATCTCAGTGATAGATACACATCTGCTATAAGAGAACAGCAGTGACAGACCCACTGTGGAAATACTCAAAGAAATATTGTTGGACTTTCTGGCTTTAGTTCTGAATACAATAGACTTTGACATTTCTTAGGAAATAGGTCTCATGGCTTCAAAATATACAAATTATAAACAATAACACAGACCGACCGTCCTTGAGGTGTTTGAAGACATACAAAATTTTTTTTAGAAACTACTATGTGTGATTGTTTCTGAATAGAGAATATGATTCATCTATTTACATGGTAAGTAATTGCCAACTTCCAAACTTGATAATCTACTCTCAATCCAGATGTTTTTGATAGCTAAGAGCCACCCATTTCAAAGAAGTGACTTCTCTCTCCATTTTCATTTTACTACCAATATCAGCAATTGGATTTATATGAATACTGGTCTTCACATATAAACAGAAAATTATTATGTCACAAGAACTACCATCCTTCCAAAACAAGTGGAGAACAATCAAATTTATTTGAAATGAGAGTTCTGGGTGGATACCTAGGATCACTTATCGAAAAATAATTCATCAAGAATAAAATATTTTAATTATTTTTTATAAGGTGTAATTCTTCCTTTCAGAAATTAGATTCTTAGAGTTAGCAGTGATCTCACATCCCTCTAATACATTGTATTTTCTGAAGAAGACTTCCCTTTTAAAAGATCCTGGACATGTGAGTTTTGGCTTCTGTTTTAAAGCATCTAGAGGGTACCATGGTGTTTTATTGAAGACAGCCATTCTCATTTCACCTTTGTTGAACCAAAGTTACTACAAACTTGGTATATGTATAGTCATTACTTGCAAAACACTTCCATCCATAATTTTCTTTTGCTTTAATCAGGACCTATGAAATAGACAAGGTGGTCTTACTATCACCAGCTTATAGACAAAACTGTGGTTGAGAAAGCGGTTGTTGCATTTTCAGGATGTTATATCTAATAATTTTTAGCTGAGACATACCCTCAGGCTTTCTGGTTTTTAATCAGGATTCATTTTACCCTACACTCTGCAGCAAAATTCCCTATTAACCTTTTCAGCCTTTTTTTTCTTAAATAATAAAAGACTATATTAAAGTTCCTTAGCACATGAATCTTCTTGATTGACACATCCCTCATGACAACTCTACAATGAAGACCCAGTGTACATTCCTCCTTCAATTATCTGAATATCCTTAAATCACCTAATTTCTCAAGATTCTTTTTTTAAATTTTTTTAACATTTATTTATTTTTGAGAGACAGAGAGAGACACAGTGTGAGTGGGAGAGGGATAGAGAGGGAGAATTCAAACAGGCTGCAGGCTCTGAGCTGTTAGCACACAGCCCTATGCGGGGCTCAAACTCACGAACCGTGAGATGATGACCTGAGCTGAAGCCGGAGGCTTAACCGACTGAGCCACCCAAGTGCCCCTCTAAAGATTCTTGATACTCTTCTCAGAAAAGAAACCAATATATCAGAGCTTCTGGTATGGGTCAAGAAATGCACACTATTCTTACGTGGTTTATATAGGATCGATCTCAGTACTTATCTTTCTTCTGTTGGGCACTGTGTCAATCCATACACTCATTATTTAAAAGCCACATAACTTTACTGGTTCATATTCAGCAAAATATTTATTTTATTTTTTAAAGTTTATTTATTTAATGTGAGAGAGACAAAGACAGCATGAGCAGGGGAGGGACAGAGAGAGAGGGGGAGAGAAAATCCTAAGCAGGCTCTTTGCTGTCAGCACAGTGGGGCTCCATCTCATGAAACCATGAGATACTTGAGCCGAAACCAAGAGTCACATGCTTAACCAACTGAACCACCCAGGTGCCTCTCAGCAAAAGATTAAAGAAAATTTTTTTTAATGTTTATTTATTTTTGAGGGATAGACACACAGTGCAAGCGGTAGAGAGGCAGAGAGAGAGGGAGACACAGAATTACAGCAGGCTCCAGGCTCTGAGCTATTAGCACAGAGCCCAGTGCAGGGCTCAAACTCTCAAACCAAAGTCACAAACCACGAGATCATGACCTGAGCCAAAGTCAGACACTTAACTGAGCCATCCATGTGCCCCAGCAAAAGATTTTTTTAAAGGTTGTTAACGAGTACTGTAGTGGATCCAATTCTCATTATTTCTTGTACTTGCATAACTTTGAACATAAATGCATTAATTTATATTTATTCTTGTTGAGTACAATACTCTTGAATTCTGTACATCAATCCACTCTGTCAAGAACTGTCTGAACTTAATTTTGCCATCTATCATGTTATATCTTCCTCTTTTTTTGTCATCTACGAATTTGATAAATATAACTTCTTTATTTTAATAAAAATATTTTGGGTAAAAGTTGCAGAGGACAAAGCTGTGAATTTCAGATGCACATCTCTGAGCCTTGGTTTCTTTATTTCTAAAGTGATAGAGTTGATCTAGCAGCTCTAAAATTCTGTGATAAGCAAATCAGAGCCATATTGTGCTAAACAAATATTCTTCAGAATATATATATAAATAAATATATATCATATATATATGTAAGATGGTTAAAACATTCAAAGTCTCTAGTTCTTTCATAATTTTACCACTAATTACTATTCGTGCCTGGGTGGCTAGATCAGTTGAGCACCTGACTCTTGATTTTGGCTCACATTCCAGCATTGTGAGATCAAGCCTCATGTTGGGCTCCATGCTGAGGGTGCAGTCTGCTTAAGATCCTCTTACTGTCCCACAGCCCCTCTCCCTCTCTCTTCTGATCTCTCTCTCTCCCTAAAATTAAAACAAACAAACAGAAAAACTAATGCATATACCATAAATTCTCATAGGGTTATAACTCACCAGTAGGTTGTGATTACCATAAGGCATTCCCAATTAATTTGCTAATACTAATAATTGGGTATCTATGTTATTGTTATTTTGTAATTTTGTCATTATAAGAGGCATTCAATTTTATCTAAAATATAACTTCATTCTCCTGTTGTATTCCAATGGTCTTTTGAGTGAGACAGAAAGGTGTGGAATTACAAACACTGTGTCAAGCCTGTATACTCAGAGACATGAGTTCCAGCCCACTTATGTAAAGAATGAGAAGAAAATTTGAGACAGCTAAATTTAACTGTAAACTCCTTGACTAAGATAATGATCTTATTTTCAGTGGTATCCCTCAAATGTAATTGACAGCATGGTACATACGCTTCAGTTTTATTTTCTGTTTGCGTAACTAGTGAATGACCAGATAGATTCATTAAAGAGACATTTTAAAAAGTAATCCCTGTATTTTCTCACTTGTATGTAACAAAAGTTCATTTTCTGGCATAGAATAATCCAGCACTTAAATTTTGAAATAGTTTTGTTTGGTAACATTAAAGGGAATGATTAAACAAGAACCTTTTTATTTTATTTATATTATTTAATTTTATATTTAATTTTATTTATTTATTTAGAGAGAAGAGAGCATGAGCATTGGAGAGGGGAAGAGGGAGAGAGAGAGAATCATAAGCAGGCTCCACACTCAGAGCAGAGCCTGACCCAGGGCTTGATTCCATGACCCTGAGATCAAGACCTAAGCCAAAATCAAGTGTTGGTTGCTCAATCCACTGAGCCATCCAGGCACCTCAACAGGAATCATTTAATTTTTTTTCTTTTTTACCTTTATATATTTTTGATAGAGACAGAGCACAAGTCGGGGAGGGGCAGAGAGAGAAGGAGACACAGAATCCAAAGCAGGCTCCAGGCTCCAAGCTCTGAGGTGTCAGCACAGAGCCCGCACGGGGCTCGAAGGGGGCTCGACCTCACGAACCGGAGATCATGACCTGAGACAAAGTTGAAGGCTCAACTGACTGAGCCACCCAAGCGCCCCCAACAAGAATCATTTTAAATTAGTCTTGGTGCACCTAGGTGGCTCAGTGGTTAAGCATCCAACTTCTGCTCAGGTAATGATCTCATCCTGCATCAGACTCTCTGCTGTCAGTGCAGAGCCTGCTCTGGATCCTCTGTTACCCTCTCTCTCTGCCCCTCCCCTGCTCAAATGCGCTCTCTCTCTCTCTCTCTCAGAAATAAACAAACTTTTTTAAAAAAAAATTAAAAAATCAATTAGTCTCATATAATAATAAGGATCATCTTTCCTTCAGTTTCCAAGAATATGTTTCTTGTTTACTTTTCAGGCCTCACTGGAAGTACCTTTAATGTTTCTATTCAATGACTATATCTATTATTGAAGAAAACACTGGCTTTATCTACCATGGATTTGTTTCCTACAATTGCAAGGAAAAGAAAATTTCTAGGCAATATTTAGTTAATGTAGTTTCCAAGGAACCTGTTGAAGGTGTAACCTCGTTTCTTCTTACTACTTATTGTGAAATGTTAAGGGAAAGATAGAGGGAAAGTTAAGAGAATAAGTGGTAATTATAATGAAACTAATACTTGATAATTTTGGAAATTATAAGCGTCTACATCCTAAAATCATGTCTGGAGATAAGCCTCTGAAATACAGCACTTACAGGGCTCTCAAATGTAAGCTTAGTCAAATATAAGGTCCCAGTAAAGATTGCCATATACGAAAAAAATCAAGACACCATGACCATGAATTAGCTGAAATAAGCAAAAGATCCTAAATCTCAAGTATGTCGAAATGAACATATAGGAAATATAAAATGATTGTACATTCAATGCTTAAACATAGAAAAGAAAAAATAAAAATTATAAAGCAGATATGAAAGAACCAAATAGAACGTCTAGAAATGGGGAGAAAAAACCTGATAATTAAAGACTAGCTAGCAGCAAAACTTAAAAGATTGGTTATATTGGTTATATTGGTTATATTATTATTATATTATTACCCAGTTGAATACAAATAAAACAAAATAAGGGATATCACTGAGGAAATTATTATCTGGAATATATTACAGAAAGAAATAGAAAATATGAGGGAAGATAAGGGATATGGAAGATAGACTACTAAAGCTAAACATATACCTAATAAAATTTTTTAAAAGAGAGACAGAGAGGGAGAGAATTAAGAGACTGGCTCAAAATCTACTACTTAAAAGGAAATTGATGATAATTTTCCAGAATTAATGTTAAATATCAATAGCAAACATGGTAGAAATATTATCCTCATATGTCCATATTTATGGAAAATGTTTTTTTAAATGCTCAAGACAAAAACAATAAATCAAAAAAAAGCCATAATAAAAGGCACTCATAAAGCTAAATGTGTAGAAGTGTAGTGAGGCAAAAATGGAATTTATAATGTTTTGATAAGGAAAGAGCAAACCATGGGATTTACTTAACTGCAAAAATAAAAACCTTTGATAAAATTCAACAGCCATTCATGACAAAACTTCTAAATTATGTGTTAATGATAACTTTCTTTTTTTTATATATATATGAAATTTATTGACAAATTGGTTTCCATACAACACCCAGTGCTCATCCCAAAATGTGCCCTCCTCAATACCCATCACCCACCCTCCCCTCCCTCTCACCCCCCATCAACCCTCAGTTTGTTCTCAGTTTTTAACAGTCTCTTATGCTTTGGCTCTCTCCCACTCTAACCTCTTTTTTTTTTTTTCCCTTCCCCTCCCCCATGGGTTCCTGTTAAGTTTCTCAGGATCCACATAAGAGTGAAACCATATGGTATCTGTCTTTCTCTGTATGGCTTATTTCACTTAGCATTACACTCTCCAGTTCCATCCACGTTGCTACAAAAGGCCATATTTCATTTTTTCTCATTGCCACATAGTATTCCATTGTGTATATATACCACAATTTCTTTATCCATTCATCAGTTGATGGACATTTAGGCTCTTTCCATAATTTGGCTATTGTTGAGAGTGCTGCTATGAACATTGGGGTACAAGTGCCCCTATGCATCAGCACTCCTGTATCCCTTGGAAAAATTCCTAGCAGTGCTATTGCTGGGTCATAGGGTAGGTCTATTTTTAATTTTCTGAGGAACCTCCACACTGCTTTCCAGAGCGGCTGCACCAATTTGCATTCCCACCAACAGTGCAAGAGGGTTCCCGTTTCTCCACATCCTCTCCAGCATCTATAGTCTCCTGATTTGTTCATTTTGGCCACTCTGACTGGCGTGAGGTGATACCTGAGTGTGGTTTTGATTTGTATTTCCCTGATAAGGAGCGACGCTGAACATCTTTTCATGTGCCTGTTGGCCATCCGGATGTCTTCTTTAGAGAAGTGTCTATTCATGTTTTCTGCCCATTTCTTCACTGGGTTATTTGTTTTTCGGGTGTGGAGTTTGGTGAGCTCTTTATAGATTTTAGATACTAGCCCTTTGTCCGATATGTCATTTGCAAATATCTTTTCCCATTCCGTTGGTTGCCTTTTCGTTTTGTTGGTTGTTTCCTTTGCTGTGCAGAAGCTTTTTATCTTCATAAGGTCCCAGTAATTCACTTTTGCTTTTAATTCCCTTGCCTTTGGGGATGTGTCGAGTAAGAGATTGCTATGGCTGAGGTCAGAGAGGTCTTTTCCTGCTTTCTCCTCTAAGGTTCTGATGGTTTCCTGTCTCACATTTAGGTCCTTTATCCATTTTGAGTTTATTTTTGTAAATGGTGTGAGAAAGTGGTCTAGTTTCAACCTTCTGCATGTTGCTGTCCAGTTCTCCCAGCACCATTTGTTAAAGAGGCTGTCTTTTTCCCATTGGATGTTCCTTCCTGCTTTGTCAAAGATGAGTTGGCCATACGTTTGTGGGTCTAGTTCTGGGGTTTCTATTCTATTCCATTGGTCTGTGTGTCTGTTTTTGTGCCAATACCATGCTGTCTTGATGATGACAGCTTTGTAGTAGAGGCTAAAGTCTGGGATTGTGATGCCTCCTGCTTTGGTCTTCTTCTTCAAAATTCCTTTGGCTATTCGGGGCCTTTTGTGGTTCCATATGAATTTTAGGATTGCTTGCTCTAATTTCGAGAAGAATGCTGGTGCAATTTTGATTGGGATTGCATTGAATGTGTAGATAGCTTTGGGTAGTATTGACATTTTGACAATATTTATTTTTCCAATTCATGAGCAGGGAATGTCTTTCCATTTCTTTAAATCTTCTTCAATTACCTTCATAAGCTTTCTATAGTTTTCAGCATACAGATCCTTTACATCTTTGGTTAGATTTATTCCTAGGTATTTTATGCTTCTTGGTGCAATTGTGAATGGGATCATTTTCTTTATTTGTCTTTCTGTTGCTTCATTGTTAGTGTATAAGAATGCAACTGATTTCTGGACATTGATTTTGTATCCTGCAACTTTGCTGAATTCATGTATCAGTTCTAGCAGACTTTTGGTGGAGTCTATCGGATTTTCCATGTATAATATCATGTCATCTGCAAAAAGCGAAAGCTTGACTTCATCTTTGCCAATTTGGATGCCTTTGATTTCCTTTTGTTGCCTGATTGCTGATGCTAGAACTTCCAACACTATGTTAAACAACAGCGGTGAGAGTGGGCATCCCTGTCGTGTTCCTGATCTCAGGGAAAAAGCTCTCAGTTTTTCCCCGTTGAGGATGATGTTAGCTGTGGGCTTTTCATAACTGGCTTTTATGATCTTTAAGTATGTTCCTTCTATCCCGACTTTCTCAAGGGTTTTTATTAAGAAAGGGTGCTGGATTTTGTCAAAGGCCTTTCCTGCATCGATTGACAGGATCATATGGTTCTTCTCTTTTTTGTTGTTAATGTGATGGATCACGTTGATTGATTTGCGAATGTTGAACCAGCCCTGCATCCCAGGAATGAATCCCACTTGATCATGGTGAATAATTCTTTTTATATGCTGTTGAATTCGATTTGCTAGTATCTTATTGAGAATTTTTGCATCCATATTCATCAGGGATATTGGCCTGTAGTTCTCTTTTTTTACTGGGTCTCTGTCTGGTTTAGGAATCAAAGTAATACTGGCTTCATAGAATGAGTCTGGAAGTTTTCCTTCCCTTTCTATTTCTTGGAATAGCTTGAGAAGGATAGGTATTATCTCTGCTTTAAATGTCTGGTAGAACTCCCCTGGGAAGCCATCTGGTCCTGGACTCTTATTTGTTGGGAGATTTTTGATAACCGATTCAATTTCTTCGCTGGTTATGGGTCAATGATAACTTTCTAAAGTTGATTAAACGTATATACAAAAGTAATCTATAACTTGCTTCATAATTAAGTTGAATATTATAATTTTATAAATATCAAAACATAAATAAGCATGGTAAATATCACTGTTTCACTGTAATATGAGCTAATACAGTAAGAAAAAATATAAGGATTGAGTGATTAAAAAAAAAGTAAAAGGAAGAAAACTCTCTCATCTTTCAGAGATAATATATTGTATCCATAGATAACCCAAAAGAATCTAGGGTCCAAATATTGGAAAAAAGAGTAGAGTTTAGAAAAACTGTAAAATCAACATCCAAAAATCAATCGTAATCCTAAACATCAGCAAAGCTAGAATCATGTGTTTGTAAAATGACCAAATTGAAAACAAAACTATGTTATGTTAGATTAAGTCTATGAAAAATGTGAAGGATGTATACATAGAAAATTTTATTGACAATACATTAAAAAAGACAAAACTAAAGAGATAAATCAAAAGCATCAACTGAAAGGATCACTATCCTTAAGACACAAAAAATATTTCCCCAATTAAGTCTATATATCCAATGTCATGCCATCAATTGGATGGATACCTTGGACTTGACAAGCAGAATATATAATATATGCTGAAATACAAAGGACTACAGATAACATATTACTGAAGAAGAAGAGGAACACAGAGGGAATGTGACCCATGAAGTTTCTATATCTATTTCAAAGCAATTATAGGCTAAGTATAAAATTGGTACAGGAATATGAAAACACACCAAGATAGTACAATAGAGAGGAGGGGAAAAGAACAAGACCTTAAATTGATTCACATTCTGAACAGTAATGTTACAATAAATAATCTGCAAACACTCAATTAGTAAATGCTAAACCACAGCTCCTAGGGGTATTAGAGGATTAGGTTTCTGAGGACCCTTGATCACATTTCATCAGTCAATCAATACATAACCTTGTTTTATGTGTGTTTCTGCTTAAAGGCACTTCATTTAATATAATTGTTGATTCATTAACATTTAACTCATGGCCAGAACAACCAGAACTCATTCCTGAACAAAGCTTATCTAACAGATATTTTTTTCTCCATAAGGCACATCCCAGACTTCTTATCTTACACTTTGTCATACTGGGCAGCATTTCAACCCTATGCTTGGGGGCTATATTAAACAGCAAAATTACCATTAACCCCCACCCCACCTAAATTCAAAATAAATCTCTCTAAAAAGCCTAAAAATTACTCTCTTTTACAGTATAAGAGTTGTAAAAAGGCAATGCATCACCTTCCTCAACTTCAGCTGGGAGTTTTCATATAGGGTACCTCAAATTTTTTGCTGCCCTGCATATGTACATGAATTCTCATGATAGCACCAAGAATATGTGCTTTTTTGTGTGAGTAGGCAGATGTGTAACTACATCATCTACAAATAATGAAACAGTTGTATTTAGAAATTGGTACACAGCTGAATGGCCACTGAAATCTATGGGAAAATCATGAGGATATAAATTGCATGTGATTTCATTGGCCACCACCAGTTAAAAAATAAATTTTATATCTTCCTCATTTGTAAAAACAATTTGATGACTATTGCAAAATTAGTGAGAATAAAACTTTAAATGGTTAGAAGAGATTATAGTAGATTATTTTTATGACCTTATACAAAGGAAACATTTCTTTAAAAACATAGAAAATCTCAAACTAAAAAACAAAACAAGACAAAAAGCAAAAAACCCCACTAAATTCTACTATCTTAAAATGTAAAACGTGTGCTTATCATCAAAAGAGACTATGAAAAAATTAACAATAAGCCATGCACTGTGAAAAGCTTTTTCTGATGCATAAAATCAAAAAAATACTAAATTCATAAAGATACAATCTCCAAAATTCCATTCCTGGGCAAATGTCCTAGGAAAATTATTTTCCAACTAACCTTAGATATTCTAGACATGCATATAAGAATGTTTATAGCAGCTTACTTTCTAATAGAAAAATATAACAGGTTAAAATTAACTCTATGTACCTTGATAGAAGAAAGTATGAATAAACTGTAGTATATTTTGAGGAGACACTTGTCAGAGATGGAAGTGAATGAAATAAAGTTACACACATCAATATAGCAAAGTTCACAAACATGACATTAAGTAAGCAAAGAAGTTCAGAAGAACATACGCATTATAATATCGTGTACGAATTTCCAAAGTACTAAAAACTTCATAATGCATTGTTTAAAGAAATATGTATATGAAGACACATAAAACCGTATTGCCAAGAAGGGGGAAATGAGTACAAAACACAGACTGGTAAATACTTTTGGCATTAGGACTGAGAGTGTTTCCATCAGAGTGTAGACCCAGTAGCTTCAATAGTATTCCTATTTCAATTTCAGTGTTGTACTATATAAACATCTTCTCCTGCATTGCTTAGTATTTTATTAATTGATTATATTTTTGTATATAAAATATGTTATAGAAAAATAGGAATTTGGAAAAGTGAGATAAGTTGGTATATAAAAATCACTTTTCTGGGGCACCAGTCAGTTGAGCGTCAGACTCTTGATTTCAGCATAGGTAATGATCTCAAGATTCTTGCATTGATCCTTGCATTGAGCTCTGGGCTGACAGTGTGGGGCCTATTTGGGATTCTCCTTCTGTCTCTCTCTCTCTGCCTCTCCCCAACTTCCATGCATGCACATGCACGCTCTCTCTCTTTCAAAATAAATAAATAAATATTAGAATTGAAAAAAAAATTGAAAATCACTTTTCTGGAGCAATAATATATGAAATGGATACTTAGGAAAGATATTTTTAATCCCCCAAAGTTAGAATCATTAAAAACAATTCTTGAAATTACTAAGAGACAGGATACTAGTTAGTGACATATCAGTAAGAGCATTTCAGTCCAGAGGTTTATCTTGCAAGGAGACCCATGTATCTGGTTTGGATGTTACATAATAGTGTTTTCAAATGTCTAAGACACAGTATTTAATTTAATTTTAAGTCATCAATAATATTTATAAGTTAATTTGATTTCCTAAAAAAAATTAAGTGATGATGATAATGTATTTTTCAAGCAGGTTAGATATTTAGATCTATTTAACAGATTTAATGGATGGACATTTTGGTTTATCAGAAAATCTCTTGTGGGATTAGTTAGCAAGATATTTTAGCAAATGTGAAAGAAATAAATGAGTTATGTAAAGGCCATGCTCTGCACACTTAGCAAGGCCTTCCCAGTAGCTTAGGCCTGTCAAGCATTTGATTCTTTTAATTTCTTCCTTTTTCATTTCAATCACTCTTGCTATGTGAGATCTCTTCCTATAGAACTAATTCTCTTGCTCTGTCTCTTCCTTCTACCTTTGTCTCTTCCTTTCTTAATCTTGCTCACAGGCTGCTTTTCAAATATCACATCATTCATAAAAATCTTCCCCCGGGACTGCCAATTTAATAGAATTTCAATGTGAATAGAACTTTAGTTGAAATTATCTTCTGGCTCTGGTTAAGTTATAATCATTTGCCGACTCATTTCCCTTATATATCAAAATTCGTGAAAGCAAGAACCGCTTCTCTCCCCTTTTCCATTCCTTGTATTTCAGAAGTTATACCAGTTAGTAAACAAAAGTGTATGATTTAGGCTGAATCCTGATCTAGATCCCAGTTTTCCAATTTTCATCAAGACATTATTCTTTTAAAAATAATTCTTCCACATAATTGCTAAAGAAAGTTCAGTCTTTAATAATTTTTATCTAATAACTAATTTTCTAGTATTTAATTTTCCTAATTAAGTGTTTTGTTTTGATAAATATCTCTATGATTAAATCTGAATATATATTTATACAAATATAACAAACATTTGTATCTATAAATATTTATATTTATATTATATTTATATAGTTATATATTTATTTATTTTATATATTATATATAAATTTATTTATAAATAATATATAAAATAAATATACAATTATTTATAAATTATATACTTATATATTTATATTAGATATTTATACTTATAAATATATGTATTTCATATATATACTTCATACAGAAATTATGTGTCTGTGGTATACCTGAGAGCAAACTTTAGTTTAATAGACACACCTTTGACTCACGTCAATCCTACTGATTATTTTTATTTGAACTGTGCTGCTTGGCATTCTTCAGTGAGGCCACAACCATTCATGAGGAATAAGGTCCAAATTAAAAAGTTATATAGTGGTAATGTTGCTGCAGGACCAAAAAAGATGATAATACCATTTTCAGATACAGTGTTTGTAGCTTAAGTATGTAGCTTAACATTTTTTGGTAATGCAACTAAAAATAGGCTTCCTATAGGTAGAAACATTTTATCTGTTGGTACAGTAGACAAGTACAGTAGAGAACACTATGTTATGTATTCTAAAATGCCATTAATTGTATAGAATAAGAATTTTCCTGTATAGACTTATGATAAAGCATGTTGTTTTTCACAATTTAGCAAATCCTATTGGTACCTCTTTGTAAAATCCCAAACAACAAATCTTAATCTTAAGATTAATCTATGATAAAGACCTTAACATGCCTCTTAGTGAAATAAGCAAAACAACAAATCTAACATTTAGCTCTAGTAGATTTTATTTGAAAAATAAACAAAATATATATGGCTGTCTATTTTTTTTTTAATTTATTTTATTTATTTATTTTGGGAGAGAGAGAAAGAACACAAGCAGGGTATAGGCAGAGAGAGGGAGAGGGAGCATCCCAAACAGGCTCCATGCTCAAAGCAGGGCTCAATCTCACAAACAGTGAGATCATGACCGAGCTGAAATCAAGAGTTGGATGCTTAACTGACCGAGTCACCCAGGCACCCCTATTTTCTTGTTATGGCAGCAAAAACATGTGGCTAATAGTCTTATTAGCATTGTAAACTAAGGCAAGTTAGCTAAACTCTCCACACTTCAGTTCCCTGGGTATTGTTATTGAAATAGCAGTTTTGTTTCTAAGGTTGTAAAACTGAACTAGCACCCAGAAGCTACCTCTTTATACAAGAGTAAAGTCAGTACAAGTTACCATATTAACTGCCAAAACACTAAATCAATGATCTGCTTTATCTTAACAGAAACTTGATGTTACTCAGAATTTTGAATATAGCATTAGTGTTTAAATTCCTCAAACACATACTTGCAGGCTCAGTGATCAGAGTGTCTCAAAAGATCTTCCAGTCACTTATTTAGAGCATTTATTACCATTTAGCGTTGAACCCTTAGCTTGACAGACCTTGTTTTTAGGTACCTCAGTACATCCAGAGGCCCTCATATTAACTATGCCAAAAAATTGAGAAGTAATGGAAACCAATATTCATTATTGAGATGCTATTGTGAGCCAGCCATTTTGCTGAAAACATGAGACTTTCATTTTAAAAAGTATTCCTAGAAGGTAGATACAATTACTGTCATCATTTAAAGATGAACAAATATAGAATGACAATAGAATTAATGACATATGTATCTGAGATTCAAAACCAAGGTTTATCCCACCAAAATATATGTGTTTAAACACTTCAATATATTGCTCTCTGGACTTGGTAATAAAATGATATTAGCCAAACTCTTCAGGAATCACACATAGAACTAAACGTAGTTTTAGTATGTAAAATGGAAGCTATCTACGTCTTGAGAAAAGAATATTTGCATTCCTAATTCTCAGTGCTTGGGTGGCAGAGTGCTCTTCAACACTTCATTGAAGCATAGTCTTCCAGAATAGACAGCTGACACATCCCCAAGTTACTCCAGATAGCATTACTTTGCTATCTTGTCAGATATAGGAATTTAGGAAATCAGTCTTATGAACAGCTGTAAACATACTACCAATTGATTTGTTTCACTATATTCTTTTTACTGTCAATGAGTTATCTTTTAAAAAATGCTTTTAACCATGAAAACAATGTCCATAGTTTATATTATAGTTCATAGTTTATCTTATAGTTGTACCTCCTATGGGTTTAGCAAATGTATAATGCCATGTATCCATCATTATGGTATCATATATTTTCCTGTCCTCAATCCTCTGTGCTCCACTTATTCATTCTTTTCCAACTCAACCCTGGAAACTACTGATCTCTGTGCTCTTTCTATATTTTGCCTTTTCCAAAATACCATATAGTTGGAATCATATACAGTATGTACCCTTTACAGATTAGCTTATTTCTTCGTAATAGGCATCTAAGATTCTTCCATGTATTTTCATAGCTTGATAGGTCATTTTTTTAGTACTGGATAAAGTTCCATTGATTTGATATACTACAGTTTATTTATCTGTATAAGCTTTAAGTATAAGCTTTGTAATTATTTCAAGAGCGCTTATAAATTTTATTCTATTTCAAAAAAATTCATCTTTCAAAAGAGAAATGTATATGTAACATGTGAATCATAATTTGTATGATTACATGATTATGATTTCACATTATATGAATTATATGATCACACAGTTATAAAATTTCAAAGTACAAAGAAAATTTTAAAAATTTTGATATTTTATAAAATTTTTGAAACTAACTCTTAGATGATGGAACTAATAAAAAAATGAAACAAAATAAAGTTTTCTGTTTAAAATATAATGTTCACATGAAATGAGTAATAATAGGAATGCTCCAATAAAATATGAGGATAATGCATAAGGTATAAGATCCAATTTTACATCCTCAGCAGAGCAATTTCTATTGACCTTCAATTTTTGTATATTGTAATGAAAGATATTATTATGTACTATGATCACTGCTAGGAACTATCATTCTTGCAGGGGCAGGGAGTATTATAAAGTGGGGAAAACTTCAATTATATGTCCACCCCTGATTTCTGTGTACAGAGCATGCTCTTATATGGCTGAAAATTCTAGTAGGGTCACATAGATTTGAGGAAATCCTGGTCTCAAAAAAATCCTTCCTTTGGCAATGGGCTCTTTTTCCCTTAAATATAATTTCAAAAATAGCTATGTCTATTGTATTGCTACTGCCCATTGTTAAAAAAGAAAAAAAAGAGATGAAAATTTACCCCCTTTCAAAAATATGCACCTCAGTTCTTGCATCAAACTCCCATTTTCTGGTAATGCTCTTAAGTATCCAGGTGTTATCACTCTTAAATTTTTTTTTTTAATGTTCATTCATTTTTGAGAGCGAGCGAGCATGTGTGAGCGCACGCACAGACGGGGGAGGGGCAGAGAGAGACAGAGGAAGACAGAATCCAAGGCAGGCTCCAGACTCTGAGGTTTCAGCACAGAGGCCTACACGGGCTTGAACTCAGGAGCTGTAAGGTCATGACCTGAACTGAATTCAGACACTTAATACACTGAGCGCCGTAGGCACCCCATGGTGTTACTACTCTTAACTAGAATTAACCTACCCATTTTAGATGGTTGAATGAAAATAGGATCACCAAGCACACGCCTGAAATTAATGTGACATTGTGTGTCAACTATAATCAAGAAGAAGGAAGAGGAGGAGGGGGAAGAATGGGAGAAAGAAGACCTTTAGTATCATCAAAACTTAAGGCTGTAAAAGAGGATGCCTGTGTGGCTCAGTCGGTTGAGTGTCTGACTCTTGATTTTGGCCCAGGTCATGATCCCAGGGTCTTGAGATTTAGCCCCTCTCTGGGCTCCACACTGAGGGTGGAGCCTCCTTAAGATTCTCTCTCTCCCTATTCCCCACTTGTGCTTTCTCTCTCTAAAGTAAAAACAAACCAACAACAGCAACAAAAACTTAAAGATGAGAAAGGAAGGAATTTAAGCAGCTTATTTGTGGCTATATAACAAGTATTATCAAATTCCAATCAAATTGGAAATACTTTCTGCTACTTCTCAGAACTTGAATTTGTTGATTCTACAATTTAGTTTGCTGTTAAAATATTCGGCTTATGCTATCAATGTCTGTATGTTTCTGTACACAGATAAGATATTGAGGTCAAACCAGTTCAAGACAGAAGGAACTTTATTGATCTATATTAACTACTCCAACAACAGATGCAACCTCATATGCAGAAGAATGCAAAGCTTACATAATGGAATCAAGCCTCTGTCTCTCATTCTTCTCTGTTCCCCTACCTTTTCTGCTAGCTCTTCTCCTTTTCCCTCTCTTAGCTTTGCTTCCTTCTCTGTGTTGCCCTCACTTCCTCATAGTACGTTTAGCCTTCTCCACTTGATCTTGAAATTTGAGTATAAAAAGTACCAAATTTTACTCCTTTGGGCTTAGTAACTCCTAAGAAGTCCTTATATTATCAACATTATGTTGATTACAGGGATCAGTTTTGACTGGCCCTGTTTCATAACACGTTCCCACTCTCCACTACACAGAGCAATGTACTCTGCAGAGTACTGCAGGTGTGCTTTCCAGAAATGGGGCATGAATCTACTTTCAAGCTTCTATGAATGTCATGCTAAAAAGAAAGGACTAGTTCCTAAAGATAGTACACTACATATGCATAACTAACAAAAGGTCAATTAAGGTGAAGAATACATTTTCAAAAGGGGATAAATGGAAAATCTTAAGAAGCCATTTTTAATCTCATTGATAATTGATGTAATACTAAGTGGGAAAAAAATTCTCATTGATATTTTCAATTTGCAGACATTTTTGTAACAGTAATAAAATGTAATGAAATGATTTAAGGGAAACTCTTAGGCTTTGCTTTATTTAACTTATTTTGGAAGTCAGTTTGTAATGTGTATGAAGACCCTTAAGTGTTCATTATTATAATTGAGCCATCTATTACTTCCATTAATACATCCAAAAGAAAAATCATAAATTTACAGAAGACTTATATACACTACTGTTCATTTAAGAATTATTTCTGTCTTAATAAATTATAAATCCTCTAAAAATTCAAACATAAATGGTTTTATATATACACAAGTAGCTATACTTTAAGAACAAATTTACTGCAATTAGTTTTTCTAATAGATATTATAACTTCACAAAAATATAAATATCTGCTTAAATGGTGGATAGAAGATATGTGGATATGAATCATAGAGCATTATCATTCTTAGATAATAGTAATAAACATACACCACAATCATAAATAGTAAAAGTGTATAACAATACAGAGAATAATATGATAACAATATAGAGAAATATAGGGAAAACATAAAGACCTATATTAGGAATGATATAGATATTGTATAAATATGAATATAAAATGGTAGTATAAAGTACTAGATAAAATATATACTAAAGTATTTAGAAATTTCAATGATATTAGTAATTTAAATGCTATATATTTAAAAATTTAACACATCTATATATCATAGCATATGAAGAGTGTCAGAAAGTACACTTTTAAGTAAAAATCTGTGAATATAGATGGAAAAAATTCCGATAACATATTATAAAATTAGTGTGAAAAATAACAACATAAAACATATGATAAATAACAGCAAATGTAAGTTATCAGAGACAATATAACAAAAAGGACATATAAGCACTGGGGAGTCTAATAATCTAATACCTTAAATCTACCGGTTAAATGAACAAAACCAATTGGTCATTTGTAATATATTACAAAATGTGTTAAATAAAAACTTTGAATTTTCTCCTGATTTGAAAAATGATAGTTTTTAAAGAAAGTTAGTAATTGAAGATATGTATTTAGCATGGTAAATATTATTTAAAATCAATCTGCATTGTCAAATTTAGTGTTGAACACCCAGAGGCAATCAGCATTAGACATAGTGACAATACAAATATCTTTTCTCTTAATGTTATTTCACAATTATATAGAAGTTCTGGATAATGCAAGAAGTTAAGAAATATACTTGTGCCTTATAAAATAATGGAAAGGAAGAGGCAGTTTTATCATTTTTGGTAATGACATGACATATTGACGCTAATAAGAAAGCTCAGTATAGTGGTTGGTTACAAAATAAAGAAGTTATAATTAATTAATCAATTATAATTAATTGTATTTCTATATGGTAATAATAATCAGCTAGAATTTATAATGAAAAAAGGATCACAAAACAACAAAATTATTATATATGAAAGAATTAAGAAAACAATATTGTTGAGGTACTTTAGAACACTATCTTTGTAATTAAGGTTGATGAGAAAACATCAAATAACATTCTGTGGAGCAAGTATGTCTAATTAAATTTTTTAAAAGAGGCATACTGATATGGGCATATCCCACCACTGACTGAACTTAGTCTCAGGCTTTACTAAAAAATAATAGCTTTGTTCTTTAGGATGCTGTTATAGATGGGTTATTTTTCAATTATTCGTTTTACTTCTGCATGATATGGTATTTTTTTCAATTAATGTGTGTTCTGAGGAGAATTAAAGAAGATATTATAAACAAAATTAATCAAAAAACATACCTAGAGGTGGGATTGCTGGATTATATGATCTACTATTTTTCATTTTTTTGAGGAGTCTCCATACTGTTTTCCATGGTGAATGCACCAGTTTACATTCCCACCAACAGTGTACAGGTTTCTTTCCCTTCACATTCTCACCAGCAATTTTTATCTTTTTTTTTTTTTTTTGATAATAGCCATCCTAACAGGTGTGAGGTGATATCCCTGATGATTAGTGACCTTGAGCACTTTTTTTATGTTGATTTGATTCCTTCATCCATTTTCTTTCAAAAAGTTATTTGGCAAAACCATGTGAGCAAGTCACATAAGTTAAATGCCATTGGTTAAAACTCACAGGAAATTATTCACATCACTATAAAAAAATCATTTTGTAATTGCAATAAAATAAAGGTTTCAATGATCAAATCAGAAAAATTTAAAATATGTAGGCCTGCTTAATTCTGGAGATGACCACACATTAAACTTTATTGTATAATAATTACTGTATGAGATATTCTACTTTTAGGTATGTGTATTCATATTTAAAATAAGAATATTTCAGGGCTCCTGGGTGGCGCAGTCGGTTAAGCGTCCGACTTCAGCCAGGTCACGATCTCGCGGTCCGTGAGTTCGAGCCCTGCGTCGGGCTCTGGGCTGATGGCTCAGAGCCTGGAGCCTGTTTCCGATTCTGTGTCTCCCTCTCTCTCTGCCCCTCCCCCGTTCGTGCTCTGTCTCTCTCTGTCCCAAAAATAAATAAACGTTGAAAAAAAAAATTAAAAAAAAATAAATAAATAAAATAAGAATATTTCATTAACTTTGATATCTTTGAAATAAAACCCTTTATGATTCCATTATATGATTCAAAAGAATTATACATTATTGTCAAAGGTAGTGGGACTTCAACCTTACTTAAAAGCATGAAAAAAAACATATAATTAACAATGACATATAACCACAATGTTAATTATATTTGGGGTTTTTGTGGGTTATCACTTTTTTTCCTTCTTCCATTTTTTTTATTTTTAGATTTTACATGGATTATGTGCTACTCATGTATATATTTGTAATAAAAATAAAAAGTAATCTTTGAAATATATTACTGGTTATATTTTGACAAGACTTGATTTATGAATAATTACAAAAAACAAAAAATAAAGAAAAATCCCTCATTCAAACATTACATAAATCATTATTTTGTTTTGAATTATTAAAGCAGAGGTTTTCAAAATGTGGTCAATTTGGTTATATTTTTAAAGCATATGATATATATATATATATATATACATATATATACATATATATATATACACATATATATACACACACACATATATATATATCACATATATGATATAACACAAAAAGTTATTTCATTCACCAAAGAGGGTACAAAACTACATGGGAAATACTGGATCAGTGCACATAGGCCCACAGGTATGGAGGAGTTCCACCATGTTTGAGGTAATTCAAACTCCTTATCTGTTTGGAGGAAGGCATACTCCCTTGCCTAAATAAACAAAAGAGAGAAGAGATGAGAATACTTTTAATACAATGAAAATCATCTGAAAAATATTCTTAATTTTCTGGCATTTTACTGCCTTGTATGAATCCATACATTTAATTATATACAAGCCATAACACATAATAGCTATGGTCAGCTAAGTCAATGATCGAAAGGTACTCATAAAATATTGTCCCTTTATTGAAGTACAGTATAAAACATTAATTACAAGATGAAACTTAATTAATTAATATATATTTTGCATTTAAAATATGTTTTATAATGAAAAATAATACAGAATGTTAATTATGTTGAACCGGTATGAATTAAGGACACCTTGACTTTATATTATGTTATTTTATAATTATCTATTTATTCAATGAAAATTCATTTACCAGGTGTTTAGACTCTACTGTATTCTTCAATAATAAATGGTTTATGAATTAACAAGAATAGCATAATTTGGAAGACTTAATATTAGCATATATTTTATTATTTTAATTTTTAAGGATTTATTAATATGGTTCCTACTAGACTTCAGAAATTTTACAAGGATATAAATAAGGTCCCTATTGTAAATAAAATTGTGATGTAATAATTATAACTGTTTTAATAAAGAATCATAATAACTATTTGAATGAACATTGCTAAATATGATCAATTTTGTGTAATCTGAACCATATGTTGTATATATTAACCAATTCTTAAATGTATCTATGTATCTTTATCTGCCTATTATTTACCTATCAATATCTTCCATTAGTGTTTCTTAAGGAATAAAGATATAGATTTTTGTTTTAACCTGACATAATGATATAAGATAACTTGCTAGACTATTTCTCGTGCACAAACTTAATTTTTTATGTGACAATAAAGTATGAATAAAATATCTCTAGTAAGTGCCCTCTATAAGGCAGATAATAAAAGGCTAACCACATGTTGTGTTATTGTTAATAAAATTCAAAACATGTGCTTTAAAAGCACAGCATCTCTTTCCAAGCATGTTAGAAATACATTTCAGCAATATATTTGCATGTTATAGATCCATTATTTATGAATACATCATAAAACACATCTAAAAATACCAGCATATATGAGGGTCTTTATAAACATCACTATCTCAATGTGGTTAAATGTTTATTTTATTTTACTGAAGGGTAAATGGCATATATAATGCTTGACATCAAAATCTTTTCCTATCTTAGCCATGTGTAAGAGTAGGAGACTGGTAATATTACACTTTTATTTTTTAATTTTTTTGGTGGGGAGAGATACTACTGTCTTGAAAGTACATAAAATATGTTTAATTCTTTTGGTAGGTCTGAGTTTTGTTTGGGAACAGATTTTTGCAGCCAACTTTAAAACCTGTAAATGAAATGGAAATTTAAAAACTCCACACTGTTGCAGCCAAATTATAGAAGATATTGAATTCAAACCATAACTTTTATGAAAAGTGTAAGTGAAAACTATTTTGATGCTGTCTGAATATTAAAATCTGGCCAATGTTCTGCTATTGCTTCTTTTTTTTTATTACCATTAAATTCCAAGACTCTGACCCTGAATTTAATTTTCTTACCCAGTTTTTGTGTCTCTCCTCTACATTTCTTTATTTAGCTTTCTCCCTTCTCCTGCCATTTCTTACTTAAAAAAAAAATTACCTTTCTTCATCCTCTTTTTTTTAATTCAATCTTCTTCCATCTCCTTTCCTCAATCATTTACGTTAAACAAAATCCTCTAAATAAATAATGTTTCTGTCTTCATTGGTGTTTTCCATGAAAGAGCAGTTGTACATGCTTTATTTTTCTCCCTGATTATTGTAGACCATGAGATCTCAACGGGGTCCACCAGTCTATGGGGAAACCCAAGGTTTTTGGCAGTTCTGCATACTCATTTCTCTCCCCATTCTCTGCTATGTAAGGAAGCACAGTGATTGTCAGTTTGCTCTGGAACAATATAAGTCTCATAAATTTAAAGTGAAATTTCACTTCACCCACTATAGAACCTCTAGAAAAGTATTTCACAAACTCCTTTCCAGGGCACTACTTCAGTGTTCCGTACCTTTTCATTCTGTAGATGGCCTGCAAATAAATATAGGATGAATAGGTGGAGCAAGAGGATTTTTAGAGCAGTGAAAATATTCTGTATGATACTATGTCGGTGGATAAATGCCCTCATAAAATTGTTCAACGTGGTTTGTGAGATCCAGCCTGCTTCAGGCTCCATGCTGTTAGTGTGGAGCCTGCTTGGGATTCTCTCTCTCTTTCCTTCTCTCTTTCTGCAAGCCCCCTCTCAAAATAAATAAATAAAATTAAAAAAAAAACACAAACAAGTGTTTTAAAACAAACGGAATACTCTATAGCTGCTAGAACAATCAAGTAAATCTTCAGGAACTGATAAGAGAAAATGTTAAAGACTTCTTATTATGCGGAGATAACAAGATCCAGAGCCGCTTTCACTTGTATAATAAAGGGATGTGTGTATATTAATTGTACATGCACACACTTGCAACATACATATACATAAACAAGTGATTTCTAGAATGATAAGAATTACAATATTTGACTCAATGTGGGGGATTGAAGGACTGGGGGATCAGCAGGAGGAAGATTTATCTGTAAGGCTATAATCATTATATTGCTTATTTGTTTTATCATTTATTTAATCATATACATATATTCATTATTAATTTATTCTGAAATAAAATACATAGTATTTGATTTTAAAATTAATATAAGCATATTTAGAATATGTGGATAATATAATGCCTATACCTTTAGAAATATGTTGGTATAAAGCAGTCTGTATTTAATTATGATAGGATAATAAGAGAATAATAAAATGACAAGATTCCTTGTAAATAAATTACTTGTATTTAAGGCAGGGAAAGGCCCATGTAGCTTTTGCAAAGCTGCAGAGAATGACTGAACACATGGAAATGCATGTCAGGATGAACGCCAAAACTCCAAAGCCATGGGTGCCAACTTCATCTCATGGTAAATTGTTTCATTCTGCAAAACAACATGATCAGTCACATCAAGTTTGCCATTAATTTACACTGATTTTGTTTTACATAATACTTATAGATTTTAGTAAATTTGATTTGGTTCAATACTTTTTCATATGTTAAGCATTAGGAGTTGAATCCTAGTTTCATGCTTGTTCGGGCTATCTATTGATCTAACCAATTTAAATCAACATAGAAAATCTAAGTTATCTTCTCTTTCTAAAAGAGCATATCCATTTTTTTTGCCAAAACAAAACAAAACAAAACAAAACAGAAGCAGAAATTAAAAAACAAACAAACAAAACCCAACAACTTCTGATTTGCAGAAAATTCTTCGAATGACCTGGCCTGAGTTTTCTGGGATGAGTGAGGTGCAACAAGTAAAACGGTAAATACTTTGTCATCATCTTATTCTTTGGAACTCCCAGCAACCTTTATAATGTGTCATGGTTCAATTATTTTCTCAGATTCTGCTTAAATTCCACACTTAATCCTGACTGCTTCATACTTGCACGAAATCTTGTACTTCGCTGAGACTACTGAGACCAACAGACAAATCCTCTCTCTTCACTGTCCTTTCACATTAAATAGATACCCCATCCCTTTCTTTCCCATAGTCATCGCACTTGTAAGCCTGTGATAGGATACAGTACTCAGGATGCTTGAGAGGGATGATAGTAATGACCCCTGAGTTCTGACAGTATAATTCTCACTCAAATATTTTCTTCTCTCTCGCTTTGAAAAGCATCATGTTGGAAACATAATAGATCTTTATTTAGTGTGTCTTAAAATGAAGCAAAATTTGAATATTTGAGACATTATTCAAAGTTTTCTTTCTCATAATATTTATTTTAAGGAAAGAATATTATTACTGCTTGTTTTAGGAGCTATAACAAATTACCACAAATTTAGAAGTTTAAATTAACATCCATTTATTATCTCACAGTTCCATGAGTCACAGTTCTGGACATGGTATGACTTAGCTGGGTCCTTTATTCTGGATTTCACAAGACTAAAACCAAGATGTTAACAGGGCATTCCTTCCTGTAGACTCTGGAGATGAATCTCCTCCCAAGCTCATTCAGGTTAATGACCCGATTCAGTTTCTTGGCAATTGTAGGACTGAGGTCTCTGTTTCCTTCTAGGCTATCAGCCAGGCCAGACTTTGAACCTAGAGAGGGCTCATATTATTTCTCATATTTTCCATGTGGCCTCCCTTTGATACCTGTATGTTGATTCCCATTCATGCTTTGAATCTCTAGGATTTCTCCTCCACTACATCTCTCCATTTGACTTTTCTGTCTTCTTTTGCTTTTAAGGATTCACGTGATTACATTTAGCTTCCCTGGATAACCCAGAACAATCTCCCAAATCTTAAGTTTATCTAGTTAGTTGCCCTAATTATATCTATAAAGTCCATTCGCAGACTTAAGATTAGCATTTGACTGAATAACCAGAGAACAGAAATCTTGGAGGTATCATTATAATTCCTCCTTCCACATTATTCTAACAATAATACCTACAAAGTATGTAACTATAAATTCCTCATAGACTAGACTAAAATCATCTGTTTATTCATTCAGTAAATAATATTGATCACCTATCCTGTGATAGGCACTGTGATTGGTATTGGTACTATAGCAATCATAATATAAATATATTCCCATTTTTACTAAAAGAATAAACTCAATTATAGTCTATCATTTAATAAGCAGATGAATATTGAACACATAATCACATTTTGTGAAATAAGAAAAAAAAATGGGAAAATGACCTAAGAGGGACCCAAAATAACTTTTACTAAATTGAGTTTCTAATGGATTCATTGACTTAATTCAGTCAATGGATGAATTTCTCTCTCTAAAACTCTTTAAACTTACTCAGTTCTCCTCCAGATGTTATGCAGCCTATCTCTCTCTTCACATCTTTGTTGATCACACAATAACTTCAACATGCTGAACTCTTTGTAATTATCTAAATAATGCAATCTTACTTCAAACTTACCAATTTTCTGAACTTTTCAGACTTCATCATTCTTTCATTTTCTGTGTCCAACAGCTTCCTGCAGAGAGCTATGATATAGCACACAGCATTTCATAAAATATACTCTTCTGTAAGCCTTTCTCCACCAAAATATTGAGTTATTCCAAATTGAGCACTATATTTTATGTTGCTCTGAATCACTAGTCCAGAGTCTGGACTGATAAAAGTGATCAATGAATTCTGAATTAAAAATAAAAAGAAAGATAGAAGAAACGGGGAACATGGAAGGAAAGAAAAATGGATGTAGGAAGGAAAAAAGAAGGTGGAAAGAAATAAAAAAAAAGTCAGATATACCACAGATTCTTTACCATCTTATCTTAGTATGTGCTTAGTTCCTACATAGCATATCTCACACATTTATTTGCAAAATATCATGCCTATATTTTGAAAATTATAACATTTGATACAATTTTACTGATGAATATCACAAATGAACACTATTTACTTCCATATATGTAAAATACTTTTAAGATTACTCTGCTATTACAAATGTCCATTTTAGAGGTACTAAAACCACTATTTATTAGCAAATATTAAGCATGTGATTTCCAGAACTTATTAAAAACTAAAGACGGACATTTTAATCCATTGTATTTTTTCCTTTTCATTTAAACCAATGGAGCCTGTGTAGGACTCATGAAGTATTTCATTTTCCCCTCACACTGATAACTCTTTTTAGTTTTCTTTATTTTGATTGCATTGACTGATAATGAAATTGTTCTTTATATCCTTGTATTAGCTCTGGCATTTTACCTAAGTATAATTTAAAAAAAAATTCTAAAACAAAAAATTATTACAGTATCATTGTCATCACTTAAAATGTCATTATTTCTAGCAATTTAAATAGCTATAAATTGTAGCCATTATCAAGTTTCATTTTTTAGATTTGTTCAGTTATATACAGATTGGTGGAACCATTACAGGCTGAGTGGAGTAAATAACTTGGAGGCAGAAGACATGTCTTTGACCTCTAGGGATCTTTTTCCATAGGATGCTGCTATTTGTGACAGTTTCTTGGACACTTTGCTTTCTGACTGATGAATCATAATCACCTCAGAACATCCAAATTTGCGTACAAATACTCTCTCTTTCACTTCCTTTTATTCTATTTCCGACATTGTTTTGTTATTAAAAAAATCAAAGGCAAAATTTGTGAATGAGATTGTCCACATCTATCATGTCTGTTTTATGAAATAGAAAGTGCAGACTGTTTTATGCCTCACTGGCAGGTTTGGGGATAG
Source organism: Lynx canadensis (assembly GCF_007474595.2). NCBI lineage: Eukaryota > Metazoa > Chordata > Mammalia > Carnivora > Felidae > Lynx > Lynx canadensis. The sequence goes on from NC_044307.1 coordinate 60,717,819, forward strand.
CACTGCACAGACAGTATTTCCCCTTATCCACAGGGGATACATTTCAAGACCCTCAGTGGATACCTGAAATTGAGGATAGTATTGAAACCTACATATACTGTGTTTTTTCCTATACATATATGATAGAGTTTAATTATAAGTTAGGCACAGCAAGGGATTAACAGCAATAACCAATAATAAAATAGAACAATCAAAACAATATACTGTAATAAAAATTATGTGAATGTGGTCTCTCTCAAAATATCTTATTTTGCTGTACTCACCTTTCTTCTTGGGATAAAATGAGATGATAAAATGCCTACGTGATGAGATGAAGTGAGGTGAATGACAGAGGCATTGGGACAATGTGTTAGGCTACTATTGACCACTTGATGATATGTTAGAAGGATGATATTATGCTTCTGGACTGCAATCGACCATGGGTAACTGAAACCATGTAAAGCAAAACTACAGATAAGGAGGACTACTGTGTATCATGGAGACACAACTTAAACAAACCATCAAATACATCTGTGAGAGACCCTATATCTCCTCTTGTCTGCTTGGACTGCAGTTATATGTAGAACTAAGTTCCTTTACACCTGAGTAAGTCAAAACTAGTGTGAGTGTAAAGGGTAAGAAAGAAAATTATTCTATAGAAAATAGGAAAGAAGTCTCTAAAGATGAAGATATTCAGTTTTGCTTACTCTGTGTAGAACAATCAGTAATTCCATCTCTTCGTGTATTTTATTTTTTCACATCTAGTACTTCTACATTGAAGTCATTTTCCTCATTCAGTGGCAGTTAATTATCATGCACATTCCTTGGTTCTACTATTATTTTTGGAAAAACGTTCCATTTTCTAACGGAAAAAGCACTTAAAATGTTTTTAAAATTTTTCTCCACTGTTGATTTTGTGATAGTTTCAAGCCAGTGGATATAACAAGAAATGAGTCAACATCTGACTCACTAAAAAAATATCCCTAACATCAATTCTCTATTTCTTTACAGTTATATTTGGTAGAGCAACGTAAACTTGGCTTGAATATTCTTAGCTCTGACATCTTCATTCTGTCTTTCTTGCCCAATCCATAGTACCCACTTCACTCTACTTCACATCAAACCCAACTCCTAATTACATTTCAGATAAAATTATACAGCTCTCACGAAATGCTAATTAAAATAGTAAATTAAACCAACATTTCATCTAGGATAGAAGAATGGATGTGGAGACCTCTCACTGGGAACTCTACAAATTTAAAGCTGGATAGTGACAACTCTCAGCCCATCCATATAGCTAACTAGGGATTGGTTCTATGAAGAAACAGAGCCTAAGTGATTATTATGGAGAAAATAGAACACCATGATGAGAATGAAGGTTCTGAACATTCAAAGCTATTACCATGCTTATAGTGCAAGCCGCAAATTTAATTCCAAGAGCCACTGTTATTTCAGGACCTCACAGTAAATTTTAGAAACCTGCCCAAATTTGAAGGCAGTTGAGGTGTAATTAGAATGGTAAGACTAAAAAGGAAAGCTTCCCTGAGGCTAAACCTGGACCCTGCTAGTGCCAAACCCCTAATGGAATTAAAGTCTTCCTCTGTGGTAACCCCTCTGGTCAGAGAGACATATACGTGCAGAGAAAATAACATGGAGCAGGTGACAAGGATTCTGGCAGTAGAGGCAAAGTATAGTTTATAAAAACCAGGTGTGAAGCATGTGAGAAATAGGCACTTGGAGAAATTGAAGAGCCATGGGATTTTTGTGGATTTATGCAGCAAGTGCTGTGCTGGGTGAGGATTGTTTAACATTGCTTATTTCCTTGACTATTTCTAAAGCTGTATTTTCCTCTGTATTGAGTCTGGCATATTTCAGAATTTAGAGCCATACAACAGAAGGATTACTTTTTGAGAGGGGTAAGCAGATTGGATCTTAATCCTATGAAAAAATATATATGGCAAAATTATATAGCAAACTATTAAATTGATTTTGTCTTCATTGAAATTCTCTTTTTACTGATTAATCAGAAAGCCAGGCTTTGTGATACCTTGTCTCAGGTAATAGCATCAAGAGTGGCAAGATAAAACAACAGGAAGTTTCTGATACTTGCTGAATTTTGTAAAACCTAAATTATATAAAGAGGGAATTCTTTTTTTTAAATTTTTTTTTCAACGTTTATTTATTTTTGGGACAGAGAGAGACAGAGCATGAACGGGGGAGGGGCAGAGAGAGAGGGAGACACAGAATCGGAAACAGGTTCCAGGCTCTGAGCCATCAGCCCAGAGCCCATGCGGGGCTCGAACTCACGGACCGCGAGATCGTGACCTGGCTGAAGTCGGACGCTTAACCGATTGCGCCACCCAGGCGCCCCGAAAGAGGGAATTCTTAATTGGGGACCCATAGATGAGAACTTAGGGGTTCTGTAAATGTAAAATATTAAAACCTTTTTCATTTTTTTCCCGATTAGCCCCAACTACAATTTAGCATTTTTTTCAATTATTAATGTGAAAATAAATCTCAACAATACTAACAGTTACCTGGGACCTTGTTACCAATACAAATTATATATATTTTATATCGTGTCATACTTGTTACATATATGTCAAAATAATTTTGATGGTTATTGCTGCTTCAAAATCATTATAATAATAAGAATCATCTATATATTGATAACACTTGTTAATATGTTAATGAAGGTACTCAGGTATTATCATATCACAATATTTTTAGAATATTTTGATAATGTATTCCAATATAATCGGTTGTCTTTTCATTTGTTTTCTTTAAATACATTTTTCTGAGGATGGATCCATATGCATCATCAGAATATCAAAAGGGTCTTTGGTGCACAAATTTCTAGGAACTTTGATTTAAAAGATGTTCTGAAGTGTTTATGTTTTTTAGAGAACTCTCAAACTGGGAAGACAGAAGCACCAGAGTCCTCAGAGAGTATTGACTAAATTTAACACCCAAGGAAAAGTATTCTAGGCAGTGAATGACAGACTCACAAAAGAGTCTGAGGTCCCTATAATGACCACACATCAACACTGGGTTACCTGATCTGAAGGAACCAGAAGGCAGAAGAGTGGCTATCTCAAGTTATACTGGAGTGGAGCAATGGAATGTAGTCAGTGGTTCTTCCCAGCTGCTTTATGACTTGGTTAAGATTGAAACCCTGTCATACTAGCTGGCAATGTCTAAAAATGTCTGAGTTTAAAATCTCATAAACTTGGTGCATTGGGAACACAGGGTAAGACATAAGTTAATTTAAATAAAAATGTGTAAGAAATTACAGATCATGCCTATATTTGGGAACTGTGATATCTTTAAAAATAAAAATTGGATCTTTTGTACCATAAGCATTTCTCTTTAGTCTTTGTGAATGTATTCATTTATTCAACATTTATTAAATCAACAAAAATAAACTTTACCAAGATATAAAGCTTTAAGAATTGAAAAGAAACATTGTCTTGCTCAGTTTTGGGAGTGTGTGTGTGCGTGTGTGTGTGTGTGTGCACTTTTAAGTGGTCAAATTCTGTTCTATTATGAGATTCATGTTGGCCAAATTTTAATGCTAACTATTGGTCTTGTGGAAGATTAATAAATTCTCTGCCTTTTTCATTCTTTATCCTGCCGGAAAGACTTGTTTCTCTTTTTCCATCTGTGGTCATTCTCCACTGTGTAATAAATAAAAGTCAAGAGGATCTTTGGTTCACTTCCCTCAGGTGCTCTGAATCACTCTCCTAAAGCTGTTATTACATTGAAGGACATGGATGCTGGTACATTTACTTAGAATTTGCTTTTAGCTTTTCCAGTGAACAGATATGAATAAGGCTTTAATTTTCCAACCATCTGTTTTCCTTCCACAGTTAAAGTTAATAAGAAATATATTCTGATTTTTGGTTTGTTATTTTCTTTTTAGAGATAGATTTTCCCCTGCTTTTCAAAAATCTTAGGTACTGAAAAACTACTCCAATATCAGTATAAAGTTCTAAGTATCAACACAATTACCAAGGAGGAGAATGAAAATTTTTGTTAATTGTGAACTCTGCCAAGTGCAATATTCATTGTTCTTTATTGCCAGATATATTAACTGTGTATGTTTTTAATGAAGTATGACATTTTTTCTAAGAAAGTGTGCATGCTTTTAAAAATGAATCAATTCTTGGGGCAAATTCTCCTCATTAGTGAAAGGTTACTTGCCACAAACAAGGCTGAGAGCATTGTCCTTACTCACTATCCTACCCTTTCTATTCATTCCAGCTTGTTTCATTCTTTTAAGTCTAACCCTGAAAACAAGGCGTGAATTTTCTGATTGCGTAATTAGCCAATAAAACCTGTAAAACATTTGATTAACATTTTTTCAATGTGCTGTCAAGTTTTGCATATGATTACTAGAACACCTGCTAAACGCAAAGCTCTACATGACACCTAATAGTCAAGGAAATTCAGAGTGTGTCTTACTTCTTTAAACTGGAAACATTTGGTAGTGGTAGTAGGCTAGGAAGGAAAAATAGTTTCATTTTATATAATCTCATGAGTCTATTTCAGGAATACAGATTTCATTAGTATTTCAATTTATGTATTCCAAAAGAAAAAGAGAGAAAGAAAGTTGGTATTGGTGGATGGTAAATTTTGAGATGGTTCCAATAGAAGAAAAATGTTGGTTCTAATATAAAAAAATCGTTAAATACATACAACTAGATACGTTCTGTGTTTTCTGAGAAATAACTTTGAAAATACAAAGTAAATTAAATAGAAGAATATTTAAACCATAAGTCTTCTGGCATATCTAGCAAAGATTATGAAATATACTTGTATTAGAAAGTCTAGAGTTAAGTCAATCAGAGTTCTTTATCTGTCAAGAATCTCTCTTGTTGACCTCAATAATCTGTATCATGTCACCCCTTTTTATAAGAACAACAAATTTGACAAATGTCAACAAATTTGACACATGAATTTTTTCAGTCTGTTTTTTTCCTATAATGTTCTTGCTCTTGACATGTTTCTGAGTTTTGCCTTCCAAAGGCAGACCACATAATATTTCACATTCACAGACAATAGGCGTAGCATTCAGTTTGGAAGATTTATGAATTGCTTAATTAGACTCATTAATTGGAAAGGTATCATGAAAATAATGGAAAAAAAATTCTGTTTTTACTCCCATCCAAGGATATATTACTTAGGTACACTTTTGCTAAATGAGCCAAAAATGCAGTCTAGAGTATTATCTATTCAATCCTCCTATTTAATTGAGATTAAAAGTTGAAAAAGAATGTCAAGCCAAAGAAACAGAGCATCAAACAAGCAAGGCATAAAAAGAAAAGCCAGTGAAGTGAAGCCAGCAGTATCTAACATGCTTCTTGTTAGAAACTCAAATGTCTTTCATGAAGTCACAGAGCATTGGCCACATGGTGAAGATTTCACCTTGAGAATATCACAATCACTCCAGAATAAGAAAAAGTGAAGATAGACACTCCAGGTATGGTGGAATCTGTGCCTGCTTGTGAGGAAATGCTTGATATCTGACATTGCATAGTCTCTCTGCTGGCCAAGTAGAGGAAACAGGGTGGACTTTGCAGCAGATGGACAGGGGTTCCTAATGATGGCGCACAGAGGGTGGCAAGATTGCAGGGAAAGAACAGTAGATGGGAACAGTGTGACAGGGAGACCAAGGGGCCTGGTGAATTTCCAGAGACAATACCATTTTATAACATGCTCTGGCCCATATGTACGGGATGTGGCCCACTGGGCCAAATCTATTAGGTATTTTTAACATTATCTCAAAATCTATTAGGCAATTGATTAATGCATATCTTAGAACTTCAAGAAAGATATCTATTTAAATCTTGAGAGTAAAGACCAGATGTAGTTTACAAATTAATTATTTTGCAGTAGGTGATGTAATAAGAATCTAGTGAAGACTGTATTTTAATTTTTAAAACTATTCTCTCAGTTAAATTTTGTAGATAAAGTATAGTCACTTTTAAATTCCCAAACAAGAACAATAGATTGTAAACCACCTATTTCATTCAGAAGAGCCAGACACAATCCACTGTGGACACATCTAAGGATGACTGTGATTTTGAGTTTTCTGAGATAACTTGAATGGACTTTGCCCAGTCCAGATACACCCACAATGTAAATAAAAATTGCCAGCGTCTTCTGAGTAGTTAGGACCACATTTAAGTCGTAAAATTCACATTCTTTGCGTGTACCCTTATACAAGTCTGCATTCCTGGGGTTAAAAAAGGAATGTCATACTTCTATATTTTGCAGGAAAAAAAAAAAACAATAGCATAAGAGTTATAACCTATTAGTCAAACATCTTGACTTACATATTTAACAATGACCCATACACATGTTTATAACTACACAAAAATAATTCAACTTAAAAATTCCTATTTTACATAGGTTAATTGTAGATACAGATAATTTGGTTAATTCAGTAAAACTTCTCTGTTATCAGGAGTGGAGAGGTTGGTGATGAAATTATCTGGTCAAGGTAAAATACTTTTAGGACCTAATGAGGTATCTGTCATTGAACACACATTGTGAAGTTAATAAAACCAATTAGACTTTGGGAAATAAAAGAGACTCATAAATGCTATTCATCTCAGAGTTTTCATAGGGAAATTCTCTCTGCTCTCTTATTGGAAGACAATAAAATATATTTTGGAGATTATCTGTGATTTATTTGGAGTAACATTCAAATGTTTTACCTCTTTTTCTCTCTACCAAGTTCAGAAAATTTTCCACAGTTCTTACAGTTAGATACTCTCTTTTCTCCTGCCTCCAGTCTATAGTTTTATTAAGGCAAACTATTCATTTTACAAAAATAACATGTCTGTATTTTCATTCCTGAAATTTGGGATTTGTTCTTTTTCACATTTTCACATATTTATTTCATGGCCTCTTAAATATATTTTTCCTTATTTCTTTGGATGATCTTAAGTCAATTGTTGTATATTTTATATGACCTCTGATAAGATTTTTCTGTTGGCTTTTTTAACTGATATTCATAGCTTCAGAGTATCTCATAAGCTTTCTAATATTTATTCAAAACACAATCCATTGAAGTTTCTCCCAGTGCACCAATGGAATCGATTTGAGTTTGCATTTGCCATGATTCCGTAAAATACACAAGAAATGTGTAATCATAGCAGCTGTTTTCATGGCTTATGTAAGGAAGAATATTACAGACTGTTTAAAGTACAGATTCAAGCTTCATTCCAGGGAAACTTTTGTCCTGATTTCAAAGAACTAGCTGGGTGCTCATGGGTTTACAGAGCATAGGTAAAAATGTGTTAATGTGAGTACATTTAAATGTAAGAAAGACTCATAGGTGTGGTCTCTACATAGGTGAACTTGTACACAAAAAGAGAGAGAGGATAGATTTTGAGTAAACAATCAGCAACTGTCATAAATTATAAATAAACATTTAAGGTTGACATACTATAGTTTGTTTATGTCATGTAGGGTTTTTTCATTGTTGTGTATATAATCCTCAGATTTTGACTTTTCTTCTGAAATGTTGGCAATTGATCAATTAATTACTGGTTGACATGATTAATAAAGTTGTTTAACATTACTTTTAGTAAAATTCTTGCTATGGACAAGAGTTCAGGCAACTATCTGGATTGTGTCCTAATTACTAGATTCAAGTTATCGGTAGAAATACTAAAATATACATTACATTTCCATTGTATCACCTTAAAGGGCAAACTATGAAGAAGAGACAGAAATATGAAATAGAGAAAATGAAATATGAAGTAATGAAATAGAAAATATGAGGAAGATCCTTGTGATATTAGTTTTAATGAAATTATAGGATTTATTTCCTGATGAAATGTACATATATTTCAACTCTACCCACCAAAAGAAATTAAAAATAATGAAACTATAGTTGCCTCAATAGTTAGGATTTGACTTTTAAATACCATTCTCTATGAAATGGTCCTAGATCTGAGGCAGGGAAACTTCAAAATGAGCCTGGAACATCTTATTGTTTAAAAATCAAAGTAATGCTCAGAGACAAATAGGAACAATTCAAATATACATTAAGAGCTGGACTTTATTCTCAATTTTGGTGCAACTTTGAAACCAAAAGGACTAACAGTGGTGAAAATTTTGACATATTGAGTTAAAAAAAAAACACCATGGTACTACTTAAAATAAAGTTATGAGACAGAGTAGAGAATACTCTTCTTTAGGGAATAATGCCAATTAGCATAGATGAAATGATAAACGTAAGCATAGTCAATATTAACCACAATATATATGCATATTCTTAAGACATTAAGTTCCAATTTTAAAATGATTTTTACTCTTTTACATACTTGTTTAAAATCAACATTTCTTGGGGCACCTGGGTGGCTCAGTTGGTTAGGCAACCGAGTTTGGCTCACGGTTCGTGAGTTCGAGCCCGGGTCGGGTTCTGTGCTAACAGCTCAGAACCTAGAGCCTACTTCAGATTGTGTCTTCCCTCTCTCTCTACCCGTTCCCTGCTCATGCTCTGTGTCTCTCTGTTTATCAATAATAAATAAACTTTTAAAAAATTAAAAATAAATAAATAAAATGGACATTTCTCGGAATTTTTTTTCAGAAAGACCATATGTTCGAAGTTAACATAAATAGACTTTGCCGCATTAACTCAGTACTTTACATATCTAAATTGTTCAATTACTTAGTATTTTTAAAATATTAATTAAATGCCATGTAACTTATGGAAAATATTTTAAATTATGGCATATAATTAATGTTTGTTTTTTGTTAAATATGTTTGAATGGTTAGAAGTATCAGGGATATGTCTGGAGTGCCTAGGTGGCTAAGCTGGTTAACCATCCAATCTTGATTTCAGTTCAGGTCATGATCCCAGGGGCATGGGATTGAGCCCTAAATCAGATTCTGTGCTGACAGTATGGAGCCTGCTTGGTATTCTCTCTCTCCCTCTCTTTCTGCCCCTGCCTTCCTCTCTCTCTCTCAAAATAAATAAATCAACTTAAAAAAAAAAGTATTAGGGATATGTCCAAGGGAACAACTTAGAAAAGAGCTAATGTTTCAGAAACTGGTCTCAATTAACTCCCAGAAAAATATTTCATTTGTTTCCATAACCAACTGGTAGTGGTGATTAGAAATCATTCTTTTATTATTTTTTAACAATTCTTATTAATGCCTAAATATTTCATTTAGAAAGAAGAAAAAATATGTGGACATTTTCACTGTGCCTGAATATCTTCATTTGGGTACCTTCGAAAACTAGCTTGAAGCCAAATATGTGTGCAATTGCTTTATTGCAACAGGCAGAAACACAGACTAATCCTAGAGTGAGGGAAAAGGGGACTTAGGCAGGGAAGGAAGGAAAATAACAAATGCAAGTGTGTTACCAAACCTTAGCTACATCAGAAAACACATCTGTTGGCTGTCAAAGGAAGCTGTTCTAAGAGTCATTTAGAAACACTATGTCTGAAATCATTCCTTCAGCATCCAAGAAGGGAGAAGAATATATCCATCATTGCACTCTCTGATTCCCTTAGTTAAAGTTCACCTTCATGAAAATAGAGAAGCTCTGAGGGTGGCAGAAGAGCTATAACACATGATGGCTAAAGGCAGTAACAGAACGCAATATGCCTCTCTAGTGGAAATCCAAACTTCCACTTCATGGCCCAAGAATGACTATATAATTTGTTCAGACCAGTGTGAAATGAAAACATGGACCTCTTGTTCAAAAATGAAGATTTTCATAACAGCACAGTAGAACATTGACCCAGCACAGGGTCCTTCTGAGCGCAGAGCCCTGTATGATTTCACAGGTCAGACATGCATGAAGCCATCTCTGCCATAACCTTCTCAAATGTTACTGGTTGCCAGGTGATCTTCCTGGAGAGTTACAAAGATTCTATTCTTCACCAAAGTCTAGCCAGGCTCCTCTAAACTGCATTCTCAACTAAGCCTTAACCTTGACCTATAAAGACTTGAACAAAACACTAACATAGTTTCTAGCAGCCACATCATTCAGATGACCACAGGCCTTCTCAAAGTGCCTGCCTCAGAAAACTCAAGGCTACCAAAAGAACTTACTGTTTGTAGTAAATAGTGGGCTCCTATCTCCCAGTCTCTGTGGGAGGAGAGGAGATTAACTTTCATAAACACCATTAATAAAACGAGGTGGCTTTTACCTGGGCCAACACCCCCTTCCCCCTTTTTGTAGCTTTTCATTTCCCTGACTTTACTGAGCCCCTGATCAACCCCCTTCTCATTCCCTCATCTTCCCTTCAAAACTCTCTGTCAAATTTGTAAAAATTGAAGTTGAGTTCAGTTTACCCTGAATTCTATTTTCTATTGCAATAGAATATTGGTGATTAAAACCTGTACTTACCACTCTAACTAGTATTGATCTTTGTTTATCTTTGACAAGTGTCATCAGTTGAATGGAGTAGAAAACCATGGCCCAGTGAATCTGGGGAGCCTGGGTCAGGATCTGTTAGCCTGAAAGACTAGTTTTTGAAAGAAATACTTTAAAATTAGATGGAAATTACTGCTTTTGTACATCTTTTCTGTTAGCTTCTTAATTACTATTTCTTAAAAATATTCATTATTGTTAGTTTTTCAGTGAGTAAACTCTATAAGTCATGAATTACAATTATTGGCAATTATGACAAGTTAGGAAAGCATTTTACTTATTAGAGTTCCTGGCAGCAAAGTCTCTTTGCCTTTCTTCAAATTCATTTCCAAATTTATCTGTGTCACATTTGAAGAATAGTACATTTGTGAGACAATATTGGTAAAGTGTAATGGGATTAAAACATCAAAGACCATTTGTCTTTACAGCTTGTACCTGATTCACATATTTATATGATTTTTTTCTACATCTCTTGATATATTTTTTAGAAGTTGAATTTTACAATTTCTGGCATCAGCTTTCAATGTCATATAAAGAGTACTTTTTTTTCATATTTTAATCCTGCCCCAAATACCCTGACTATAACTTCAATAAATTAAAAAGTGGTGATCTTTTAATATTTACATTAAACAATTATATTGGATCAGTTTGAATTAATCAGATCCTATTTATTTATTTTTTAATTTTTTTTAATGTTTATTTTCGAGAGAGAGAGCATGAGGAAGGGGGCAGGGAGTGGGCAGAGAGAGGGAGGCACAGAATCTGAAGCAGGCTCCAAGCTCTGAGCTGTCAGCACAGAGCCCAGCACAGGGCTTGAACCCACAAGCCACGAGATCATGATCTGAATCAAAGTCAGACGCTTAACAGACTGAGCCACTCAGATGCCCCAAATCAGATCCTATTTAAATCAAAATTACTTATGAGCAACATTTTAAGAATATTTCATAAAGCATGCATGTTTTAAAAATAAAATCTTTTTTTACTTGGAAATGTATATGAAATACAATGTATAATTTTTAAATCAAAGAAGAATCAGACTATTTTATTATTTTCACTGTTAACTAGTGTTTTCCTGTTTATGAAATAGCTTAAGCTGTTAATATGTTTCTTTACTGTTGCATAAAACATTGATAATGACATCTCCATGAATTTATTAGCAACAAATGTTTCTTTTAGTGTTATAATCTTGACTTTAAAAATTGCATTATTTATAGTATTTTAAAAGATATTTCCTTGTACCCTTAAAAACTACGTCTCAAATATTTTCTATAATATTAAAATTCAATCAGGTAAATTTGGGCTAATTAAAGTTGCATATTTTTCATCAAAGAATGAAATTATATATGAAAAGATGGATTGGTTGTTTGAATACATCATCCACACACATATAAAGTGTTTGCAGATCTAAAGTTGGACCCCAGACAGATTCTCAATTGTTCTTACTTCCAGTATTGCCACACTGATGGTATATTTCATTAACTAGACTTTCCATTAGACCTACAAGTTCTTCAAAAACTAATCTGCCTTGAGTAAGTAGCTTCTAGAAAACTTTTTAATGTATTTTTTGTATCAAGAAATGAAATTGAATTTGTTGAGATATTATTTAAAACCTATTGTTATGATCAAGATGTATTTTAAATGGTTTGATATTATGTAAACATATGTTTTATTTATTTAAAAGTGTTATTCTGAACAGAAGTTACTTTGAGAAACAATCCCCTCTCTGGGATTTTATGTATGTGTACATGTATGTATGTATGTGTTTGTTTGTTTACATTTATTTTTTTGGTGAGTCACTTGTCCTGAAAAACTGAGAGAGATCTAAGGCCAAGAAGAAAACTTAAGATTCTGATAGGGAAGTAGAGGATTTATTACTTTTTGTCACATAATATAACCTTACAATATTTTGCCCAGTTGGGAAAATACTGTTCTAGCAAAATGACATCCTAGGTGACTTCATAAAACAACTGAAGGAAAAGAAAAAAAAAAGTGGAATTGAAAGAATTGTTTTGTTTTGTTAATAAAAAGAGAAAGGCAATTAGGAAATCAATGGAGAAATACTGGTGTGCACTTGAAGAATTCTTTATTCCAAGATATCTAGGAAAAGGATCATTAGAACTGACCCAGCATACCAACATTCGCAGATAGCAGGCAATATGGGTTTTACTACTGAAAGATCCATCCATACAAAAACAAACAAACAAAAAACAAAACAAAAAACAAAACAAAACAAAAAAAAACAACAACCAAACAACCAAAAAAAACCACTATTAATAAAAGCTGAGCCTTCTACTTTTACTTGCCTCTTATAATTTTTGTCTATATCTTTAGCGTTGTAGACTCACATTTTTTTTTCCATAGGGTGCAAACTATTTTATGAAATTTAAATCTCAAAGTTCAAACTTGAGCTGTGTATTATTGGCAAACCAGCTTCCACTGGCTTGTTTTTAAAAGAGTTTTGACTATACATGTTTATTGTCTCTAAAATATGATGATTCTGTGATGTGTGAAAGCTTGGATTATCTCATATATCCAAAATAGCTTATCTCAAAGTAGACTCAGAGGAAAAATTCACTAGCTTATTTTAAATAGAGTTACTTATTGAAATTTAACCAAAGCACAATGGCTTAACAATTCAAAATGTTGTCATAAATTCAATATTTATAATAAAAAAAGTGTTACTGAATGTACACTATATTCCACAATATTGTAAGGATTGAAGAAAAGTGAATAAAGCATTCCCTCTGTCCTGAAAAAGATCAAAAATACGTGTCAGACTGTTTTCCATTTATTCAAAATGCATTAAATATTTAAAGGGCAATAGGGAATGGACCAGGGGGTGTAATGTAAAAGCAAAAATTATATAGCAACTTTATTTTAGAGTAAATAATAATTCACAATTAAAATCTAGTTTCTTTTACTCTTGACAGCCTGTGAATAAATAATAGATCATGTTAACAATACTATTCAAAATGTTGCTAATCTCTGGCTGTAGCTACTTATATATTATCTCCAGATACCCTCAAAAATCTTAGTTATTTCTGAACATTCCCAAATGTTGTCTCATGTGTACACACAAAGAACACTTACGGTTATAGCTACAGCAAGAGTATATAACATGGTCTTAATCTCTTGCTCCAGTCTTTCATTTCAATCTGTTTCATTCTGTAAAGTCCTCAACCCTTTAGCTGCAACTTTTGTCAATGTTATAAACACTGATGGCCATAAAAGGTGGCGCTTCTCCATGCTCATCCCTCTAAAAGTACCAGATTGTCACCACATTTTTGGCATACTCAATATGTTAAAACTTCTGGGCCTGTTCAAAAGTAGACCAACCATTGTATTACAGAATATGGCAGCCAAGCAGCAGCAAACAAAAGGGTTCAGGGTGAGAAAAGTACTTCAGATTCTGCATTAGCTCGATCTCCATGGGGTTCAGTTAAGAGTCGGAGGGCTGAGCCTGGGAGGTGACACAAGTGAAAAATAATCTCTGTCTTTCTCTTTCCTTCTTCTAGCACACAGACCTTTAAACCCTACAATTGATTTACTGAAATAGATGCTTCAGTGTCAACCTGTCCCCTAATTTCATCAGAAACACATTGTGATATCTGACTTTGATCAGTGAACCAAACTTGGGTTTATAGTAGAAAATTAGGTTAATTTAAAAATTATTAGGAGGGTTCCTGAGTGGCTCAGTTAAGTCATATCCAACACTTGATCTCAGCTCAGGTCTTAATCTCAGGTCTTAAATTCAGGGTCGTGAGTTCAAGCCCCATGTTGGGCTCTGTGCTGGGCATCAAGCCTACTCAAAAAAAATTATTAGAAAGTTTGTATTTTTCTTGAAATTATTACTGATTTTCTTCATACTGTTTTATAGGATCAAGTACTGATAGTAAGCTACTTTGGGTATTTTGTTTTGTTCAACTTTAAAATCCAAGCATAGAGTTCTAGTCTTTCAAGGTTTAACATAGATCTTCTTTGATTCTTTGGATTCTTCTTTGGATTACGTCCCAATAAACCCATAGTAAATTGAAATTATCATTAAGTTGAAAATGCATTTAATATACCTAACCTACTGAATATCATAGATTAGTCTAGCCTTCCTTTTTTTTTTTTTTTTTGAGACAGAGTGCATGCATGGGTGCACATGAGCAAGGCAGGGGCAGAGATGGAGGAAGGCTCCATTGGAGCCTCACAAGGGGCTTGATCTCATAATCTTGAGATTATGAAGTGAGCCAAAATCAGGAGTCATATGCTTAAACAACTGAGCCACTGAGGCATCCCAGCCTAGTCTCCCTCAAGTGTGCCCAAAACATGTACATTGGTCTACAGTTTGGCAAAATCATCTAACACAAATCCTATTTTATAATGAAGTATTGAAAATCTCATGTCATTTTTGCATAGTGTACTGAAACTGAAAGACAGGATGTTGTATGCCAGCAAATGGCCGTAAGTGTATTGGTTGTTCACCTTCTGGTTTGTGTGCCTGAATGGGAGTTGTGGCTCGCAGCATAATACTGCAGACTAGCAATCTATCCTGGAAAAAAATCAAAATTCAAAACTCAAAGTACTTTCTACTAAATATGTATCACTTTTGTGCCACTGTAACGTCAAAAAATAGTAAGTTGAGCTACTGTAAGTCAGGACTGCCTGTATGGCTGAACAATTTTCATATAATGATAATTATGACCAAAGTGGCTCTATTTAATTATTAATAGCCTGAGTTACATCAAAAAGTCTAAGAATTGTACTTTGCTCAAAAAATAACAGCTAAATAATTCAACTCTAGAAGCACAATATGTATCAAAGGGATAACTCTGATTACCATACCACAATAGCTGCCTCATAAAGATCCATGCTGTACTACATCAAAAATGTAAGACATGTGGATAATAAATTCAAATAAATATTCTGTTGATCAAGATGTTATAGGATTTTTTCTTTCGTCCAAGCAATATGATAGCTATATTTTATAATGTCAAGTGCATCTTTATTTCTTCAAATTATCTAACAAAATATATCATGACATCCTTGTGCAATAAGTTGAGGGATGTGAGGAGAATGAGCATAATTAAGGAAGCTGATAATTTGATGAACTAGGTAATCAGTACTCATAAAGTTGTTGGCAACCTGGAAAGTTGACATCTCTAGTGAAAAATCCAAGTTTCTGCATCAGGCTTTTCCTAACCAATAATTTTTATATATACTTTGGTGAGATTAGTCATGGTGTGCAAAAGGATTATAAACAAATGACATAAAGTTTTAAAATATCACAAGTACATAGAAGCAGCAAATAGCATAAAAGAATCTGGACAGTAAGTTAATAAGAGGCAATAGGTTACATTTAATACATGAAACATAATACAAAACTATGCATATTCTTTACTTTGAGTACAATAAGAATGTAAGCATGCTCCTAAAACAGCAGGTATGAAAACCTAAAGGATTGATTAAATGCAATATAAATCAATAGCATAAATTGTTTTTCAAATAATCTAATGATGTGTCAGGTACATCTAATTAAAATTAGTGTGGTAATCTCCCTTCTATAGATGTGTTAGATGAACCACACCTAGAGTATTGCATTCAATTCTGGGCATCACACTTGAGAGGAAATATAATGCACTGATCTTGTCTGAGGCTAGTGACAAGAATTTTAAGGACAGCAGAGACAAGGAATTGAAGGAAAACAAAACAAAACAAAAATTTAAAAAACCTGATTCTCACTAGTTATCTAGTCATTACCACATTTTCTCATAAGCATTATCCACTTATATTTGCATATGCCCTACAAGACCGTAGGTAATACTGTAATCTTATTTATAGGTGATACTATACCTTATTTATAGGTGAAAAATACTATATTTATTTATACTGTAATACTGTATATTATTTATAGGTGAAAAAACAGAGATATAGGAAGCTGAGATAATGGGTCATGGTCACAGATTTGTTAAGAGCTAAAGCCGAGATTGAACCTACACCTATCTGATTGTCGATGACGGTTACTGACATTATTATGTTGTCTCTTTAACACATGAAATTAAAAACTATTAAATGAGATTCATATTCTCTTAAATTTAATTAAAATATTTGAAAGCCTACCAGAATCTAAGCCCTGAAAATACTGTTTACAGTGAATAGTTTATGATCTTGCCCTGGTGACTGACTTCCAAACATAGAAATCCTGGAATTAAGGAATGATAATATAATCCTAATCTGTTCCCCTTTGATTTTGTTGTTTTGTTTGTTGTTTTCTTTTGCTTTGTTTTTTTCTTTTCCTTTTGTCCCCCCCCCATAAGTCAGGATTGAAAAAAAAAAAACTGCTTAGATTTGAGGCAAAATAGAATTGGGTTTCTGGAACACTCTGCTGAACCAGAACTTGGAGTTGGATCAAGGGAAGAGGCTTGTATACAGAAAGAGTGTTTAGCTGGGAAGCTGCTGCCTCACACCCTGTTAAGTGAAGACTCAAAAGCACAAAAGAGGGATGGCTTATTTTCTCACTGTTTTAATACCTTGAGTCTACACAGACAGATAAATGTGGACCAATGTTTGTCAGACTTGATCTAGCTCATCCATCAGCTACTTGCTATTCCTCTTAAAGTGCAGAAAGACTAAGAATGGAATAAACTATCAGATATATGGTGTATTTCACACTTAACATTACTTCCCACAACTAAAAAGTCAATTTTTGTGACTCCCTCCTGATTAGGTATACGAATGTAAATTAGCTTCCGCAAGTAAATGTACTGATGCAGGTTTTGAAAAGTGGAACATAGATGAAAGCAATATTCCTGCTGCTTTTTGCAGTTTTTTTGCTGGCAAGCCAGGTTGCAGAGATGTAGAAGTTTCTGCAGCAACACTGCTAGACCCAAGCTCTGGTATGTGGGTGTTGAGGGAACAGCTGATAACATCTTGCCCTCAACCCTTCCCAAAACCCAGCTAGAACAGGGCATTCTTAAGCTAATGGATCCAGTGGCAACTTGATGCTTCCCTTCTTTCCTCATAGGGCAGAAGGAACGTCTGGCAGATCAGTTCTGTGATGTTTTTGGAATTGTGTCTGGATACCTAATCAGTTGGGCTCCTCCAGCATGTCCAACACTTTCTAAGCATCTATTTCTTTCCATTATGTCATTTTCTCACTGAAATACTAGAATAGTGTCTGTTTTCTTCAGTGAATGCAAAATGATAGTATGTTGAGAGATGTATCCTTCCTAATGCCATAAGTGAGAAGAAATTTCTATATTTTGGGCAGCTGAGAGGGTGAGAGAAGAAAAGACATTCTACCTCCAATAAGGACATTACGAATGGCATTAAAAGAATACAATAATACATAGATAAAGAACCTATTAATCCTGCCTGCAGGATCAGGGGAGACTTTACAGTAGATTTGATATTTGAATATGGTATTAAAAAAAGAAAAAGAATTTTATCAGGATGACAAGGTGGAGGTGGAATATTTTAGCTAAAGGAAATAGCTAGAATAAATGCATGGCAAGTTGAAAGTTCATGATGCATTTAGGGAGTCATGAATCAGCTTGTGTGATTGAAAAAATGGACAAAAGCTTCAGCATGACAGGAGATAAGACTTGAAAGGACATTTGGAGCCTGAAAGTCAAGTATTATAATACTACTTTAGCACCAGAGATATAGTTAAAGACATTAAATACTTTTTCTTGGAAAATATGTAGGTCTTTTTGTGTATGTCAAGCTCATTTTTAATTATTGAATATCTATTATGTTAAAGAAATAGGTCTCTTTGTGTGACTGCAGAGAGAAATTTAGGAACTAGGAGGCAAAAATTATAGCTACTAGATATAGTAGATTGGGATATTGCTTCTAATTCTTTACTTTCTATATCAGAATTATACATCCATACCCTTAGTCATGTGTCCATGCAACCCTTACACTTAAAGTAGATGGTATATTTCCCTGTCACATTGATGTTAATCAAGTTCATTTGACATGCTTTGGAAAATAAGTGACTTAAAGGGACAAGGGTTCCAGTGCCGAGGTAAGATTCAAACACACTAACGGGTTTTCCTTGGCCTCTAGTAATATTTGCAACTACCATGAGAATACTACCTGAGTAGCCACTGTTCCAAAGAGACTGGGAATGCACACAGCAAACCTGGGCCCAGCAAAAACTCTTGGGCCAAGTCCATCCAAATCTAGCAAGGTCACAGCTGACCTGCATGTCAGTAAGAAGAAAGATAAAGTTTGCTGTTGCTATTGTGATTTGATAGTACTTATAATGAAGCAAAAAACCAACTTATTCCCCAAGAAAGCCTTTTAACAATCCAACATCTCTGAAATAAATAAGAAAACTTTGGAGGTACTGTTTCCAGGAGTAGTCAGCTAAAGGCTGGAAGTTATTACTTTTCATCTCCACTACTATATCCCTAGAGTTAACCATTATTACTTCTGCTTGGAAGACTCTAAAAGCCACTAAAAACATCCCATTATTTAAACTATCTATCATATGGCAGCAAGAATGGTCTTTTACAAAGTTGTTGATTCATTTTAGCCCTTTATAAACATACTTCAATAGTTTCAAGTGCACTTTGAAGAAAACCCAAACTCCCTACAAGCCCTTGCATGATCCTCTACCATTTCTTCATCTTATTTCTGTGCTGTTTTCCTACTACACTTGAACCACATTCAACTTTTTCTATACTATCAGCATGCCTATCGCATTCCCACGAAGCCTCATTGGAATTACTCTCTGACGGATATTCTTTTCCACTGATCTTCCTAATGCTGGTTATTTCTCATCCATCACATATCAGCTAAAAGATCTCATTGATGTGCCTTTCATAGCCATGCTGTCGTTCTTTATTTCTTAAAAGTATCTATCAAAACCAGCAATTTGTTTATTTACTTAATCAATTTTCCCCACATAAATGTACATTTGTTGTAGGTAAGAATCATATTTGTGTTATGATCTCATTGCCTAGATAGCTCGGTGTATATTTATTTACCTGACAAAAGGAAAAAAAGGACTAAATAAGTAAATAAATATATCATTAGAGACATAATGGTATAGGTTGAATTATCGGATAGTGATTGAATAAAATGAACTCTATTATCATTTTATCTCAAAAACCCCTTGTGTAATTAGACTTGCAAGCTTTATTCAAATGTAACTGGAAAAATTTAAGACTATATCTAAGTTCCTTCCTTCTGCCTTTTTTTGCATGGTAAACCTGAACTAACCTAGGCTAACAAGGGAAATAGCATTCAAGTGAAATGGTCCTCCTGCACTATTTCTGATGTCCTCAAATTGTACCAAAAAGCCACCAAAGTATTCCATGCAAATAACAGCACTTAGAGTATATATGAAAGAGGAAGTCACTTCCATATTTCAGATGGCATTTTCTTCTCCAATGTGGGTCAGACTTTATTTTTCTTGAAAATTTGTTGACCTCTAGAGGCATGCATGCAATTAAATAAACAAGCTGGTCTGAAACACACAGTGGTGTGACAACTAAATCAGGCTGGGAGATACCACGTAAATTTGAAATCATAAGTATTGGAGCAACAGAACATACTGCTACCAGCTAAGCACCATACCACACCAGGGTCTTCTCCTACAATATATTTTATAGGAATTTGAGAGGGCGGGGGGAGAAGAATCTAGTGTTTCAAATTTGAAATATTAGGATAAAAATGCCTACGCAGAGATACATTAAAAAGTTTGGGAAGAATCATAACAGCCAAAAAGTGGAAGAAGTACAAAAGTCCATTAACTGATGAATGGGCAAATTCAATGTGGTATATACAGACAATGGAATATTATTCAACATAAAAGGAATAAAGTACTGATATATGTTAAGTAAAGAAGCCAGTCATAAAATTATACAATATTTATGACTGCATTAAATGAGGGGCACCTCAGTGGCTCTGTAGGTTTGGCTCAGGTCATGATCACACAGTTTGTGAGTTAGAGCCCCTTGTCAGGTTCTGTGCTGACAGCTCAGAGCCTGGAGCCTGCTTCAGGCTGTGCCTTCTCTCTTTGCCCCCACCTTGTTCATGCTCTGACTCTCTCTCTCAAAAATAAATAAACATTAAATTAAAAAAAATGATTTCATTAAATTAAATCTGCAGAATAGAAATCCATGGAGATAATTAGATTAGTTGTCAGGATTTAGGGAAGGAGAAAATAGGGAGACTGATAAATGGACACTGGGCTTTTTTGGGGGTACCAAAATAACCTAAAATTAGATAATGGTGACAGTTGCAAAAAGCCACTGGTGTATACTTTAAAACGCTGAATTTGATAGTATGTGAATTATATATCAATAAAGGTGTTATGAAAAAAAAAGAAAGAAAAAGAAATGCTTGTGAAGCAGGACCCTAATAGAGTACGGTTATTTTAAAATTAGCTAAAGAATCATATAGATTTTTTCTTTTTCCTACAGAAGACCTCCGATGATCTCTTCTGTGCTATAGAAATATCTCAACAGGGCTATTTATTTATTTATTTATATAGCCGGCTGTATATCAGTAAATTTGCCACTGGATTTTTCCGTGTAGAAATGACCTATGCTTCACTGTCTGAATATTTGTTTGCCTCAAACTCCTTTTATTTCTTTTTATAAAATAGTTCCTTAGAGTAGATAACATAGTGATATCATTGAGACTACTAAATACAATCTATTCTGGAAAACTGTCAAATGATTACTCCATGCTTGTGGATAAAACAAAAAGAACATTTTCTATAGAAAAAAAATAATTTTACATGTATCTCTGCAATTGTTAAAACTATCTTTTTGAACATGACTTTGATTTAGCCTTTGAGTGTTTTGAGGGCAGAGATTAAATCTAGTCTTATGCATTGTTGTATCATTAGCCCCTAGCAAAAAGTCTGACACATTTTGGGTATTTTAACAATGTCAAATATATACTAAAATATAAGAATACAGATAATTTTGAATTCTGCTCATCAAATAACATTATATTGGAGTTATATTATGTTCAAAATTTCTTTTTGTCTTTTAGTGTACTTTATCATCCTTAGAATCAGAACATTCTCACTTTTTTGAATACCATAAACTAATGTATCACTTACTTCTTTTACATTTTGTCAATTTCTTTTGTGCCTAACCAACCTCTTTTTACATCTAGACAACCTCTTACATTCTCATCCAGAAAACTCAACTTGTTAACCATATTGGATCAACTATGGGACATGAGTTTAAGATGTGAGCTCATTATAGTATTGCTTAAGGAGCTCTTGCTAGAGCATAGTCCATAAAATACAGATGTCATGGCATGGCTTACTAAAGGAAAAAAATATAAAACAATGAAAGGTTATACATGCAAGGAAAATTAGGCATTTTGCATACTACTGCCCCTCTTACCAGAGCATCACAAGAATCATTGGATTGTCAGACTCTGAGCCATCTTTGAAAATAAACTTATTACTTCAAATTCCTGTTTGTGATATTATGTAAAGTTTATGTGTGGTGTTACTATTGGGGATGACTCCATAAAGTTTATATGGATGTTATCTGTATTATTTATTATAGTGAATGTGAATTTAGAATTACCTCAGGATAAAAAGTTAATAAAATACAAACAATGTGGAAGCAACCCTGGCATTTAGTATCATATAAATGTATTTCTTTGTACACTGGAGTGGCTGCATGGCTCAATTAAGTGTCCGACTCGATTGTGACTCAGGTCATGATCTCACGGTTCATGGGATCAAGCACTCCATCTGGCTCTGCACTGACAGAGCAGAGCCTGCTTGAGATTCTCTCTCTTCCTCTCTCTCTACCCCTCCTCCCTCTCAAAATGAATTTAAAAATGTTAAATACATATGCATATATATATGTATATGTATATTTCTCTGTAACTATATAACTAAGTAATTTATTTTTTTTTCAACGTTTTTATTTATTTTTGGGAGAGAGACAGAGCATGAATTGGAGAGAGGCAGAGAGAGAGGGAGACACAGAATCGGAAACAGGCTCCAGGCTCTGAGCCATCAGCCCAGAGCCTGACGCGGGGCTCGAACTCCCGGACCGCGAGATCATGACCTGGCTGAAGTCGGACGCTTAACCGACTGCGTCACCCAGGCGCCCCTATAACTAAGTAATTTAATTAACAAACTTATTTAGTGTTGTCTAAACTGGCATTTCAAAACACATTTGATTGAAGATTTCTTTCAATATTTATGGAAAATTTTGCTAAACACCATCTAGAAGATGTCCAGCTGAAGTAGTTACGTTTGAATTGCAAACTTTGGGACACTGCAGTATAAGTCAGATTTTCCCATTTGTTCTTTTGCTATTTGAATCTTAAGTATTTGGGATTCTCAGCTTATCTTGGTAACAACTAAGGATTTCTGGGATAAGGAATGGCTGTATTTCTTTTGTGCCACCAATGCCTAATAACAAACTATGCACAGGGTTGGAATGAGCTCAGGATGCCGGTGCTTGTAGTCTCAGTTTTCCTTCCTACTATAGGGCATAAGAAAGGTGTAGGATTAGTGACTAGAGCGATTTACATTCAAAGATTGCAAATATCACCAAGTCCACTAAAGTCAATACTGGTTTTCAAATGAGGTTTTAAAAACGTGTCCACGTAGTTTTTGCTCAGGACCTGAACCTTAACAAACAACAGGTACAGGGAAAATATTTCAATGATTACTTTTGATTCAATGTCTGAAGAAAAAAAAAAGAAAAAAGAAAACTAGATTAGTAGAATACTGTTTCAGATATATAGTGAAATGTATGAGAAGTAAATCAGAGAATCAGAAGATAGACAAAAAAAAAAAGACATGCTCTGAAAAATCATGATCTCTAATACTGAGAAGGGGATATGTATTTTAGTCCAAAATCTCAAGTGTATAAGAAATATCAGGTTTTTGTTTCCCTTCAAATCAATTTAATTTCTTTCCTTTTCTGAGTTCCCGTTTATCCAGCTTAAGGAAAAACTAATCTCAAGTTTTTTGAGGGAGACCTCCTTTTTCAGGATTGTGCCATTTTTCTCATGTAGCATGAAGATTGCTTGACTCATATCTTTCCTCTGCTCCCACATCTCTCGTACATATTGTCATTAAAATTGGCACTTTAAATCTTATTTATATGTTTTCATGTATTATTTCTGTTAGCAACCTCAAGACAAGGACTATTTCCTAGTTATCTTTTAATTGATAATTCTTAGGATGGCCACATTATATAACAGTCACTAAATATATGATCCCAGGTGAAGAATACTCAAACAATACTTAATAATTGAGTTGTCACGTATATAAATGTTTTCTAAAAAACACAATTTTTCAAAAGGGAAAATGATACTGTTGAGTGGAACTCAGTGTATTTTTATTGGTGTTGTCATTAATTATATTTTAAATTTAATGCAGCATAAATGAATTTACAGATTAGTGAAAAATAAACCGCCTAACTGAATTTACCTAATTGTTTCCTAGGCTGGAAAGGGTTAAAATTCCCAGCCAAAAAGAAGAGTGTGTCCAACAAAGGAGGTTGAAAAAAAAAATTTTAAGGCCTCTAGAACACTGTGTTTGGAAAAATGTATCAACCACACTTAGCCTGTAGATTTTTTTAGAAACAAGGAAAAGTAAAAAAAAAAAGAAAAAGAAAAAGAAAGAACCTGTTTTTCTGACTGGGTGAGATACTGTTTCACTGTGTTTATTTATTGAAGAAAGATGAAAGTAGAAAATGCCATCTTTACAAACCAAGAAACAGACTCTTAACTATAGAGAACAAACTGATGGTTACCAGAGGGCAGGAAGGTGGGGGGATGGGTGAAATTGATGATGGGGACTAAGGAGGTATTTGTTGTAATGAGCACTGGGTGTTATATGGAAGTGTTGAATCACTGAAACTAATATTAAACTGTATGTGATCTAACTGGAATTTAAATTTAAAAAAAGCATCTTTAAACGATTTCTCCTTCTTCTAAGAATAAAATGGCTCCTTATTCTTGTTTCCATTTATTGAGCTTAAAATTGGTCTTCATTCTTGGAAGTGTTTCCTTCCTATTTCATTATCAAACTCTCTAGACTAACTCTTCCACCCATTCTTGGAAAACTCATCCTTATTGGATTCTCCAACCAGTTTCTTCATCTACCTGTCACCATCTGTTTTTCTTTTCTTTTCTTTTTTTTTTTTTTCCTGCTCTGCAGTAATATCCTCAACATCACCTCACCATGGACCTGGACAGTATCAGAAACTGCACCAATCTGAAATTACATTAAAAAAAATCACTGTAAGTTTACAAGCTTCTGATTCATATACTTGCTAACATGCCGCCAATGCCAAAATTGCCATTCCCATAACAACAACTCTATTAATTTCCTAGGGCTGCTGTAACAAATTATCACAATGTGGATGGGTTAAAATAACAGAAATTGATTCTGTCCCATTCTTGGAGCCACACAGGTCTGAAACCACAGTGTTGGCATGGCCACATTCTCTAAAAGGCTCTAGGAGAGAATCCTTACTTGCCTCTTCCAGATTCGGATGGCTCCTTGTGTTTCCTTGACTTGTGACAGCATCACACTAATGTCTGCCTGTGTGAGCTCATGTCCTTCCTTGTATGTGTGTCTCTGTGTACTTTATTCTTCTTATAAGGACCCTAGTTATTAGATATAAGGCCCACTGTAATCATGGAAGACCGTATCTTAACTAATGACATCTAAAAATCCATATTTCCAAATAAGGTCATATTCTGAGGATTAGGTGAACAGAAATTTGGGGGTGAGGGGAGATGCTGTTTAAACCACTGCAACTAATTGACAGATTTTACCTCTTTCATCCTATTTGTAGCCCTCCCATCTCTACTTACTCATTATCCAACATAATTTCAAATACAACATATTAGTAACATATTCACTCCCTTACCTCTCTTTTGTTTCCTTTTCATCTGCCCTACTTAAACATTGAATGAACCTAAACATTTGCTATCTCAGTGTCTGCAGCAAACAGAAGATAAGACAATGGTACAAAAGGGTTTTAATAACGTTAATCACAATTTTCAAATGACAGTTCAGAATTGTCTAACAATATTTTACAAATATTACTTAAGGAAAACATAACATTGTTTCTCTTAATCACTTCTTCCTTACTTTTTTTTTTTTGAGAGACAGAGAGAGCACACACACAGCGGGGGGGGGGGTGGCGAGGGGGCAGAGGAAGAGGGAAAGAGAGAATCTTAAGCAGGCCCCAAGCCCAGCATGGAGCCCAGCAATGGGCTAGCTCCCATGACCCTAAGACCATGACCTGAGCTGAAATCAAGAGTCCAGCTCTCAACCGACTGAGCTGCCCAGGAGCCCCAATTCATTGTCCACTTTTAGATTATATACCTCTCTTATCAACAGAACCCTCCTCAACTCCTTACCTTCACAAAATGTGTGTAAGCTACTTGCTTCTATCCACTGTCCCCTTTTTACTCTTCAAAGCCTTGCCTACTCTTAAGCAACTTTAATCTCTCCCCAAGGGTTATAGGTACAATTCACTCACATCTCAAATATTTTGCTGCTTCTGTGTTCTACCGATTTTCTTTCTCCAGCTATCTGTTTTCCTCTGTTTATTATTTCAGCATATAGAAATGCTTTAGTATTTTCAAAATTTATTAATCCATTATATATTCTTTACATTTTTTTTCAAATTATCTAACTCCTTTTAATTATAAAAGTGCCAATTTCATAGTCTGTTCCTAATTTCTTACTTCCTGTGCTCATAATGATTCACATTCAGTAATTTTGTCCCCTACCTCACCTCAGCCATACATGTCAAGATCATGCCATGGACCTTGCCATTGGCGATAAGTATACCCATTTCAACATTCCATTTCTTTGATCATTATCTCCTCTCATTCCAGTTCACTTACTTTACATTCTCTACTACAAAGAAATCCCACCAGGTTCTCTAATCCATTGACTTTATTATCTTATTACTATTATTCTTCTCCTCGTGTTCTCATTTCTTTTCTTAATTACTTAACTCAGCTTCTATGGCCCATTGATTTCCTCACTCTAGCATGTGTGCTCATGCCCTCTCATCCCCTTCAGAGGAAAACATGTAAAATTAAACTTGGAAACATCAGCTCCCAATATGTGATAATCATCTTTTTAAATATAACAGCAGCAAGCATATATATATATGTGTCTGGAGTGTATATGTGTATATATTCACATATATATGTAAAATGTGGAATATGATCATAAATTTAGGTCTCTTGAAAATTTCCTAATGCTAAATTATGCAAAACTAGTTATATAATAGTTATATTCGTCATATACATAAATTTCTTCTAAAATGTGTTTTCTTCCTTTTTAAACTTTTTCCGCTTTTATTACTTCCTATTTTCTTATATTTTGGGCTTATTATTCACTTACAAAACATTCAAATTTTTGCTCTTATAATTTAGAGACTTTATAGATCTAACAATCATACAGTGCCTGTTAGAATTCCTTACTATTTATTGTGTTTACATTCTATAAATGTACTTTGCCTTTTTCATGGTACAGTTTATCTTGATGGGTAAGTTCCATAATACAAGAGCTTTTACCTGACATTAATTTTTATGACAGAACTTGTAATATGTAGGAAAATATTTCAATTTCAAAAATGGGGAAAAATTTGAATATGTAATCCATTTGAAATTATTCCTGATGCTAGGTGTGAGATGCAGATAGAATTTTTTTTTCTCTGTGGCTACCAAGATATCCTACCTCAATTTATTGAATACCCCATTTTGTCTTGGCAATTTGATATGCTAATTTATCATATTGTATACTGCCTGATCTATCAGTGTCCATTTCTAAATGTGTTGTCATGTATCATTGGTCTAATATATTATTATCAGGCCAATTTAGATTCTGCCATCCTCCTTTACTTTTCCTTTATAGCATGTTCCTGTTTCTACTTTTTTACTATTCCATATGAATTTTAGAATGATCTTGATAATATTTCCCTTAGCTCTCAACAAATAAAGCACTGTTGGGTTTTTGCAGGTTTAGAACAGTAACAAAGACCTCATTTATTTTCTCTTATCGTGTAGATTGGCTCTTTTCTTTCTTTTTTTAAAATGTGTTTTCTTCTTTTTCTTTATTTTTGAGAGAAAAAGGGAGAGGGAGAGAGAGAGACAGAAGATCTGAAGCAGGGTTTGTGCTTACAGAGGAGAGCCAGATGTGTGGCTTAAACTCACTAACCATGAGATTAAGAGCTGAGCCCAAGTCGGAGGCTTAACCAACTGAGCTACCCAGGTGCCCTGGGTACAAATTTGTAGCTCTTTTGTACAATTTTGTAGCTTTTGGGCAATTCTTCTTGTAGCCCTCCCTACTCTGATTATGTAAGCCACTGGGTCAAGGATAACTTCTTTGGCTAGTTCCCTCCCACACTGTTGCAAAAACATGCTGGAAGAGAGTTTTGTTGGGACTCCCTGGCATCCATTGCTGCCCCTGCTGAAAAATCTTACCACTCTTTGTGTTTTGCCCGTTCTGTGTTAGGGGAAATTTAGTGGTTTGAATTTTTCAAATTTCTGGGGCACCTGGGTGGCTCAGTCGTTTGAACATCAGACTCTGGATTTCAGCTTAGGTTATGATCTCAAGTATCAAGGGGTGGAGCCCCATAATGTACTCAGCACTCATAGCATAGAGCCTGCTTGGGATTCTCTCTCTCCTTTTCTCTCTGCTGCTCCCCTGCTCACTTATTCTCTCTCTCTTTGTCTCTCTCTCTATCTCAAAATAACTGAACATTTATAAATAAATAAACAAATAAGATTTATTTATTTATTTATTTATTTTCCAAATTTCCTATTTTAATTTTCCTGGAAGTTAGAGTCTCATTTAGCCATCTCTGTGTTGCTTGGAATGGCTACTAGTTAACACAATAATTTGCTTCTTTATTTTATAGAAGAAAGGACATTAAAATTAATTAGGTTTGAGGCAGTCACCAAGTTATAAATAATTAAAAGCTATTGTGAATATCCTTTGTTTAACAAAATAAAATAAAAATGATAAAAAGGACATATTAAAAGTCCAGTCGTCATAGTTTCACTATACACACACACACACACACACATATATATACACATACATATATATATACACACATACATATATATACACATATATATGTATATATACATGCATATATACACATATATACATATATACACATACACATGTACATATATGTGTATATATATTTTATATATGTTTATATGTGTGTATAACGCATATATATAATTTTCTCTTTCTAAATTAAAGATATATACTTAAACTAACATAGGTATCTAAAAATACAATAATTGTCTCCAAATTTCTTTTACTTCTGGATTTTAATGCACCTGTCACTTAATAAGAGACAATTGTGTTATGTTTTACAGCATAAATTAAATGTCACTGAAAAATTGCTAATATCCTCACTGGGTCATCATGAACTCAATCCCGACACACTGACTGTGTTAGGTCCCAAGAGGGTGTTCCACCTGCATTCTAATAATTTTGGCTAACCTAATTTATTGCCCAAGGCTGTTAGTTTTACCTTCATAGTAGAGATTAATTGACATCAAATTTAAACTCACATTGCTAGGGCTATTTTACTCAAAATTGCTGAGGATGTTCTGGCTCTCTGGCTCAGGTCCCAGATGCCAAACTTGCAACCCTGGCCAAACTATAAAAGTGAGATATGGGTAAGAACTAAAGCCTTAAAATCTATTTAAACATTTGCAGATGGATTTTTTACAATGATCTCTTGAATGGATATGAATATGTTCTTGCTATTGACTGTCCATATTTTGCATGGCTAGAAGATTTTCTCATCAAAAGAAAACTGCATAGTAGTAGAAAAATAAATTAGAAATCAAAAAAAAAGCAAACAAACTCACAAAAAATTTCTACATTTGTGTTCCCAATGTCTATTATGCTAACTAACTTATTAAGCCAGAGAATCGCCCATTGATAGCCACCAAGACAAATAAGCTTTTTAAGACACTGCTCACCATACAGAAATGAATTGCCCTTATCATTGTAGGTCATCAGTGAAAATTAAAACAGCAAATGATTTCATAAAATCAAATTTGCAAGTTTATTTGAAGTTATTATAAGTTATTAAAACAATATATGTAAACTTTTTATTAGGGATGTAGACAGCTTGTTCCATGTTTAAGTACAAACACTCCTGCATGCCACCAGCTCTTAGTCTGCTGTTGAACTTTATTGCAATGACCCATATCAGGAACTCTCATCTGTTAACCAGTAATTAAGTTAAAAACAAAGATCTTTGGATTCACATTTCATAATTATAAAAACATGATACAATGACATGATGTCTTCATTGCTTACCAGCTTAATACAAGAATAACTCAAAGGTATTTCTGGTTTGATTCCGGACCACCACAGTAAGAGAGTCAAATGAATTTTTTTGGTTTCCCAGTGGATATAAAAATTATGCTTCATGATATTGTAGTCTATTTGGTGTGCCATAACATTATGTCTAAAAAGATCCAATGTGCATACCTTAATTTAAAACTTCTTTATTGCTAAAAAATGTTAACCATCACCTGAACTTTCAGAAGGTTGTAATCTTTTTTCCTGATGGAGGGCCCTGCCTTGATGTTGATGGATGCTGACTGATTAGGGCGATGGTTGCTGAAGGCTGGAGTAGCTATGGCAATTTCTTAAAATAAAATAATGAAGTTGACCACATTGATTGATTCCTCCTTTCATGAATAATTTCTTTGTAGCATAAGATGCTGTTTGATAACATTTTACGCATAGTAGAACTTCTTTTAAAATTGAAGTCAATCCTCTCATACCATGTCATCCTCAAACCATCTTTAAACTCTGCTTTATCAACTGAGTTTATGTAATATTCTTAATCCTTCGTTGTCTTTCCAATGACTTTCCCAGCATCTTCACCAATAATAGATCCCATCTCAAGAAATCACTTTCTTTGATCATCCATAAAAAGCAATTCCGTCATCCATTAAGGATTTATCATGCAATTCAGTCACGTCTTCAGGCGCTGCTTCTAATTCTAGTTCTCTTGCTGTTTCCACCACATCTGCACTTACTTCCTCCACTGATGTCCTGAAACTTCATTTGTAAAAAAATGCAATATCTGTGAAGAGCAATAAAATGAGGTATGACTGTACTGAAGATCTCTCAAGATTCTTTGGGAACAGATGGCATTATGAAGGAGACAACTTTCCCCAAAACTTCAAATTAAGCAGCAGACTTCCATATATAGACAGCTTCCACCTAAGATTCCCAGACAAAGACACTTCAATGCCAGGAGCCACTATCTATCACACAATTTCTCTGTGTCTATCTCCTCCTTTTTATAGGCATCTTTTTAATTTTTTATAGTTTAGATTTCTAGTTCTATCTAGTTTAGATTGAAAGTTCAATGATAGAACTTTCAGTTTGTTTTACCTTTAATTCTGTGATTTGATTTTCAAAGTCTAATCCTTGGTATTTTGTCAACATCTGACAAATAGGATAAAGATTAAAGCAAAATATAACTAAGCGTGGAAAACTGATGACTATGTCAACTTCTGGGTCATCTGGTTAACAAACTCAAATGAAGGATGGAGTTGGTAGTCTTTGTTAGGAACACATAATATAGGTGGGTGGCTAAGGGAAGTGTTTTAGAGCCTTTTAGAAAATCAACTTCTAGCTATCCTTGGCATCTTAGTCTTATGTTGCATTTTGTTCTGCTTCTACACAACAACTAACCCAAAATGTGATTGAAGTCAACACATACACACACACACACACACACACACACACGCACTTGAAATCACACACAAAAATGATCTCATTCAAAACTCAACTGTTCCTAAGCTTGTAGACCTTATAAGTTTTTCAAACTTATAAATACTAAATAGCAGTGAAAATTTGGATTCTGACTTTTGTTTAAGTATGTTGTCCCTGAACTCAATGCTGGATGAAAATAAAGACTGAGACCCTGAAGGACCAAAAATTTCCCATTGAGCCTTGGAGGACTTAAACCCTTAAGAACCCAGTTCTTAAACCTTAAGAACTGTCTTAGTTCTGTCTGCTATCACAAAACTACCATGGATTGTGTGGGTTAAATAATAGAAATTGATTTCTCACAGTTCTGGAGGTTGAGAAGTCCAAGATTAAGGTGCTGACAGATCTGGTGTCTGATAATAGCTCACCTCCTGCTTCGCAGATGGTTCTTTTTTTGTTGTTTTTTTTTTTTCACATGGAGGAGAGCAGAGGGAGAAGCAAGCTCTCTGATATCTTTTTATAAGGGCAGTAATTCCATAATGAGGGCTCGACCTCATGACCTCATTACCTCCCCAAAGCCCCACTCTCCAATTACCACCATATTGGGGATTAAGGTTTCAACATAGGAATTTTGGGGGAGACACAAATATCCACTCCATGGTAACCCGTAATTGTTCATTTATAATACTTTTGTTAACCTCATATTGCCTGAGCTAATTCTACTAAACTAAGACCCTAGTCTTGCTGTCTTTTATCTTGGCTCATGACAAATACAACCTCAGTTTCCCCATATCTTCTGAGAAATTCACCAGCAAACAATTTTCAGAACCAGGTATACTCTGACCAAATTTCTCCCATCTGTGCTAGAAAATCTTTAAATTCTTTGCTTTCTGCAAACCAGTTGTTTTAAAGTTGTTCTCAGGTTGTAATAACTTAATAAAGGTTTAGCTAGAGGCTTTTTTGGTCTGTGTGTGTGTGTGTGTGTGTGTGTGTGTGTTTCCTGTCCATGTGTATAATAATACATAAACTAAGATTTCATGGAGAATATTTTCAGGTCTTTTTTTTTCAATTTCTTATTTTTCTACTGAATGGGGCTACAGATTAATGGTAACATTTAAATAGTTTCAAATGCTATTTAAATAGATGTGAGCAGGGGGTGCCTGGGTGGCTCTGTTGATTGAGCACCAGATTTTGGCTCAGGTCATGATCTCACAGTTGTGGGTTCAAGCCCTGCATCGGGCTCTGTGCTGACAGCTCAGAGTCTGGAGCCTGTTTTGGACTGTGTCCCTGAGCCCCTCCCCAGCTCACGCTCTGTCTCTCTCTAAAAAATAAGTAAACATTAAAAAAATTTTAAACATAAATAAAATAAAATAGATGTGGGCATCACATACCTTGAGTAATATTGTTCAGAAGAAAACAAATATTTGTGAGCCTATAACGTATCAGTTATTATGTTGGATTTTTAAATAAAGCAAATTTTGTTCAAAAATTGTTATGATAATTTAATTAACAGATAATATATATAATAAAGTCAAATTTATTAAGTAAATACTAAATGCAGATATGCTAATAAATCAGATATGCTAAATTGATATAATATCAGTTTACATTCAGTACCATTTTAAAATAGATATTATAAATGTGTTTGCAATAGAATTAAAGTGTTAAGAGATGAATAGTAAATAAATTTTTTAAAATGTTGACAAGCACCTAGAGCTTATCTTAATTACACCACTCTTTGCCAAAATTGTATTTTTAAGGAGCAAAAATCTGAATGACATAGATGTCAAAAGCTAACTGTATCAGGGCACCCGGGTAACTCAGTCAGTTAAGTGTCCAACTTCAGCTGAGGTCATAATCTCGTGGTTCCCAAGTTTGAGCCCTGCATCAGGGTCTGTACTGACAGCTCAAAGCCTGGAGTTTGCTTCAGCTCTTGTGTCTCCCTCTCTCTCTGCCCCTCCTCTGTTCGTGTTCTCTCTCTCTCTTTCAAAAATAAACATTTTTTAAAAAGTACCTTTTAGGAATTTTGTAAAGAATGTTTAAAGTCATTTATGGAAATAAAATCATGCACATCTAGAACTCATATTAAAAAAGTCATTAATGATACACATTTTACTTGCAAATTACAGTCCTCAAAATTTAATAAGTCTGATATTATTTACTCCATCTATAAAGGTTGAATTATAGGGTTGCCTGGGTGGCTCAGTCAGTTAAGCAGTTAAAGGTCTGGATCTTGATTTCGCCTCAGGTCATTATCTCAAGGTTTGGGAGATCAAGCCCCATGCTGGGCTCTGTGCTGACCGTGAGAAACCTGCTTGGTATTCTCTCTCCCTATCTCTCTGCCTCTCTCACTCCCTCTCTCTCTCTCTCTCTCTGTCTCAAAATACATAAATGAACATTTAAAAAAATAAATGAATAAAGGTTGAACTTTATTGTAGTAATGCTACAAAAGAATGAGAGAAGTAGTGATTCATTATGTATCAATGAGTAATGGAGTCTGGTAAGAATAGCAAACATTTCCACAACACTTACAAAACTCTAAGCACCTAATATGTTTACTTAAGCCTCTTAACTAATCCTAATTTAAAGAAGAGAAAACTGAGGGCAGTGAAGTTCCATAATGTGCACAAGGAAACACATTTATTAAGGTAGGAGCTTATCAGACTCAATCCTGGGCCATCTAGTCAGAGTCTGCTCTCTTAACAATGATGTCATACAAAAGAGATATGAAGGGAAGAGTAGAAACAGAGAGAGAACTGGGATGGGAGAAAAGAGAGAACAGGATACAGGTAATGATAGATGATTTATAAATAGATGATAGATGAGAGAGAGAGAGAGAGTAAAAAGACAAATGGTAGGGAGGTTTACAAACTCCTTTCCTCTCTGATTGCTCTCTTGGGCTGACACAGACTGGCACCGTTAATCTACATGAGAATGGTGGTGGCTGTTCCTACCCCTCTTCAGCAGCCTTCCTGCCTGTCTATTCAGAAACACTCAGGAAACATCTCAAATACAGCATCTGTGAGGCAGCGCCCAGCCTCTCGGCCACACATATCACAGGTGGTAAATCAAATGTCCTCATTGTTGATACAAGTAATTTTAACGTCTTTATTTTCCTCTGATGGATGAGCAGAGGGCACTGGCCTCTTTCTGAATGATTGCAACTACATAAAAGAGTCATGGCTTTGGGTTATTTTACTATAGAAAGCATCTTTTGCCATGGGTCACTGCAGATTTTATTTCAAGGAGATTAATCCTCCTGAAGGAGAAAGATAAATATGTGGTATATTACTTCTGAGTAGCTCTCACGGATGTGCAGAATTAACTGATAATGATGCTTACCGATGCGATTGAGGACAAGGGATATTTGGTCTAGGGCTGCATTCATCATCCAGAGAACAAGGGGCCGTTCAAGGATCCCGGGCATACTTCTTTCCCTGTTTCTGTGCATCGTGAGCTTTGGACTGAGGGACAAGACTTGACATATCCTTTAACCAGGGAAGAGAAGCAGAGCACTGCTAGCACAGATATTGTTTAATCTTGTGCATACTTATGTGTTTCCACATACTAATATTCTCTCAGTTGTTTCAGATCAAAGATAGGGTTATGACACCCGATCAGCAGTGGCTTGTCTAAGTCCATATGCCAGAAGATAGATTTTTTTCTGGTATATTCTTCTAAAATTATAGAATTAGGTGGGAAAAAAAAAACATAACTTTTATCTAACATCAGATTATATTGACTATAATCTTTTAATTTATTTATTTTCTTTTAAAAATTGACTTGAATCCTTTTCCATTCCCTTCTCATCTGAGTCAACAAGCTTTAGACTACATAATATATCAAAATGCTAATATATAACTCTCTCTATATCCTTCTAAAACTTTGTGTAGTTTACAAGAAAATATTTTGTTTGAATAATTCTTTTAAACCAAGCTTTTTTCTATTAAACATTTCCTCTTAAAATGTTGATAGTCCTTCTAATCTCACCAAGCTGTTTCAAGTCCTGCTATGGATCTTGTACCTGAAATACAATCCATTATGCAATAGATGAAGTCACAGAACACCTGTGCCTAGAGTATTTTATTTTATTTTATTTTATCTTTATAAATTCTTTTTAAATTTATTTTGACAGAGACAGCCTGCATGCACGTAAGTGGGGGAGGGGAAGAGAGAGAGAGAGAGAGAGAGAGAGAGAGAGAGAGAGAGAGAATCCCAAGCAGGCTCCAGGCTCAACATTGTCCAGGCTCAACATTGGGTGGTATCTCAAGACTGTGAGATCATGACCTGAGCCAGAATCAAGAGTCAGATGCTTAACTGACTAGACCACCAAGGAACTCCCCCCACCCCTGCCACCACCAAACTTTTAAAATATTTATCTACGCCATATTTATTTATTTATTTATTTATTTATTTATTTTAATATAAAATTTATTGTCAAATTGGTTTCCATACAACACCCAGTGCTCATCCCAACAGGTGCCCTCCTCAATACCCATCACCCACCCACCCCTCCCTCCCACCCCCCATCAACCCTCAGTTTGTTCTCAGTTTTTAAGAGTCTCTTATGTTTTGGCTCCCTCCCTCTCTAACCTTTTTTTTTTCCTTCCCCTCCCCCATGGTCTTCTGTTAAGTTTCTCAGGATACACATAAGAGTGAAAACATATGGTATCCGTCTTTCTCTGTATGACTTATTTGTCTACACAATGGAATACTATGTGGCAATGAGAAAGAATGAAATATGGCCTTTTATAGAAACATGGATGGAACTGGAAAGTGTTATGCTATCTAGGCCATTTTATTTTATTCTACTTTATTTTTTAAAATATATGAAATTTATTGTCAAATTGGTTTCCATACAACACCCAGTGCTCATCCCAACAGGTGCCCTCCTCAATATCCATCACCCACCCTCTCCTCCCTCCCACCCCCCCATCAACCCTCAGTTTGTTCTCAGTTTTTAAGACTCTCTTATGCTTTGGCTCTCTCCCATTCTAACCTCTTTTTTTTCTTCCCCTCCCCCATGGGTTTCTGTGAAGTTTCTCAGGATCCACATAAGAGTGAACACATATGGTATCTGTCTTTCTCTGTATGGCTTATTTCACTTAGCATCACACTCTCCAGTTCCATCCACGTTGCTACAAAGGGCCATATTTCATTCTTTCTCATTGCCACGTGGTACTCTGCTGTGTATATAAACCACAATTTCTTTATCCATTCATCAGTTGATGGACATTTAAGCTCTTTCCATAATTTGGCCATTGTTGAGAGTGCTGCTATAAACATTGTGTCAGTACTCCTGTATCCCTTGGGTACCCCTATGTATTAGTACTTCTGTATCCCTTGGGTAAATTCCTAACAGTGCCACTGCTGGGTCATAGGGTAGGTCTATTTTTAATTTTTTGAGGAACCTCCACACTGTTTTCCAGAGTTTCTGCACCCGTTTGCATTCCCACCAACAGTGCAAGAGGGTTCCTGTTTTTCCACATCCTCTCCAGCATCTATAGTCTCCTGATTTGTTCTATCTAGGCCATTTTAAAAGAAATCTATTTTCAATCTCTCTCTGTTTTTTCTAAATTCACTCTTTTCTGATTTTACACATTTTTTTTTCTTTTTCTCATGAATGTTTCAGCCTTCTTTCCTCCAGAGGGATTGTAAAAATCTTGCTCTCTCTTATTTATTGTCTAAAATTAAATTATGATTCCTTTTTAAGCCCATTCATTCTAGATGAGACAGGTAGTCACATGAGGTGTTAAGATATGAGACAACCTTCAACAACTATAGAAACAAAAAGGAAGTTGACGGTCCTCTTGAGTTACAACAAGCAGCTCCTTACATGACCAGAAATTTCTATGTGAGCTTGATGCCAGTGAAGTAAACAATGTCTTCCAAAGTTAAAAACAATAATAAAACTTGCAAAAACCCAATAATCTCTAATCACCTATGCTAAACCTTGATGTAATTATAAGAAGATCTATGAATCTTGAGGGCTGGTAGCTCCCAGTCAACAAAATTCTAAGAGTAAATATTTCATGGTTTAATGATTCTTACAGTGAATGGGTGATTTATTTTCTTTTATAAATTTTAAACATTTTAATCTGCCACCTAACAATTTATTATTTGGGAAAACCAAAAATGAAATGGAGAGGAAATGAATTACATAAACAGAAATCAGCATTTTATTTAAAAATAAGATATGTTCTGAAGGACACCAAATTATTAGCCCATCTAGAAAACTTTGTATCAGTGCAAATAAAATTGTATTTTATCCTACTTTACTGTGACAATATTTGTAATCCAAGGTATGTTCTTTTCTCTCTTCCATGTAGTTACAATTTTAAGGTACATATTACAACTCTGATATTTCTATTGTCTTTTACTGAGCATAACTGTTTAGTGAAATAGATACATATAGAATGCTGAAAATTATATATCTATCTATATAAATATATACATATATATGTTATTTTACACTTTATATATGTTAATGCTAACATTAAAATACCTGTAATTTGATAAAATTGTATACCTTTTTCACTAATCTACATGTGCCACCCATCATATTCTGATATATTATGCACAGATTTAATGAAAAATATTCTATTCCAACTAACCTTGAATTCTGTTTCAGAGTCCCAGCTCTCCTGCTCTGGGATATATCATTAAGGTTTTGGGGTAGTCATAAATTAACATTCTATATAGAATGATTTCTTTAGTAGTTTTTAGCTCTTCTCATTCATCCTTTCTTCATTATTAAACTCTTATGTGCTCCAGATGCTTATATTAACTATATGGAAGATGTAGTCATTTTTATCAAGGGATGCTTAATTTATTAAGGGATTTATTAGACTTGAAGGGGAATTTTCCTTATATTGCAATATTTATTATAACAGAAATTTGCACTTGGTGCTATGACCTCACAGAAAAGAAAAACTGATACTAAGATATGGAGAAGGCTACCTGTTCTTCAGCTATCCTGAAAAACTGAAACAGAATTAGCTTAACCAAAAAAGCAAGAAAAATAATATTTTGGTTGAAAGAAATAGCATGAGAAAACACACTGAGGAATGAAAAAAAACAGAGCCAATTGCTAATAATTTGTTGGCTGTAATACATGAAGTGTTGATGATCATGGTGGGGTGGGGTGGGGTGAGTACTAAGACATGAAACTGGAGAAACGTACAGTGAACAGATTGTGAAGAGCCTCTGCTAATGAGCTACAAACATTCTTTGGAAGGCGATGATTGCTCAGGGAGGCAATGAAGAGAGGTTAAACCAAGAAGAACCCTGAAGAGATATACATTTGGCAAAGTGCAGTGCAGCATTGCAGATGATACATTCTAGATAGTTGTAAAAGATAAGCCAAGGACTCTCCTGCCTCTACTTCTCCTTCAATCTACTTCATATATTTTACCACCAAACTAAAGGACTTGTCTATTCTCACAATCTATAATTTCTCTCTTCTTATTTTTTTCTGAAACCATTCACTCAATATTCAATTTTCGTCTAACTTTACAGATGCATTTGATAGATTTGATTGCTTTCATTTTCTTTAAATCTTTCTTCACTTGGCTACTGGGAACCAACACTGTCTTGTTCTTTCTGCTGCATTGCTGTTTCCTTCTTTTCCTTGTTTACTGATGTATCTTCATTTCCCAAACCTCTAATGTTAGAGTTTCTCATGACTCAGTTAACTAATTTCTTTTCTCTACCTGCACCCACTTCTTTAGTATTTTTATGCTGTCTCAGGGCTTTGTCATTTATAGCTAATGACCCATGAATGTAAATCTTCAATTTAGGGGTGCCTGGGTGGCTCAGTCACTTAAGGGTCTGACTTTAGCTCAGGTCATAATCTCACAGTTTGTGAGTTCAAGCCCTGCCTCAGGCTCTGTGCTGACAGCTCGGAGCTCGGAGCCTGAAGCTTGAAGCCTGCTTCAGATTCTGCGTCTCCCTCTCTCTCTATCCCTCCCCGACCGGTGCTCTGTCTCTCTCTGTTTCTCAAAAATAAATAAATGTAAATCTTCAATTTAGTCTTCTCTCTTCAACTCAGGCTTCTAGATTTTATATTAAACTGCCTCCTCCCCATTTCACAGAATTTCAGAATTAATATGTTTGAAAACAAAATTCCAAGCTCCCTCTCCAAATGATCTCTACCTACAACCCTCCCAATCTCACTTAGTGGACCTTCCTTGGTGGACCTGCCACCAATCCTGTTACTCAGGAAAAATATCTCTAAGTCAAAATTGATCCTAGTATTCTAGAATATAAGCTCCATGAGGTAAGCAATTGTGTTTCTTTTGTTCACTGATGTATCTCCATGACTTAGAAAAAAGCTTAATGTATTGTAGTTACTCAAAAAATGTTGAAATGAAGATTTACCTTAAAGTTTACATCTAATTAGTCAGGATATAAGGACAGATTTATTTATTTTTTAAAAGACAAAATTGAAGTGCTCATTATTATCCTTATGGATACCACTGTGGTCCAAGTTAACATTATCCTGTGGCAAGATTATTGCTATAGCCTATTGTTCCTTTTCTTTTCCTCTATAGTGTATTCAAAAATTGGTACAACCAGTTAAAACTGATTAAAAAATACATACTAACATTTCTATTCAAACGTCTCCATTTGTACACCATATCACTAACAGTAAAACTTAAATAAAGTAACCAATCTGTCTCTTTATAACCTTTCTGAGTTTATCTGTTACTCTTGGTTTTCTTTTATCCAGACTCATGTATTCCTCACTGTTTCTCAAACTTCAGGTATACTTCTGCCTCTAAGCCTTTGCACTGATTGCTTGCTGTGTCTGGAATGCTTTCCCTTTAGATATCTGCAGGATGTATCCTTTCATTACCTTATGTCTTACTCAAATATTATGAATGGGGACTTCCTTCATCATGTTATTCAAATGACAACCTCTCTCCAATCTCTGACACAACTTCTTGCTTTATATTTTTCTTTGTTACTTCACTCATTTGAACATCTCTTTTAATTTGTGTATTTATTTATTGTCTTTCTTTCCCACTAGAATGTAAGCTCCATGAGATTAGGATAGTTTGTTTTATTTAATGATAAATCATCAGTGCCAAGAGTGGTGCCCCATACATAGCAGGAAACTGCTGTTTTCCTAAACCTCACTTTTTTGCTCAAGGTTTCCCTGAGAGTCATATGTGGATCATATTATAACAGATCTCCGTTTCCATTTTTATGTCTCTAGTCAATTGCCTACAAATACATCTTTTTCTTTTTTTTAATGTTAACTTATTTATTTTGAGAGACAGAGTGCACTCGAGCTCAAGTGCAGGAGAGGCAGAGAAATGGAGAGAGAAAGAGAGAGAGAATCTCAAGCAGGATCCATGCTCTCAGTGTGGAGCTCCATTCCACCACCATGAGATCATGACCTGAGCCAAAATCAAGAGTCAAATACTTAACTGACTGAGCCACACAGGGGACCTACAAAATTTTCAATCGTGGCTTCTTCCAATTGTTTTCTATCTTTATTTTCTCCTAATAGTTATTTTCCTTCACAGCCCTAATAAACATCTGAATTCATGTTGTCTCTTTCTTTTTCATTTTTACTACAAGAAAGATTGCACTAGAACAGGGAATTTTCCTGATTTATTTCCCTCAAAAAACTTGTCCAATAAATAAATAAAACCTCGGCTATGGGTACAACTGGATTGTTATGATTATGACATTTCTGAAATAAAATGCATCTCTATTCCAAAAACATATTTTTTAAATAAAGGAAACTTTAATAATGATTCAAGTTCTATTATGGTATAATTAAAGTAAATAAAACTAATGTAGAAGTAGAACATAAATTTGAAACAAAATTAATGTTTAAATAGGATCCTTTTATTTTTCGTGAACATTAAAATTAAATTCAAAATTGAATATTACTATGAAAGCTTTCACGTCTTTGGTACATAATGTTGGTAAGTATTTATATAATTTGTATTTATATAATTTGTATTTATATAAATTTATATAATTTATATAATTTATATAATTTGTATTATTCCAATCACATTCCAGCACTGGTAGGGTTTTTTTTCTGGTGGACATTGACATGTTCTACTTGAACACACCTTTCAATTTCCTGTAGTGATTTCTACAGGGCTGTTTCCATTGCCCTTCTGCCTGACCATATGGCCAAGCCATTGGCCACCTGCCTGGAGCTATAAAAATCAAGACATCATTTCAAGAAGCATGCAAGTTAGCCCACCTTCTTTGATTAGAATGGTGGACTTCCAAACAGGCTGTTGTCTATTTACCTTGGAACTGCCATCCACAAACCAAGCAGCTCTTTGTTGGTCAGTTGAGTGTTGTTTGCAGGGTGCAGTTCAAGCTATGATAAAATCTGGCAGCTTCTTACATAGTTCCAAAATCAGTCCAAAGGGAAAAGTGGCTCCATACTTGTTAAGTGTCTCCTCTTTACATTACCTTGGTAGCATGATCCTCTATAAACCATTTTCATTTTATTATAGAACTATTCTGGGCCTTACCTTCCCTGATGGAATTTTTTTTTTTCTAATATCATCCAAGACATCATACGTGTTTCAGGTTTCAAGATTGTTTGATGTCCTGGCCATAGGGTGAGTTTCAATTAGTGTCTGATAGAAAGCTAGTAATTGACTCTCAAATGGTAAATCTCTAGTTCAAAGTTCTGGCTGTTGTCTCTGAAGCCACTCTCAGGCTTTTTCCAGTAAGCACCAGTCTATACTCTACAAGCAGGTATCAGAGAATTTGTCCATGCCATCTTTCCAGCTTCCATTCTACCCTGTAGCATCTCAGGAAACCTTATTTTTTTTCCCAGACAGCATGTCCAATTATTATTGCTTGAAGGGCAGATTTATATGCATTCTGTTTGACAGGAATAGTTTCCCCGACAAATGCAATGTACATCCCTAAATATATCCAGGTAGAAGAGACAGAGCCACATAAATATATCAACTTTTGCCCCAGCTTTCACCTTAATTTTATTTTTCTTCTGTATTGAAATTCAACTGAGAAATGGAATATTACTATCAAAACTTTCACATCTTTGGTACACGACTTTGGGAACTGTTTATATGGAAACTATAATTTGTATCTTCGACAGGATTCATGAATGTAATTTGTTAGGAGATGAGAGGATGAAAGTTAAACATCTGTAAAATAAGATGAAATGGAAAAAAAGTATGCAAAGTGTGATCTGCTTGTAACATATTTTCATTTGTTTCAGTTTGCTTGGCTTTCCATCCGAAAAGTGAATTAGATTTTGATCTCTTATAAATCTCCATAAATTCAAAACTGTGTGAATTTAGTTACAAAGTTTTTAGAGTCAATATAGGCCAATATATTTCTCATAAATAAAGACTTGGATTAAGATGAATTCTTTGGAATCATATTGCTCTAATTTAAACAGAAATGTAATTTAACATATTCTTTTTCATCTCATGTGGTGTTAACTAGACCTCAGATTTGTACTTGGATTTGTACTTTCCTAAAAAGCCAAAAAAAAAAAAAAAATCAACAAAGGAAAAAAGAAGAAAAAATGTCAGATTCTGTGTCATTGTGGCATTAGTAGGAAATAAAGAAAAATGGCTATTTGACACCCTGGCTGTTTGGATAACATTGATCCCAATATTTCTTTAATAAAACCACATATTCAAACTCAGTTCCCCTCTCAGATGCCTTTTCTGGACCTGGAGTCTCCCTATCTTATTCTGTAAAGATTTGACAGAAGATCTACATACTTTTTAAGAGATTAGATAAGTACAATTCACATTTTTTCGATTTCTAAATGTGAAAAAAAAATTGAAATGGTGAAAGAAAATAAAAGAATTGTCCCCTGTTATTCTTTTAATTCAATTTCTAAATAATATTTTTAGTAACTTGTCTTTCTCTCATTTTACATAGGATGGAATAAAGTAGATATAGTGAAATTTATTTTCAAATGATAATTTTAAAAATCAAATCAATAAACTATGCAAAAAAAAACTGCATTATTCTACTCCTTAACTTATGAACCTGTCCTTTATTAACTAAAAGATCATACTAATTTCCTGATCTTATAATATACTGATCAGTTTTATACATCAATGTGTATTTTATTTATTTGTTTATTTATTTATTTATTTATTTATTATATATATATATGAAATTTATTGACAAATTGGTTTCCATACAACACCCAGTGCTCATCCCAAAAGGTGCCCTCCTCAATACCCATCACCCACCCTCCCCTCCCTCCCACCCCCCATCAACCCTCAGTTTGTTCTCAGTTTTTAACAGTCTCTTATGCTTTGGCTCTCTCCCACTCTAACGTCTTTTTTTTTTTTTCCTTCCCCTCCCCCATGGGTTCCTGTTGAGTTTCTCAGGATCCACATAAGAGTGAAACCATATGGTATCTGTCTTTCTCTGTATGGCTTATTTCACTTAGCATTACACTCTCCAGTTCCATCCACGTTGCTACAAAAGGCCATATTTCATTTTTTCTCATTGCCACATAGTATTCCATTGTGTATATATACCACAATTTCTTTATCCATTCATCAGTTGTAGAGACCGGGGAGGGAAGATGGCGGCGTAGGAGGACGCTGGGCTCACCGCGCGTCCTGCTGATCACTTAGATTCCACCTACACCTGCCTAAATAACCCAGAAAACAGCCAGAGGATTAGCAGAACGGAGTCATCAATGTGTATTAAGGCATTCTATGACACCATTCATGGTCATCCAGAATGATTCAATGTCCTTCTTGTCTTTTAAAAAAATGTTTTTTAATGTTTATTTATTCTTGAGAGAGAGAGAGAGAGAGAGAGAGAACACAAGTAGGGGAAGGGCAGAGAGAGAGGGAGACACAGAATCCAAAGCAGGCTCCAGGCTCTGAGCTGTCACCACAGAACCCGATGCGGGGCTTCAACTCACAGACTGCGAGATCATGCCCTGAGCTGAAGTCAGATGCTCAATCAACTAAGCCACCCAGGCACCCCCTATGTCCTTCTTGTCTTTAGAACAAGATGTAGCCTCTCTTATGGCATAAATCGTGTGAGAGGACTTAAGAGGTCAGCCTAACACACCGAAACCCAGGGAGTCACAACAGGATGTTCATTCTGTTTTATTGTTTTAAATCAATTGACTGCTCTGCTTCCTGTGTGGCAGAAGAAAGTATTGAATGTCTTTTTGAGTCCCTCAAATTGCCATCAACATGCATAGTATTTATTCTCTGTTGGATACAAAACTGATTGAAAACAACGTGGCCATCTTATGTATGATTCATCAAGAATTATTTCAATTAGATTGTTAATGCCATGATGTTTTCTGTATGACACTCACATGGAACATCTTGTACTTCCCAACCAACAGTTTATATTTGTTCCCATGCAATTTCCTCTTAGATAAAAGGGCAGCCATGACTCAATATATGATTATACAAAAGATCTAATTTGACTTGGGGTTCTATGTATTTCACATGCCTATATATTTTTAAAATATTAAATATTAAAATATTGAGTTAATGGAAACGATGGCTGACTCGCTCACAGATCTCCAATGATGTAGAACATTTTCTTTCTATGTATTTACAATTTCAAAAGGTAAAACATCCTGGATGGTAAACTCAGAGACAGTCTTATCTTCCCCCTGGAGAAATCTGTTTACATTCTAACAGGTAAGGACCCAAGGACTCTCCTCTACTCTTAGGAGAGTAGATATTCACGATTGTATATAAGCGGAGATGTTTGTATTTTTAGGTCCCTTTCCTAGCGGATGATCTTTCCAAACATGTAGGTTTATGACATCTGGCTCTCATTACATCATCTGTGGGGTGTTATCATGGGGGACCAAACCCACCAAGTTACTTTG
The DNA here is from genome assembly GCF_007474595.2 of Lynx canadensis. Taxonomy (NCBI): domain Eukaryota; kingdom Metazoa; phylum Chordata; class Mammalia; order Carnivora; family Felidae; genus Lynx; species Lynx canadensis. The sequence goes on from NC_044307.1 coordinate 60,762,787, forward strand.
TCTGGTGTTTTGGTTCTGATCTCTGAGCAAGGTGCCTCTCGTGTTTCTTCTAGTCGATTAGCTACTGCGCTCTCTCTCTCTCTCTCTCTCTCTTTGTGTATGTTGGTGTGTGTGTGTGTGTGTGTGTGTGTATGTTTGGTAAACTCTTCAGTAATTCTGATTTAATAAGGTATAAATTCCCAGATGTAGAACCTATAGTATCCCTTACTGGGCAGCAGAGTTGACTGATGCCATGACATCTATAGTGAGGAAAAACAGCCCTATAGCTGAAATTGTCAAAAGAGTAAATCCTGAAGGATCCTTATTCTGCAGGCCAATCTATTTAGAGTTGTTTCTCTTGGAAACTTTAAGTGGAAGAAAGAAATCTAAATATATGCATACTTTTGTCTGTGATACAATAATATCATTAATTGTGTCACTTTCCTTAGCTTCAGTTTCCTTATTTCTTAGACGTTTATGCATAATAATTGTCTGATTTCATTCACAGGATCGTTATCAAAACTAATTTACAATATGATGGAAACGTTTTGTGCTCTTTGATGTTTTATGCCAATGAGTTATTTAAAATAAGCTTACCTTTTGGGGCACCTGGGTGGCTCAGTCAGTTGGGCACCCGACTTCAGCTCAGGTCATGATCTCGCAGTCCGTGAGTTTGAGCCCTGCATGGGGCTCTGTGCTGACAGCTCAGAGCCCGGAGCCTGCTTCGGATTCTGTCTCCCTCTCTCTCTCTGCCTGTCCCCGCTCATGCTCTGTGTCTCTCAGTCTCAAAAATGAATAAATGTTAAAAAAATAAAAAAAAATAAAATAAGCCTACCTTTCTATTCTCTACCTTTTTCATATTCTATGTTCAAAAGGCTTTGAAGAGTAAATATTTAATTTGGGAAATGTTGCATATTTTTCCCTTGCTTGAAAATTTACCACACTGTATAATTCAGAGAATTCCACAAAGTTCAATACTATTTTTTTTTCTACTTGGTCAAGTTATTTGACCATAGAAAGTTGTTTTCCTGAACAGCTTTACACAACATGCATATCTTAGTGAACAACAAAAAACCATCAAGAGCCTTCAGTAAGGCTTCTTTTGACTCCTCAAGGAATAATAAATATCAGTGGTGCCCAGTCCCTGCTGTCTGTAAACTACCAGAAACATTCTCCTTTAAGAATCATGTTCATCTTTATAGCCTTCTTTCCTCCTCTGTGGATGGAACTGCTCTTTTTCATTGCCCTATGACTTCTTCGGTCAGCTTGACAGAGGAGATATGAGTACTGTGAAAGCAGGACTGGAAGGGTCTGAAGAAGGCCAGGTGGTTGTGAAGGAATTTCTTCAATGTTAGCAGATTTTACAATCTTTATTATGTAACATGAGTTCTTATATTTTGAAGATTAGGATTTCACTTAAAAGAAACAGAAAGATGTTGACTTTCACCATTCACAATTCTGCTATAATTTCAGGTGTTTCATGATGAAAAGAAAAGAAAAACGTAACTTCAATGCCACTTTTGTTTCTATTCTCTGTGCCTCATTATTTGGCATCAGGAGATGTGCACTGATGCAAAGCTGTTAAATTTTTGACATTGCCAGGTATCTTGGACTGGTGCTATGTGTCCTTAGACTGACGCTACTCTTCACTACTTTTCTCCATCTCTTCTTTTCTGTGCTTAGCTCCCTAAGGGCTGTTCAATAAAGAGTCAATAAAAATTGTTGAACTGTTCAGCTTTTTATTGAGAGTCTTGACGCTACAGCCCCACGGGAGCCCACTGAAAAGAGGATTAGCCTCGTTACCATAAAGAGGCAAAGAGAATGCCAAGGACAAGTAAAGGCATAAAACCAGACTGCAGTGTACTGTAATTCACCAACTTAGCAGTAGAAAAGAGTAAGGTGGGCAAGATACTAGCATCAGAGGAAAGCTGATACTCTAAAAAGACAAAGTGTTTATAAAATAGAGCCTTAATTTATAAGTTGCACTTACCCATTTTTATTTACATAAATACAAATGGTCCCTATTAAGTAGAATAATTTCTTCTACTAAAAAGTTCAGTATACCTTGATACAGACAAGTTTATTTAAGTGTCATTGCATACATAAAGCCCCTCTACTGAGAGTGGTGATGTTTAGATACTTTTCATTATTGAAGCATCCAGCTACAACCTATAAGCAATATTCTAATAACTCTTGCTTTGTTATCCTTCTATATGAAAAAAACTGAGAATTTATTTAAAAACATTTTTTGTAGAAAAAAATGTAAAATATAACATATAACAGTTGGAATAACTTTATATATGAGGAGGAAGGATAAAGAACAGCCACACTATAATTTGAAGGACCAAATGAAAAAACGAAAAATGTCTATTTTCATCCGAATTTCTCATTCATTTATTCACTTGACTTGATTGGGCATTCTATTTGGAGCTAAGTGTATAGACATGAATATAACCTAAACTCTGACCTTAAGGCCTATATTTACATCATTTGAATGTACTATAAAGTGATGTGTAGGCAGACACAGGAAAATTATTGGTAATATTTGTGTCAGTAGAGACTGAAATATGATGAAACAAAGTGGTCATTTGGTTTTTAATAAATCAGAATGCATTACTAAGCAATTGTTTTGGTAAATAAGCTCTAAATTATTTGGAATATTACAAACCTTTTTGGTTTGTGCTAGGTCCTATTGAAAGTGAAGAATTATAGGAGCCCCTGGATGGCTCAGTCCATTGTGTCTGATTCTTGGTTTCGGCTCAGGTCATGATCTCATGGTTCATGAGTTCGAGTTCCGCATTGGGCTCCATGTTGATAGTGCAGAACCTGCTTGGGATCTCTCTCTGCCTCTCTCTGCCCCTCCCCCTTCTCTCTCTCTCTCTCTCTCTCTCTCTGTCTGTCTCTCTCAAAATAAATAAACCTAAAAATTAAAAAAAAAGAAAATGAAGAATTACAAAGCATTTCACAGAATGAATGTGTCCATGTTGCACAGATTTTATATAAAACTTAGTAGGTAAGTACTTCTTGTCTAAAATTCAAAAATCAACAATGTCTGAAACAATGTGTTAGATAAAACAATTATTATATTTGATTGTTGTGTTATTACTAATTCCCTTGTATAAAAAAAGATGCTTTTCACAATAGATTCTAAAACAGAAAGCAAAACACTGATCATCATTACAAACCTTTCTAGACTGATATTTCTCAATTCTGGTAGTGACCTTGCGAATACTTAAAAACTTCATCAAGTGCGTCTAATGTGGAGTCAAGTTTAAGAGGCACCCTTCTAACTCTAATTAAAAAAAAAAAAAACAAGCAAAAAACTAGAACTCAAGAGCATGCTTAATAGCTTAAGTTTCTGGGATTCTGGTTTTTTGAGTAGCAGCCACAAATAACTTGAGACACTGTGGAAAAGATATTTTAAACATTATAGATGACAATTTATTTGTGCATCATAAAAATGTTCACAAGTAATAAAAATAAAAATTAGTATTAAACATTAACTAATAGACATTTCATAATAAAATAGAAACATGATACTTTTAATATAAATATAAATTAACATATTATCTTTTATTTTTATTTTGAGGTAATTTCAAGTTTATAGTGAAGTGGTAAATATAATAAGAGAGTCATTTTTTTTCCCAAGACTTTTGAGAATAAGTTACTGACAGGATGTCCCATCATCCTAAAATCTTCAGTGAATATTTCTTTATTTCTTACAAAAAAAAGACAACAAAACAAAAACAAAAACAAAACAAGACCAAAAAAACCCAAGAAAACAAAAGTCTCTAGGGTAAACAAATATATACACAAAAAAATCAGGACATTAAAACTGATATATTAGGATCATCTAATTCATCCTCACCATTTATAATTCGCCAATTATTTCAAAAATGTCCTTTATAGCAAAATGATTCAGTTCATGATAATGTGCAACATTCAGTTATTAATCTCTCATTCCCTTCAATCTGGAACAACTCCACAGTCTTGCACTGACATTCATGACCTTGAAACTTCTGAAGATTACCAGCAGCTATTTTGAAGAATGGGCCTCTATTTGGGTTTGTTTGATGTTTCCTTATGACTCAATTCTGGTAATGCATCTTTGGCAAAATATCATAAAAATGAGAAGTAATGATGTATTCTCATTGCATCCATTACATGGCAGGCACACAATTTAAATTCCCTCATTACTTATGATGTTAACATTGACCTCTTGACTAAGGAGGTGTCTTATGACTCCACTGTGCAGTTACTATTTTTTCCTTTTGTAATCAATAAGTACTTTGTGTGGAGATTATATAAATATGTTGTTATTTGTCAAGCCTTTGTCCATTAGATTTAGTATCTTCTGATTTGTTTTCTTGGCTGAATTAATTATTAAAATAATGTTTTTGCTCTTTGTGATATCCTTTAGCAGAGATATTAAATCATGGAGTTTGGAATATTTGTAAAAATAAATTCATGTTAAACTCTCTTAGTTGATTGAATACTCCCACTTAGAAGGCATTTTCTCTTCTCTCCAACTTGGACTCAATCTATTACTGTACTGCTTGACTCTGTTTTAGTATATTCAATCTTTTCTGTTGCTAAATTTAGAAGTTAAGAATGTGAGTTTCTAAGGAATGTGTGCTCAGGTCACTGCTGGAACTGAAATTTCACCCATTATAATTGTGCCACCTTGAAATGCATCTGTGATGCATTGATCAATTCATAATGATCCATGTATCTTCCCTTCTCCAATCTGTCCACATTTCTGGTATGTGCTAAGAGACAATTCTCGTAGGATATTTTCACATTTCAGCATGCTCTGGACCTTCTGAGTAAATTGTAAATAGCAAGATAAAAGATAAAGAATGTGATCTCTAGTATTGTTATAGTTATTATTATTAAAATTATTGCCTTAATTAATTTTTTGTCCATGATTTCCTCGATTTAGGTTCACTAAAGTGGATTCATTCCAGTCTGATCCTTGGAATGTGGTTTTTCTTTTTCTTTCTTTCTTTCTTTCTTTCTTTCTTTCTTTCTTTCTTTTTCTTTCTTTAAATCCAAGTTAGTTAACATATAGCCTAGTATTGATTTCAGGAGTAGAATTTAGTCATTCATCACTGACATATAACACCCAATGCTCATCAGAACAAGTGACATACTTAATACTATCACCCATTTAGCCCATCTTCCTACCCAACACCTCTCCTACAACCCTCAGTTTATCTTCTGTATTTAAGAGTCTCTTATGGTTTGCCTCTCACTCTGGTTTTGTCTTATTTTTCTTCCCTTCCCCTTTGTTCATCTGTTGTGTTTCTTAAATTCCCTAATGGGAAAAATCATATGATATTTGTCTTTCTCTGACTTATTTCGCTTAGCATAATACACTCTAGTTCCATCCACATTGTTGCAAATGACAAGATTTCATTATTTTTGATCGCCAAGCAGTATTATATAGATATACCATATTTTCTTTATCCATTCATTAGATGAACATTTGGGTTCTTTCCATAATTTGGCTACTGTTGATAGCACTGCTATAACCTTTGGCATGGATGTGCCCCTTCGAATCGGCTACTTTTTATTCTTTTTTAAAAAAATATAATGTATTGTAATATTGGCTAACATACAGTGTGTAAATAAATACCTAGTAGTGCAGTTGCTGGGTTGTAGGGTAGTTCTATTTTTATTTTTTTGAGGAAACTTCATAGTGATTTCCAGAGTGGCTGCACCAGTTTGCATTCCCACCAATAGTGCAAGAGGGTTCCCCTTTCTTACATCCTTGCCAATATCTGTTGTTTCTGAGTTATTCATTTTAGACATTCTGACAGGTATAAGATCATATCTCATTGTGGTTTTGATTTGTAATTCTCTGATGATTAGTGATATTGAGCATTTTTTCATATGCCTGATAGCCATTTGGATGTCTTCTTTGGAAAAGTGTCTATTCATGTCTTCTTCCCAATAATCACTGGGTTATTTATTTTTTGGATGTTGAGTTTGATAAGTTGTTTATAAATTTTGGATCCTAACCCTTTTTTCAATATGTTATTTGTAAATATTTTCTCCCATTCCATCGGTTGCCTTTTAGTTTCATTGATTGTTTCCTTCACTGTGTGGAAGCTTTTTATCTTGATGAGTTCCCAATAGTTCACTTTTCCTTTTTTTTTTTTTTAATGTTTATTTATTTTTGAGACAGCGCACAAGAGACTGGGGGAGGGGCAGAGAAAGAGGGAGCAGAGGTTCCAAAGCATGCTCTGTGCTGACAGCAGACAGCTTGATGTGGGGCTCAAACTCATTAACCATGAGATCATGACCTAGGCTGAAGTTGTACACTTAACCGACTGAGTCACCCAGGTGTCCCCATTTTTGCTTTTGCTTTCCTTGCCTCCAGAGACATGTCTAGTGAGAAGTTCTGTGGCCAAGGTCAAAGATGTTGCTGCCTGTTTTCTACTCTAGGATTTTGATGGTTTCCTGTCTTATATTTAGTACTTTTAGTCTCTTTTAATCTATAAATTTCTTTTGTAAGAGTCATTCTTTTTGTCCTAATAGAGGTTAATGTATCAAAATGCATCCATATACTTTAAAAAGCTATATGACAAAATAGATATAAAAAGGAAAGATATTCCCTGTGTAAGACATTAGACAAAAATAATGAATGTTATGAAGACTAAATCAAGATCAAGAAGAGTTCAAAAATCCCTGGGGACAATCATGAATACCAATTATGATTCCAAATATATGTAGGATAGGTAAACTAATAAGTATGGGGGAGTTTTCTACTTCATGGAATAGTGCAAAATGAAACCACACATTCAAGGTCACTCTGAGTGTTTCCTGCATCAAACAAACCATCACAGTCTGAGGAATTTCACACACATACTGCCTTTCTCTTTTCTGAGGTTGAGGAGTTCAGGAACCTTTACATCTTTTCGCTTTATCATCATTGCTCCCCACTATGCACCTCAGCTCTCAGGTATGAGAAGTTCATTTTCTTAAAATAATTTTTATACAGATTAATTCAGAAACTAATCATGTCTTAAAAGTATGAGAGGTAAGCATAAGCTTACAGCATTCATTTATACAAGCATGCAGATACTGAGTTTGAAATTTTATGTGTAAAGGAAGAGCAGAAAAGATTAAGGAATATTACTGGAGTAGGTTGGATGTGTGTGTGTGTGTGTGTGTGTGTGTATGCATGTGTGTGCCTGTGTGTGTGCGTGTGTGTGTGTGTGTATTTTTTAACTGATTGTGGAAATTAGGAAGGGATGAAACAATTTAAATGAGACCCAGAGCACTAGTAAAAATTTTTAATTAAAGGCATGTTCAGTTAAGAAGAACATATCTTGGGGCGCCTGGGTGGCGCAGTCGGTTAAGCGTCCGACTTCAGCCAGGTCACGATCTCGCGGTCCGTGAGTTCGAGCCCCGCGTCAGGCTCTGGGCTGATGGCTCAGAGCCTGGAGCCTGTTTCCGATTCTGTGTCTCCCTCTCTCTCTGCCCCTCCCACGTTCATGCTCTGTCTCTCTCTGTCCCAAAAATAAATAAACGTTGAAAAAAAACTAAAAAAAAAAAAAGAAGAACATATCTTATGTTTATACTAAATACATAGAATTAAGACAGCACATGGCATATTTAGGAATTTAAAGAAAATGTTTAGTAAAGATGGAGCTTAGAGTTAGAAAAAAGGCATGTTCTTGGAGAGAAAAACAGAACCTGAGTTAGAAAGAACTTTTGTAGTCATCTGGAGGAAACTGCTCTTAAAACCAAGGGTTTTAAGGTGGACATAAACACAGTGAGATATAAGCTTTCAGAATGGCATTCTGTTGGCAATGCGGGGGTGGGATTGGGAAGAGGGTGTATCAATAAAATTGGTCTACTTTTTTAAGTTTATTTATTTATTTATTTATTTGTATTTATTTAGAGGAGAAGAGGTAGAAAGAGAGGGAGAGAGAATCTCAAGTGGGCTCTGTGCTGTCAGCATGGAGCCTGACATGGGGCTAGATCTCATGAACCATGAGATCATGACTTGAGCCCAAATCAGGAGTCAGATGCTCAACTGACTGAGCCACCTAGGCACCCAAACATAATTGGTCTTGAGTCCAGTTGCAAAATTGTCACTTCATGCAGAATAGCAACTGTTCAGGTCTTAGTGTAAGCGATTATAGTGGATTTGGATGAATAGAGTAGAGATATTAGAGATATTTTGGAATGATGTTTACAGAGCAAGGTGATTAAATATGGCTGTGGTTGAAGAAGGAGGAACACAAGTGACATGAAGAAGACATGTAGTAATCCCCAGTTTCCTACCTCGGCTATTATGTGGATGATGTCCCCTTTCATTGATAGAAGGAGCAAGGTAGATTTGTATCAAGGTGGGGATAACTCAGCTTTGAACAGTCTTTGTTGTAGGTGCTTGTAGGGCATTTAAGTGGAAAACTTCAGTGGACATTTAAGCTTATAGGGCTGGAGCTTACAGGAGAGATTTGGTGTGGAGATACAGATTTAGAAGTCATAAACAAGATAAGGACAATAAAATCTCCCAGGGAGAGCAACTAAAGGGATAGGAAAATAGCTGTGATAAATGCCAATATCTAAGCTGAGTCAGAGGGGAGGATGTCACAAAGTCACCTGAGAAGGAGCAAGTGAAATAGTAGAGAGGTAGGAGAGAGTGGTGGCACATTATTGAGTGCAAGGCACTTAGCAGAACACTTCAAAGTTACTTCTGATGTTTGAAATCTCAAAACAAAACAGTGTGGTTTGTGCCACAGGGAAGCAATTCTGTGTGGATGCAATTTTTAGTGTAAACAGCTCCAGAAGGATAAAATATAAAAACAAGAGTATACTTATGTCTGACTCAGGATAAATAGCACTGACAATATGGGAAAGAGAACAAAGTGGTTTCAGGATATTTTAAGAAAAATCTAAAACACTAACAGCTAACAACATCTTTTTTAATTTGCCAAAATTTTTCTTTGTTCCTATAGTATTTCTTATAGCATAATGTTTTAATATGCTTTTCATCTTAATAGTATATTTTATTAGGAAAAAAATTAAATATATTGGAAATGCCTCTGTCTAGGCCTATGTGGAATTTATTACTCAGGTCTTCGTTACCTTATTAAGAGACAGAGCTGAGTAGGATAGAACTTCAAATTTCAGCCAGAAATCCAAGCAGAATAATTCTCTCATCTTTCAAAAGGACAAGCAAAATGAGTCATCTTCATGTACAGTTCCTCCAACATTTCCTTGCCAGCACTTTCTTTCCAATTTCAGTGTTTGTACACTGCATCACATGACACAGTGACAACTACTATATATTTTTGATACAGCATAACTGCAGCATATTTGAGTCCTTTTTCCCCCAGACACACCCAAGGAAAGAACTCCATTTTAAAGATGATGTATTTCACATTTTGCTATGTAAGCAATGGTCTTACTAAGAGATAATATAATTACTGGCTTAATCACACGTGTATTTTCATAATAGATAAGCCAAAAATATAGGTTTATAATAAATATCGACATATAACAGCAGACCCTAGCATTCAATTACTATTATCCCTTTTCCAAATCCAATTTTATATGAACAGCTAAACGATTTCATCCAAGCCTTCTCTACAGCTAAATGGGACCATGTGACTGAGTTCTAACCAATGAGCAGTGACCTGAAGTCCTTGGATGGGATCTGGAAAAGTTCTCCAAAGAGGAGGACATGACTAATTTATATTTCTATGTTCTTCTGTCCCTTCTTCCTAATGCATGAAATACAGGCATCATACAGGCATTTGGACAAGGGTCATAATCTCAGGGGTGGTATACAAGAGAACTGATTCTCTGGCAACACTGTAGTGCTGTCATTCTACCCTTTGTCTCCTTTTTGGACTTTGATTTTTAGGATGCTAAAATACTCTTCTTTTCGTTTGAGTTACTCTTTGGGGGTGAGTGGTAGGCTGAATATGGAGGTCCTAATGCCTGGAATCTGTGAATATACCCTGTATAGCAAAAGTGATTTTGCAGATGTGATCAAATTAAAACTTTTGAAAAGGGAAGGTAATCTTAGATTATCAGAGGCGGGGGTCAATTAAATCAAAGGATCCTTAAAAGAAAGAGATTTGCAAACAGAGATTTGATTACAGAGATATGCTACACTGGAGTTTATGGTTTGAAGATGAGGAAGGAGACATGAGCCAAGAAATGCAACTCTAGAAGCAGGGAGATGGGGAGGAACGAGGAAACAGATTCTCCCCTAGAATCTTCAAAAGTAGTCATCTCTGCTGACACCTGAACTTGAGTCCAGGGAAACTGATTTCGGACTTCTGTCCTCCAGAACTATAAGAAAGTTAATTTGTATTGATTTAAGTCCCAAGTTTGTGATAGTGTGTTATAGCAGCAATAGGGAACAGAATTCTTGTTATTTGTAAATGATCATAATTCTTAATGCAATGCACAATGATATTGTTAAGATATAAGGATAAATTATTTTAACTTAATGTTTTAACCCCCTAATGAGATGGGGGATTTTATTAATCTATGTGGCTAATATTAATAAATAGTACCTGGTAGATAGTAGGTATTGAATAAACATTGACAAACTAAAAATGAATCAGTTCTTTTATCATTGTATGTGTTAAGAGGGATTTTGAAAAAAAAATCAGTTATTTTCTCATTCATAATGGAATGTGACATTGAATTATATTTTTCTGTTGATTTGTAGTTCTGCAGGTGTACAATAGCTAATTGTATACATGCAATTAATATTATTCAATGAAAATGTTTTTGGCAATTCATATGATTACATCAAAATGATCAAATTTCTAATTTAAGTACTTGTTATTGAGTCTGAAATATTACAACATCTTTCAATAATTTCCAAAATAAAGCATCTGTATGTTGTTGATCTCAGTTTCCCTTAGGTCAAAATCTATTGATTAAGTATAGTAAGGTGACATAAACTTCTTGCTGAAGATAAATTATTTGATTTCTGACATTGTGTATATGTATAAATACATGCAACATACCCAACCACTATGTTCTCAACAAAAACAAAGCAGGTAATTATGAGTTTAAAGTTTTTTTTAAAAAGGTTTTAAAAAGCTATTTACTCAATTATATTTTTAAATATGTAGTTGATTCTGAAATTTTTTCTAATTTTTAAGTTCATTTTATGAGTATATACTTAGTGGATTTTGAACTATAGTGCAGATAAGAAATAGAATCTGTTATTACAATAGATATATGGGGAGCTTTTTCCCTGTGGATTCTGATCCAGTAGGTATGGATAAAATGAAGAAATCTGTTTGAACAATCGCTCCAAATCATCTGTACACAGGTGGTCAGACATTTACACCCATATGTTGAAAAACAATTTTACAAAAACCTTTTTCCTGACAATTAAGAGACAATTTGAGTTACTCATCTTACTCCAGTACATTTTGTTTTAGTGCAAATATTTTTGTGAAACTCATAATAAATAGTATTATAATTGGAGAATTTCCATCCTCTAAACAATTGAATCTATATTCATAGTCTCCAATGTAGACAGCTTTATTTGAGGGAGAATTCCCATGGTGAAACATTAAGGAACATCTGTCATCTTTGTAGAACCTCATAAAACAAGGGGCACCGCAAGTTTTAGTAAATGGATTATGCTACATAAAACACTCTGAAAGTACCTTCATGCACTGAAACACCATGGAGTGCATTTTACAGTCTTCTAGTACTCAAAGGTGGTTAATATTATACTGTAATCTGCATGATAAATTTTCAGAGACTTGCTGGGAAAAACAAAGTATCTAGGGACTACTATAAAAAATAGTAAAATTGAACATATTCTTCATGTAAGAGAGTACATTTAATTTTAGGTGAACTTTAATATATTCAAGAATAATTAATATCTAAATCTAGTTGGTTCATATATTTAGAATTCATTATTTTTATGATTAAGATAATCCATTCATAATTTCTTGATTTGCTAATGAATAAAAATATTTAGGTAAACAATAGGAGCCAATATTTATTGTGTCCTATTTGCCAGGCACTATAGTATACAGCCCAATATATTTCAGTCATATAACAGCCTTGTTATATTAGTCAGCATTCTCCAGAATTATATTAGTCAGTATTCTTCAGAGAAATGGAATCAATAGGACGTATACTTATGATGAGAGAGAGATTTATTTTAAGGAACTGGCTCACATGATTGTAAGGGCTGGCAATTCTGATATCTAAAAGGTAGGACTACAGGCTAGAAATTCCATCAAGAATTGATGTTGCAGATTTGAGTCTGAAGGCAGCCTAAGGACAAAATTCTTTTCTTTTCAGGTATTTTCTCTTAAGACCTTCAGTCGATTGTATGATACCCTCCCACAGTATGGAAGGCAATCTGTTTTACTCAAAGTCTACCGATTTAAATGTTAATCACATCTAAAAAATAGCTTCCCACCAACATATTAACTAGTGTTTGACCATAAAACTGGGCACAATCGCTTAGCTAGGTTGATACATTAAGTTAACGATCATGGATAGGTACTACTATTATTCCATTTTACAGAGGAATAAACTGAGGCAACGAGAAATTTTAAATTTGTCCGAGATCACAAAATATGTAAAAGTGTGATCCAAGATTCAAAGCCAGACTGTGAAATATCTCAAAATATGTCATTTACTTCCCTCTTCAAGGAAAGACCTGTAATCCAGCTATTGTGTTGGAGAGGGGACATGAAGTATATGTGTAGGTGGGTAGGTGGGGAGAATTCAGTCCGTAAACAGATAGCCTTCAGTTTCCAATTTCTTTTGGGTCTGCCTCAACTACAGAAAACCACTCTTCCTGGGGAAGTTTTTATCTAGTGAGTAAAGCATGGATATAAAGGCTGGGCCATTTAGGCTCCATGTAGAACATTCCAAACAGCAAGAATCATTCCAGAATTCCCTTGCAAATTGCTGTGGATTTCTTAACACTACCTTTGATTTTGCCTCTTTCTCTGCCCATATCTACTTCTTCTCTCTTTCTTTCACAGCAGTTAATTCCTGGGCATCACAGACTTCATCTTAGTATCTTCTTCCAGAATACTCAACCTATAACACAGGCCATCTTATCCTCAGCATGAGTTCATAAACTTCTATTTTGAACATTTCCTATAGCTTATAGTTATAAGCCTTCTTCTACAAATATAAATATTCTCAGGCGCAAATATAAGAGTTAAATCTTAAAAAACTGTGGGATATTAGATTACAGCTTGATAAAATGAAAAATACATTTGTCAAGATGTTCTTTTATTCCACCCTCTTTGACTCTCCTGCTTTCATGCTACCTACAATTATAATGAACACGGCAACTATGTCAGTGAGGATCAGGGGCAAGGCAAAAAAGAAGCTGGTGGCAAGTAGTTCTTTGCCATGAAATTAATATGGGAAAATAACTGCGAAGGCCTGATAGAGACAAAGCCAAACAAGTGGCAGTGAGAAGACTCAGAGATTAGTAAATTTAGGAAGCGTCCTTAAAGATGACCGGTATTCTTGAGCTCCAATGCGAGACTATATGGAGGCAGCTGGAAACATGAAAAGGGTTGTCCAACAAGAGCTGTGAACACAGAAAGAGGGACTAAGAAGGGACTGAAACATCAAGAAAATACTTCCAAAAACATAGATGAACAGGCACACATATGCTGGCTTCTTTTATTTTCCCTTCCTCCTTTCCTCCTTTCCTCTTTCTTTGCACTTTTCTACCAGTATCATCTATTGGTGAGGAAATCTGGCAAATGTAGTGGGATGGACCAGCCCTCTGGAGGACTGGACAGAACTAGAGGAAGGGGAAAGGGAAAGGTCTTAAAACAGATTAACGACAGATGCATCACCAAGATGTCTAGTGAAGTCAGTGACAAAGATTTTTAATTACAGAGACAAAGACCAAGTCCCATGGTATGCTGCCATTCCTATCACTATTATCAGCCTTATGTCAGTGTGATTAAACAATTAATCCTAACCATTCTTCCATAACATATTTCTTCATCTTGCCCACAAGATCTCATGGTATAAATTAAAAACTTGCAATAGAAATTAAGACATGTTCTCTGTAGCCATTTATTCATCAAGTAGGCCAGTGATTGTTATGGAAGATATCAAGCTTCACTTGTTTTTCTGTTTAAATTTCAATAGTCACATTTATTTTGCAAGCTCACTGGGAGAAATAGTAGACACTTGGTTTCTGAGATTTTTGTCAGAATAGCAAAAGAAGCTGGACAATTTATATAATAATCGTATAGGTAAAAACAAGGCTATTCAAGTTCATTTACTACATAAGTAGAAAAAATTCCTTTCCCTACAACAAATCTGCTTTAGATCATTTGAACATTGTGGTGTTTTACACGCTTTGAATTTGAAGTTTGTTTACAAGACTTTAAAAAAGCATCATGTACTAAATAGCTTTGAGAACATTTTGTTATCACTTATGAATATCCTAGGAAATTTTTTGTTCCTTCCCAACAATCATATTAAAACACAGTGAGTAAATAAATCTTTTGAGATTTAAGCCTTCTCTGGACTTCGAAGTTTTAGAACTCAGTGAATGTTTTTCCCTAGGACCTGGGAGGCAGCCCTTTGGAATGTAATCATTATGAAAGATAGAGCCCCTTTCTCCCAGGTTTTGTGAGACAGTAGGAATCCAACTTTAATAAACACCCATTAGCAAATACAGATAGCCTAGTGGCATCCACCAACCTCATCCACTAACTTCGCCAGCATTCTCCCACTAGCTCACATCATTGTTCAAAAACCCTCTTGCATTTTGGTCCAGTGGCATTGGGTTTAATCTCTCTTCCCTATTGCAATAGCCTCAGATAAAGTCTTCCTTTGCCCATTTATTTTGTCTGGTGCAGTTTTTCTTTGATACCATATGGTCAGAGATTCCATTCCTAGTTAATTATAAATGAAAAAGAAAAACACCTCTACACTAAGATATGTACATTGAAAACATTAATTTTTTACCAAGACCTGTGATGCAAGAAAATAGGTGTGCTTAAAAAATCCCTTTTGAGTTTTAGGAAAAGGCTTCTTTCCTACATGTCTCACAAATTTCCTCCTTGTTTACCTATGACAGGACCAGGTATAGACCCTCCAACACACCGTAATGTGTCTCATAAATAATTAGCTAAACTATTTGTCCCCGGTGATCAGTTAGAACAAAGTGCCCATCAATCTGACTTGATCAAACTTTCAACTTCTCTTCTTCCTTCATGCTCCTGATCTTTGACCCACCTCACTTTGAGCCAGCATGCAAACCCTCTTTAACAACCTAAGAGAGAGAATAGGCTGACCTCTGGGTAAAACATTCTCTGATCCACTCTCATATCACATCATCTGCACTCTTCTAATTTTCTCATATCTCTTTTTTTTTCTAGCATCATTTAATGTCTTTATAAAATAAAAGTCCTTTTTCTGCTTGACACTTGAGACACTCTCCTTTCCTAAGTCCAGATTTGTTTTTATTTGACAATGCTAATGTTCACAGCCTCTTTTAATGTTAATCACGTTTGATTTGCACACACAATAAAATATGATTTGTTTCAGATGCCCTTGCCAATGACAGAATCACGTGGTCATAGGTTTATAAAATGTTCTAGTTAAAAGAGATCTCAAGCACTGTCTAATATAATCTTTCATTTTTCAGGTGACAAGACATAAATCAAGAAAATGAAGTATCTTGACTAGGGTTACAGAGTAAGAGATTTGAAAGATAAGGGTTAGAATCTTGACATTGTGGCCTTTTGTCAACTACAAATTTGCTTACAAACCACCTGGTTTATATTTAATACTCAAACTTTGCCAAGGACAGCATGTAGTGCATTTTCCCTGTAGATTCCAGAATACATCATTTTCTCATTTACAAAAAGTGTAGTACATTTGCCTGTTTTTAAATTCTGGCCCTAATCCTATTATTCGTAATACTTCATAGATGGCCAACAATGATTGCACAATCACACTCTAAATTATTTATCAAGTCATATTTATAATCCTCAGTGTCAGAGATATTAATTCATTTAATGTTTCCTTCACTTGTGGTAGGCAAGAGGTCCCTTAACAATAAATCACTAACCCTTTCCAGTTTGCAAATTGTTCTCTTTGACAGAGAAAAAGCAAACGTATTATATTTAGTAGTCCTTTTTGTTTCTTTAAGATCTGCCTAAAATGGTGAGTATATCCATATTCATAAATGTTCATGTTCTTTTTTATATATTTTGCAAGTGCCAGCTTATTTTTGATAATAGACACAATGGGACTATTATATTTTCTTCTAGTGAGGTACTTTTCCATAGTTAAATATCCTTTCTTTGCATATTAAAAAAAATACATGTATCCTTATTAGGGAAATAACAGAGCTGATACACTGCTTGTTGTTAGCTTTTTTTATTCATCCTTCATTTATTGAAATGATAAAATTTCATTATCAAAATCTCTCAATAAGATCCTCTGCCAGGTACTGTTCAAAGCATGTCACATATTTCAATTCATTTGAGCTTCCCAACAAACCCTTAGACTATGTCCTATTATTATATTTATGTTACAAATAATGCAGAAGGTTATATCATTAGTAAGTGTTCTGGGTAGAATTAGGTGCTCTTCATCACTCTGCCACATCACCTCCGATCTATGTGGGTCCTCTGTATTATTATATTTTATTACCACAGAATTGTTCCATTAGCTTAAAACTTTTTAAAATCTCCTTTTAAGCAGGTCAAAATAGTAGAATAATGCTCCTACTATAGTAGTAGAATAGTGTTTATGACTGTACCCAGAAAGTTGATACTTTTCTCTCCAAATTTCTCATCACTACTCGTCAGTAGGCAGAATTTCTTTCTGCTAAAATTAAGTAAAAATTGAAGTTCCTTGGTTGTGTTCCCCATCTTCTGGAAGATGACCCTGTCAGCAAGGCAAGAAAGAATTTATCACATGGTTTTATTAGATGTACAGTTGGAAGAAAATGATCCCTTTCTAAAACCTCATCCAAATACACTCTATCATGCTTCCACTATCATTTCATTGATTTAGAACCAAATCAAGACCATTGTTGAAAATTTTATCTGTAGAAATAAAAGCCATACATTTGAAGGTAAAAACTTCAAGTTGTTACTGGAGTCATAGCAGTTTAGATAAGCACTGCAATTCTGTTCTGAAAAGGTGCCTCTACTGCTGAGGATGGACCATATTAAGCTTGGTTGAGATAAGAAACCAGCCAAGCTAGAAAAGAAGAGAGACAAGGATGGGACTCAAGTTCATTTCATATGGGAAGTAAGAAAGCAGCCCTCAGATTCACCTACTGCCACATACTTAAACTTTTGTTCTACCACAATTATACGCTTTCTCGTTTTGTTTATAAAGGACTCATCTGACCTATTTGAGATTTTATTGTAGATAATGTGACCATAATTTACTAAGATCTATATGAGTTATGTAAAACATATTTTCTGAATTTAATTGTGAAGTATTTATACTGTTCTCTTTAGTTGTATCAATGTTTACTGACTCCAAATTATCCAACCCATAGATAAGGATATAAAGAGATACTTTAGGGGCGCCTGGGTGGCGCAGTCGGTTAAGCGTCCGACTTCAGCCAGGTCACGATCTCGCGGTCCGTGAGTTTGAGCCCCGCATCAGGCTCTGGGCTGATGGCTCGGAGCCTGGAGCCTGTTTCCGATTCTGTGTCTCCCTCTCTCTCTGCCCCTCCCCCGTTCATGCTCTGTCTCTCTCTGTCCCAAAAATAAATAAACGTTGAAAAAAAAATTTAAAAAAATAAAAAAATAAAAAAAAAGAGATACTTTAAACCTAACTACATAGATGTCTAAATGTATGCCCCAGATGAGAACTTCTTTTCTCCTGAGATAATATCTTGAGTTTGACAGAATTTTTATAAACTGAATAAGTACAACTGATAGATGCCATTGTCACTTTCTATCCTCCATCTAAATTATGGATTTTAGTAAATTTGTATACAATATTTAAAAGGAGAAACTGAAAATATGCAAAAAAAAAAACTCCAAGAAAGCAAAGCACATGGCCAAGGTCTATGATATCATACTAAATGTAGAACAAATACAGATTTCACTCTCAGTAAAGGATACATAGAAGAACATGATAATTTGAAAATTCCTATAAAGAGTGAGGAGAATATCTGTTCTATGCTTTAGTAAAGTACGTATTTAGAACTTAAAATTAGGACACCATAAGAAAGAGTGCATAAGAATGCCTGGCAGCAACAGTGGATAGCCTGCAAAGATTTGAAAGTGAAGTAAATAGGATTCTTTTTTACTAGACCAAATATAAAGCTAACACATATGGGATCATTGCAGATATGGTAATTTGTATTAATGGGACAAAATATTACTCAAGATAGTACCAACTTTGACTATAAACTAATTACCTGTATCACTGCATTAAAAAAAAACCACTAATTAATAGAAAGAGAAATGGCAATAGAAACCAAAACAGAACATGAGTCATCAAAAACAAACAAACAAACAAACAAAAAACAAAACAACAAAGAAACAAAACAAAAAACCCTTGGGTTCTTTAAACTGACATACTTCTAACTTAAAGATATTTGAGAAAAAAATCATTTTTGGCTCACTGCCGTGGGAAGATTAGATGTGGTTCTAGTTTTAAGAAATATTGGATCCCAGACCTCAAAGAATCCTAGCAAGCTTCTTAATCCATCTATAAGCTGTTTGTCTAAATGCAAAGTTTTTCAGTACTGTGAACTTGTTGTATATTAGCAACCTATGTTCTCTAAGCTTAGAAACATTAGAAGAAAGACAAAGTTTGAATATTTCTTCCTCAAATATCAATCCTATAAGTTAATCTGAATGACCTTTAATAGATTTCAACCCCTGCCGTCCCTTAGACCAAGCCCAGGATAACAAAGAAATAGTTCTGGGATGATATCCATTATATTGTACCCTGAACTAAAATTAACACTGTATGTTAATTATACTTCAATAAAAATATTTTGTATGGAAAGCAACATAAGCTATTAATATTACATGTCAAAATTCTTCCATACACAGAGAATAACATTTATGGTTCTTGCAAAAGAAAAGTCACAAACTAATTGATATTTTGTTTAGTAAGATTTAAGTAGTAAACTTCCTCGTGTTACAAGTGATCTTTAAAACTTAGGTATTTTCAATAGCACTTGTAAATTATTCTTGGTCTGGTTAGGGCACTGTCTGTGATATATGTTGAATCTAGCCTAATATAGAATCCATCGTATAATTTTTCTAATATTTTTCATATTGCAAAATCGTTTTTGTTTTGTTTTTGTTTTTTTCACTTTGGTGACCCATATAACAAGAAACACTTTGTCAGCTTCTAAATTAAAATATTTGGATCATCTTATTCCCCCTCCCCTGTTAACCACATAGTGAAGAAAACCTGATCTGGGTAAACACAGTGGGTAAGAACCGTAATTTTATTTATATATAATCAAAAATGATATACAAAAGTTTGATGTACAGACCTTAATAAATTTCACCTTCATTCATCTGCTGAGTCCTTTATTAAGTATTTATTAAGCTCTAAGTATGTGTTATGCACAATGACAAAATTCAACGAATGGACTGATAACCAGAAAAAGTCCTGTCTTCAAGTTATTTAATGATGAAGGAGTGGAGACAAACTAGAAACAATACAGATTCTGACCAATTGTGTAGAAATGAAACTCATGACTATTGGTTTAAAAGGGAGTGCGGACACTTTAAAGATTTAGAAGATCAGATATCTCACTGACAATTTCATTCTGTGTGGTTTCATGAAGTAACACCTTTAATCCCATGCCTCAGAAAATAAAAATAAAATAAGAATGTAAATATGACACATAGTTCAGAAGAAATTAGAGTGGTTTGTGTTTTCTTGAATAGACCTGTTATTTTTTTAAATGGAGCAGTTATGAAAAACTTAACAATTTCTCCATCGGATTGTCCAGGCTTTGTGACTGAAGTCAGACCGAAAACAACATTTCTCAGGTGTTTTTACTTTTAATTTTTATTTTTATTTTAGAGAGAGAGAGGGAGAGAGCACACGAGCAGGGAAGGGGGAGAAAGAGAAAGGGACAGAGGATCTAAAGCAGGGTCTGTACTGACAGCAGAGAGCCCCATGCAGGGTTCAAACTCAGGAACCATGAGATTGTGAAGTCAGAGGATTAACTGAGCCACCCAGGTGGCCCTCGGGTCGTTTTGTATTTAATATTCCTTAATTGTGATGAGCTCTGAATGTTATATGTAAGTGATAAATCACTAAAGTACATATCTGAATCCAATATTACATGGTATGTTAACTAAGGAATTTAAATAAAAACGTGAAACTATAAAATATAAAAAAAATTAATAAAATAAAAAAAATAAAAACATCAGAGATTCACCTTTAAAATATTTATACTTATGGACCAAAATTATCAGAGTGTAAACCTAACTGACACCTAACTTAAACCTAAATGTCTAAGATTATGTTGATATTATACATATTACTTAAGACATAGCTGTGGCCAAAAAGCTGTAGTATTTGCAGTGACTAGGTGTAGAAGACAAAGGTATCTGAGAGTTCTCCTGTTTTTATCTTTTTTTATAGTGCAATGATTTTCATGGTCTCAAGTTTAAACAGCAAAAGGAAATTAATATGAATCCTGTACATTTAGTAACCTAATCAGATATGTTCTGATACATTCAAATATTGTTTCCCACCATTGTTAGAAACACACACAGATGGAATATTCTTGTGATAAGTAAATACATATAGTCACTTTTAAAAATTTAACACTTTATTCTAGAAAGACCAAAATGATGAATACAAGGCATGAATAGGGGCTATCACTCTTTTATCATCAAAATTTCCTAAATGGTATTTAATGTTAGTGGATGTCATCCCACTAATAAAATGCAACATTACAGAAAACCTATAGGAATAGAGGTTTTCTAAAGTTGGAGTACCATAAATGCCTAAATATAATATACCTCAAGTATAAGAAAAATTCCACTTTCCCCAATGAGAAGACTCTGTCAAGTAGCTTTTTGTCCAGTTTGATAATAGAAGTGTTTAGTAATTTAACATTTCACAGCAAACATTTAAGCATATTAGTTACTGTTATATATGTATGTATATATAAATATGTATATATATATATACATATATATATAAATGTTTAGAAATATTGCTATTTTAATACCAAAATTCACAAACAAAAGGGTTTTCTGTTTGTTTTTTATACTATTAAAAGCACTGAAAAACAAGATTGTCTTTTTTATCATTATAGCCATTTTTGAGTTGTTTAACTTAGCTTTCCAGAACAAGTTACCTTTCATTCCCATAAACTGATGGTGACAATGCTCTTCTTGAATTCATTAGGGATGGGGTCACTATAAATTTTATTCCAATTGACATTTTATGACACATAATATTTGGATAGTTTTAGAAGTTATTATTCATACTAGATGTGCATATTTGAGACCTATAAAACTTAACGGTTGCTGTTTGATTTGTACTATCAGTTTTATTAATTTTTGAAAGGCCTGTTTATTTTAACTTCCAACATTTGAAACTGAGGGATCAACTTTGAAAAAAAGTTACCAAAACTCAATCAATATACCTTATTTACCCTTGTTTTCTCCCTCTGCTCCTTCTGTCCCTTCTCCCCTCTCCCTCTCTTCCTCGTCTGTCTCTTCTCTTCTTAACTCACCACCACTATAAATATTTAAATCTGTAATTGAATGAAGACTATATCAGCCAAAATGTTAGCCTTTTCCCAGTATATCTTTATTTACTTAATAAACGTTTCTTCACTAATTATGTGTACTATGCGCAAAGCTCTCTATTCTGGGTAGGGTTATAAATGATTAAGATAGAACAGAAAAAATGCTGTTGTCAAAATAAAATTATTTTAAGGGTACCACACCATAAATAAATAAGCTCAACAAATATTTATTAATTTATATGATATTATATATCCATATAGATATACACATATACATTTCCCTTTATACACACACATAGACATATATACACATACATATATGCACATACACACACATACACACACACACACAAACAGACAAAAAGTCTTGCCTTTATTGAACATATTATAACAGGTATTTGAAAACTTCTAATTTTTTTTTAATGTTTATTTATTTTTGAGAGAGATAGAGAAAGAGCTTGAGCATGGGAGGGGCAGAGATAGAGGGAAACAGAGAATCCGAAGCAGGCTCCAGGCTCTGAGCTGTCAGGACAGAGCCCAACACTAGGTTCAAACCCATGAACCGCGAGATCACTACCTGAGCCAAAGTTGGTCACTTAACCAACTGAGCCACACAGTTGCCCCACAACTATTTTTTTTTTACATCCACATATAAGATATGCCATAAAATAATACAGTGTCTTTCTCTTTCTGGTTATTTCCCTCATCATAATACTGCCAGGGTTTACTCATTTGTCACAAATGGCAGAATTTCCTTCTTTTTATGGATGAATAAGATTCCAGTATATACAAAACATCACATTTTCTTAGCCATTCATCTATAGAAGGACATTTAGGATATTTCCATCTCTTGCCTATTGTGAATAATGTTGCAATGAACATGAGAGTGCAAATATCTCCTCAATTTCCTGATTACATTTCCTTCATATATATATGTATGTATGTATGTATATATATATATGTAGTGCATATATATTTATTTCCTTCATATATATATATGTGTATATATATATATATGTAGTGCTTATATATATATATATATATATATAGGCATTGCTGGATAATATGGCAGCTCTATATATAATTTTTTGAGGAACAGCCATACAGTTTCCATAATGACTATACCAGTTTACATTGTCACCAACAATGTATATGTTCTTCCTTTTTCTCTACATCCTCATCACCATTTGTTATCTCTTATCTTTTTGATGATAACCATCCTAGCAGGTATGAAGCAGGTATCTCATTGTGGCCCTTATTTGCACTTCCATAGTAATTACTGAGGTTGAACACTCTTCAGGAATCTGTTAGCCATTTGTATATGTTCCTTGAAAAATGTCTATTTAGGTTCTTTAATGAATTTTTTAAATTAAATAACTTGATTTTTGCTATTCAGTTGTATAAGGTTTTTTTTAAAACATGTTTTGGATATTAACCCTTTATCCAGTATATAGTTTGAAAATATTTTCTCCAATTCCATAGGTTACCTTTTCATGTATTGATTGTTTCTTTTCTGTGTACAAAGTTAGATGTAGTCCCACTTGTTTATTTTAGGTTTTGTTGCTTGTGTTTTTGGTGATCTATCCAAACAATCATTACCAAAACCAATGTCAAGGAGGTTTTCTTTTTTTTCCCCTATGTTTTCTTCTAGGAGCTTCATGATTTCAGGTCTTACATTTAAGTCTCTAATCTATTTTGAGTTGAATTTTGTATATGGCATAAAATATGGATCAAGTTTCATTCTTTTGCATTTGGCTGTCTGGTTTTCCCAATACCATTTATTGAAGACTACCCTTTTCCAATTGCACATTCTTGGCTTCTTTGCTGTAATTAATTGACCACATATGCATGAATTTATTTCTGGGCTGTCTAGTCTGTTCCATTGATCTATGTGTCTGTTTTTATGCCAGTACCATACTGTTTTAATTACTATAGCTTCATAATATAGTTTGAAATCAGGAAATGTGATGCCTTTGTTTGTCTTTCTCAAGATAGACTTGGCTATTCAGAACCTTCTGGTTCCATACAAATTTTAGGATAGTTTTTTTTCTTTTTCTGTAAAAAAACCTGCCATTGGAAATTTGATAAAGATTGCATTGATTCTGTCAATAGCTTTGTGTAGAATGGAAATTTTTATAATATAGTTTTTGCTATCCAGGAATGGGATCTCTTTCCATTTATTTGTGTCTTCTTACAGTTATCACTAAGTCTTTTGCTTTCTTAAATTTTTTCCTAAGTACCTTATTGTTTTTGATGCTATTTTAAATGGGATTGCTTTTTTAATTTCTCTTTCAGGTATTTCATTATTAGTATATAAAATATTACTGGTTTTTATATTGATTCTGCATCCTGTAACTTTACCAAATTTATTAGTTCTAACAGTTTTTCCTGTGGAGTCTTTAGGATTTTCTAGTATAAGATCATGCCATCTGCAAACAAAAATAAGTTTACTTCTTCCTTTCTAATTTGCATTTTTTTTGTTTATTTGTTTGTTTTTTTTTATTCTGGACTAATTTCTATGAGTAGGACTTTCAGTACAATGTTGAGTAGAAGTTAGGAGAGTGGACATCCTTGTCTTATTCCAATCACCGTATGCTTTTTAGCCAAACTTTTGGTGAAATTCTGCATAAAACACTATCTTTCTATTATTTCCTATTTCTTTTACACTAAACATATATACTACTTTATTTCTACTAAAATGAATAAAACCTAAGCATGAGTGGGTCAAAAGGAGATACATAAGAGATAAATCATTAAGCAAAGTGACACTTCAGGATACAAAAGTGATTTTTTTAAACACCTAGGAAGGAAAAAGTTATTCATGTCACTTGGAGTAAGTTGATGGCTTGACTCTCTATTAAATAGTACTCTTTACATAATAACTTTCTTAATGTCTGAAGGAAAAGTCACTTAAATCTTTTGCCAAAGTACCAGTGCTTGCTTACCATTTAGCAGTTTTCTCACTCCTATTTTTTTTTTTCCTTAAAGCTATTTGCCGGGGCGCCTGGGTGGCTCAGTCGGTTAAGCGTCCGACTTCAGCTCAGGTCATGATCTTGCAGTCCGTGAGTTCGAGCCCCGCGTCGGGCTCTGTGCCTGGAGCCTGCTTCAGATTCTGTGTCCCCCTCTCTCTCTGCCCCTCCCCTGCTCATGCTCTGTCTCTCTCTGTCAAAAATAAAATAAACATTAAAAAAACTTAAAAAAAAGCTATTTGCATATTCCATAGGCTCATTTGTTATGTTTATCTTTCTTACCATATCTAATTGAATGGAATAGGATGATTTGTCTCATTCTGTGCACAGTGTGGTCTCTGCAGGCATGCTTCTCAACTCATTTTAATATCCTAAAAGAAAACCCTATTAGTGCAAGATAACTTTCAGATTAAAATGTAAACATGCCAGTCTATTGCCTTACCTTGTTTGAAGTCACAGGAGCCACGAGACAGAAATTTTTAGGGTCTAATACAAATATCTTTGAAATAAGGATAATGAACTTTGTATCATAGAGAATAAAGCTCCAGAAGAGTCTTTTCCTTTATTCTGGTCATGTAGAGATGCTATGTAGTGCTTAACATATTTATCTAATTTACTTTCATATTGTAACTGCAGTAAAGGAAATAGAAAGACTCTGGAAGTTAAAAATGAATTTTAACAAAATTCAATAAATAAGAGGAAGGTAGAGACTAAATCAGCAAATCAAAAAGGTCTAAGTAATCAGACATTTATGAGTTTACTATATTCATCTCTACCATTGATAGGCCAAGATATAATAGAGAATGATTATTAAACAATCAGGAAATTAAAGTTAAGGAAAAAGAATTGATGTCATAAATTATCATAAATGCTAAAGACTAAGTCAATGGCATAAAATGTAGTAATCGGGTCTTTATAATTTCTTTTTTTTTTTAGTTTTTTAATGTTTTATTTATTCTTGAGAGAGGTGAGAGAGAGAGCGAGCGAGAGAGAGAGAGCATGAGCGAGGAAGGGGCAGAGAGAGAGGGAGACACAGAATAGGAAGCCAGCTCCAAGCTCCGAGCCGTCAGCACAGAGCCCTACACAGGGCTCAAACTCGTGAGCCGTGAGATAATGACCTGAGCTGAAGTCGGACTCTTAACCGACTGAGCCACCCAGGCGCCCCGAGGTCTTTATAATTTCAAGTTCAGATATAGACCTTGGAGCTAGACTGATCACAAGAAAAAGTTTTCTGCTCATTTGGAGAGGTTTAAATTTGGTGTTACATATGTGTTTATCTTTCAGAGAAAACTGTACGTAGGTAAAACAGAGGTCCATTTAGAGGTAAAGGGTAGTGAGAAAACATGGAAGCAAAGGGATAATAAAAATCTGTCAACAAAAAGAACATCCACATTTATGAGGATCTATCAATAATACGCTATGTCCCTACTTCCATCTTAGCTCATTTTGGCATTGGTATTTTCAGAAGCCATTCAAGGTTTAAAAAGAACATTGATTTCAAGAGAACTATCTGCCAAGGTTATTTGAGAAAATAGTCATAGGATATTTATTCATTTATTTAACTGTAATGATTGTGATTGGAAAACATTTCCTAGGAAAAATAAATTACCTTATAGGAAATAATCTTTGGGCAATACTACCTTGAAATGTACAGGCTGAAGTTTTGTTGCATTTGTTTAAGCCAGGGAATAAGGCCTTCCAGTAGCATGCATTTCTGAGATCTCTCTGAGCTTTCTGGTTAAGACCAATGTTTAACTGGTATTAACATAAATAAGCCCAGCAAGTGGATAAATTCGGGGTTCTCAAATTTTAGCATATACCAGAATTACCTGGAAGACTTATAAAAAACGGATTTTTAATTTACTTTCAGAGTGTGTGAATCAGTACCTCTGGAGTGGAGCCTGATAATTCATATCTGTGATAATGTCTCAAGTGGTGCTGATGTTTCTTCCCTGGAAACCACCTTTTGAGGATTAGTTCCATAAGGGGTAGTATAAATATTGCTAGCATATGCATATTAAAGAAGATACTAACAATTTAGATCTAGTTAGACAGCCTTGATTCCTATAGCTTTATGTATTTGTATATTATATGACATTTCTACTATTATTAATATATATTATATGATATAAATTGTTTAAACTGAACACAACACTGTACTTTCAGGAAAATGACCATGGGACATACTATAAATCAATAATTTGAGTATTATTCCCAATTTACGTGAAACTGTCATGTAATTTTACAAAATTTCCATCATTTTAAGACATATAAACAACTGCCAAGAGAAGTGTATTGTTTAAGGTAACTTATATACCCATATACACTTGCCTTATTGAAAAATTGCAACATATTACTCTGTCATTTGTGGCTACATAGCCTTATCAGAAAAACTATATGGACTCTTAGGTCACCAGAGTACTTCATAAAAGCAACATTTTTACATGATAAATAGGGCAATTAATTTAACTTAAAAAACAAATGGAACATACGTACAATGGTGAGCTATGTTGCAAGATAAAAAGCAATATGGTTGACCTCATATTCTTCCTGTGGAGATATTAATGTTGTGACCATGGCTTTAAATGAAGCTGTAGTTGATACTTCCAAGCCAATTTCCGCAAAGAATAAAGTCACAAGGTGCTAAATTCTGTTACAAAGTAAACCTGCAAATTTCTGTACAAGTGATTGCTCAAACTTTACTTTTTCTCTTTCTTTTTTACACACTGGATATTCATACTTTTTTTTTAAGTTACTATCTTGGCTTTCTTATTTTCCTCTAAACAATATTGTGTTAAAGATAAGATGAGCCAAGAGAACAATATGATCTAAGTCGTTTTTTTAACTTCAGAGAGAACAAGAAATTTAAATTTACATTGGAAATTTCTAATTGTGATTTTTATGATCCTTATTAATTTAGTTAATATTAGCACTTCTGGTCCAATGTAAACTGGGATGGATTTAGATAAATTAAGCTCATTATGTGTATAACACCATGTACAAATACAAACACACTCACACACATGCTTACAAACACACACTATGCACATCCGTGGAGCACATCCATATGAATTGGAGGATCAGACTCATGTTTAAGGAAAATATGTCAAACATTTTGAAAGCCACACAATGGGCAAGCCTATATATATATATATATATACATATATATATATAATATATTTTATATATTTTATGTTTTTTATATATTTTATATATATTTTTTATTTCAGAAGCTTTTTTGTAAGAAGCTCATCTATGACTTTGCCTCCATCGAAACCTATCTATGTTCTTTCTGTCTGGACAGAGACTGAACTTTGAGCTCTT
The DNA here is from genome assembly GCF_007474595.2 of Lynx canadensis. Classification (NCBI taxonomy): domain Eukaryota; kingdom Metazoa; phylum Chordata; class Mammalia; order Carnivora; family Felidae; genus Lynx; species Lynx canadensis. The sequence goes on from NC_044307.1 coordinate 60,790,783, forward strand.
ATCCAATAGAATACAGAGAATGGACACTATGGGACATCAAGGGATAGGATATAAAAGGGAGTACAGACAGGTTCTGCTTGTGGCTCTCCCCCTCTATTTATATGTGTGTGTGTGTGTGTCTCATTTTTATCTCTAATACTTCAAGCTCTTTTACTGTTTTTTTTCACATTCTATATCCTTAAAATTGTTGTTCTTGTTTATTTTACATCAGTTTCTGCTTTTTTTTTTTATACTATGAGGTTAGGTGCATGCAAGATTTTTTGTTTTTTGTTTCTTGTTTTTTGTTTTTGTTTTTGTTTTAGAGAGAGAGAAAGAGAGCACACACGTGTGAGCTGGAGAGAGGGGCAAGCTCCACACAAAGTTTGCAGCCCAACATGAGGCCTAATCCCAGGACCCTGGGGTCATGACTTAAGCTGAAATCAAGAAGTCTGAAGCCCAACCGAGGCATCAAGGTTCCCCACAAACAAGTTTTTTTTTTTTTTTTTTAAATAATGTTTTGGATATAGGAGACGGGGAGGAGAAATAAAATAAGAAAAACAGAGGGAGGCAAGCCATAAGAGACTGTTAACTATAAAGAACAGGGTTGTGCGAGGTGGGTAAAGGGATGGGCTAAATGGGAGATGGGCCTTAAGGAGGGCAATGGTTGGGAGGAGCACTGGGTGTTGTAAGTGATGAATCACTGAATTATACTCCTGATACTCCAATACTCCAATACTATACTATGTTAACTAACTTAAATTTAGTATTTAAGTATGGAGTATACTCCAATACTACACTATGTTAGCTACCTTAAATTTAAATATAATCTTGGAAGGAAAAAAGAATTGCACCTTTAAACAAAAAGAATAAAAAAATGTTTTGGAGGATATTGTTTTCTTTCTTTCAGTAACTATCATTCCCATTTATCTTTAACCTTTTTTTAATTTTTTTAAATCATTTGAAGTATACCAATATTACTGTACCAGCTATTTTCATTTATCATTTACAAAAACTTTCTGTTAGAGTCTGTTTCTGATAATTATCTTTTAAGAGTCATATAGATCAGTCATAGCCTTATTTAAAATCTCTGTGTCTTTTAATAGGTATTATGAATTTATGAAAAATTACTCTGATAATATAATATTTGAATCATTTCCAAATGTCACTTTGTATTTTGCCTACGATTCTTTCTCTATGTATATTCTTTTCCTTTCATCTTTAACTGAAAGATAGATATTAATATATGCTTTTTCCCATGATGGTTTTCTTCTTTGATAATTTACCTTAAATATTTTTTACACCCAAAGATGTTTAATGTACTTATCCTTTCCCAGATCAAGACAAGGAACTTGGCATGTCTTAGATTTTCTCAGAAATGTGTTCTTGGATCTTATTTGTTATTACTGTGTACTATTTTAGATTTGCTTTTCTTAACTCACATGCAAAATGATCATTACCGCTTAAAATTAATTAGATGTAAGATCATATTTTATTAAGTATTTTCTAACCATTCTCTCTTTGATCACTTATGTTTCAGCTGATACATACTTTCAGCAACAGTTTCAGAGGAGATATATATTTGTATTGGTATGCCTAAAAATATTTCTATATATTTCTTTAAGTCTTAGAAGATATATATTTTATTTTCCCTAATAAATGAAGTGGTATTTTAATGTATTTCAGAAACTGATTTTAAATATAGGAAGCCTTTAGTAATCTATTGTAATTGTTCATAAACAATTCTAAATTTTCTCTCTAGGTGTCATTAGTATTTTGTCATTTACTTCATATTTTTTACTTCTCAGTGTTTATTTCTATTCATCCATACTTATTTTCCTTCATGTGTCTTTTTGATTTAAGGATTCATATCTTTCTGAATTTAAGAAACATTCCAGATAACATGTAATTGAATATTGTCCTATCAATATTTCCTATATACTTTTCTTATAGACTATCTATGAAATGTGTACTTGAAGCTTTCCTTACTGAGCTCATTCTACAGTTTATCTCATTTATTGATGCATTGTTTTTGTTTCAATAACTAAGTTTTACAATTATTTATATATCTTCCATACTCACATGTTTTCTATTCACATCATTAGTTCCTCCCCACGGCGCCCACCCCCCCCACACACACACACACACAAGTTCTTGTCTTTGGTAATGGAGATAATAACTTCCTTTAGATTTGACAAACTTACACACACTTATAAAGTGCCCTTTTTCCATTGCATTATAATTGTAATTTCCTCGGCAATACAGTCTTTAATTTATTGACTTTGTTGGAAATGATATAGATTTCTTTTCCTGGATTTAACAGTTTAGCTTGTAGGGGTGCCTGGGTAGCTCAATTGGTTAAGCATTGGACTTCAGCTCAGGGCACGATCTCAGGATTCATGAGATCACGTCCCACTTTGGGTGAGCTAGACTCCCACTTCTCTCTCTCCCCCTCTCTTTCTGCTCCTGATGGGATTCTCTCTCTTTCCCTCACTCACTTGTGCCCTCTCTCTCTCAAAATAATTTTTTTTTTTTAGCTTGCAATTTTGTTTCTTCTGGTAGCTTCCTTTTTTTTCATTTTCTTTCCTTGACTACTTCTCTGTATTTGGTGACTTTATTCTCATCCTTCCCTTCTCTCTGCCCTTCCAGTAAAGTCTTATGGAGAGAAACATTCATATATTGGTAATTTAATTGTAATATCTTGTAGGGATATTGCAAATTTATTCCTTAAGCCAATGTCCTGTTATCCATTTCGTAGGGAGGTGGGTATGATCTATACTGTCACTTTAAGAAAGCTGCTACTTTTATGAGCAACAGCCTACAAAATGTAGGCACATTTTCTAAATCTTTGGTTCACACAGTGAATCTGGGCCAAGTCTTAAGCCACCATTTTTTATTTCCTCTTCTAGTTTCTACCTCCACAATCTGCTTTATCTGTTTCATATAAGGTCAACAAGAGAGATTTTCTTTTTATTTTACAAGTATTGTTATGTTTGGATTTTCCTGTATATTAATTTTATTATCTTGACCAGAATTACAAATACATATAAATATATAAATATATATATAAACATATATATAAATACACACACATATACATATACATTAATATATATGTGTGCATATATATGTGTGTATGTGTATATATATACATATATGTGTATATACATATATATATATACACACACACACACACATATGTGCGTGTATGTGTATATGTCTTTTTTTTAAGATCATGATTTTCTCTTTTGAATTAGAATACAGGGTATAGGTATAATATGAGAAAAAGATTAACTTCTTTAATATATTTTCTATACCTTTATTTCAGTGTTATGCTTGTCATAGAATGATATAAAGACTATTCTGTGACTGTTTCCAAGAAGTGTGATGCTGCTAGATACCCTTTTTGCAAGACTGTCAAAGTTCCAAATTTATTCTAGTTATAAGACTTAATTTGTAAAATATGGCCCCATTTAGGAAATACTTTTCTAATATGTCTGTTTTCACTATAAGCACAGAATTATTAAACATTTCCTCAATATTTGGGTCATATGCAATAATGTGAGAACTGGCTATATCTCAATTAATGTGTCATCTGATCTGTAGACTCACCAGCTACTTGGTTTCCAACAAGAGCTATTCTAATATGATTAAATATCCTTAACAGTGAAGTGTATCTGTTGCTACTTGAAAATGTATTATCTTTTTTAAAAAAATTAACCAATCTTTTAGACCGCCATATGCATTCTTGAATATGTTGCATATGTCTACATCAATCACCACTGTTTTTATATTTTAGATAAGTTAGTGGTTAATATCAGTTTACATATATATATAGTGTAAATATACATTAGTTGTGTACATTATATATTAATATATATTTATATACATCATAAACTTTCTCTTACAAGAATTCTGCACCTTCTATGCCCGTTTTAACATAAATTTCCAGAAATAATTATATAATAATTCGAATCTTTGTTAATAATTGTTAAATATAACAATCTGATTGTAAACACATTGTTTTGGAGAACTGTCAGTCTGAAGAATAAGAAAGGAGAACTGTAACCAAAAGAAGAAAAATAATAAGTAGAGTGCTTGAAGGCAAAGAGAATATCTGAATGGGGTCTAAAAGAATATCTTTATAATGCTGCTACCTAGAGGTTGGAATATTAATCAAAGCTAAATATTAATTCTCCTTCTTACCTTTACATCTGGAACTTTAATTTGTTTTTTTAAAGTAATGCCTTATTAAAATTAATAGGTCTTTTCATTTTTGACTTGGCTTGTCAAAAATTGTGATTTCAAAATGATAACTTTCCTGTTTGCCATTATTATGAGCAAAGACCATGAAAATTTGAGAGTACAACAAAATAAAAATTACCTTAAAAATAAAAACCTACCATAGCTTAAAACAAGGACCAATTAACATACTCTCTTTTTATTCATGAGTGTATTTCCTAAATATCTAGAGCTTAATGTTTTGCACCTATAGTTTGTTAATCTTTAGCTACTTAATAATGATTATTTTCTATGAAATGGTCAATATTTTGAAATGCTTAACATTGCTCATCATCAAGGACATACAAATCAAAACCACAATGAGATACCACCTCACACCTCAGAATGGTTAACATTAACTCAGGCAACAACAGATGTTGGTGAGGATGTGGAGAAAGAGGATCTCTTTTGCACTGCTGGTGGGAATGCAAACTGATGCAGCCACTCTGGAAAACAGTATGGAGCTTCCTTAAAAAATTTAAAATAGAACCACCCTACAACCCAGCAATAGCACTACTAGGTATTTATCCAACGGATACAAGTGTGCTGTTTCAAAGGGACACATGCACCCCCCATGTTTATAGCAGCACTATCAACAATAGCCAAAGTATGGAAACAGCCCAAATGACCATTGATGGATGAATGGATGAAGAAGATGTGGTAAAAGCTTTTATATATAATGGAGTATTACTCTGCAATCAAAAAGAATGAAATCTTGCCATTTGAAAATATGTGGATGGAACTAGAGGGTATTATGCTAAGTGAAATTAGTTAAAGACAAATATCATATGACTTCACTCATATGAGGACTTTATGATACAAAACAGATGAACTTAAGGGAAGAGAAACAAAAATAATATAAAAACAGGGAGGGGGACAAAACATAAGAGACTCTTAAATATGGAGAACAAACAGAAGGTTACTGGAGGGGTTGTGGGAGGGGGGATGGGCTAAATGGGTAAGGGACACTAAGGAATCTACTCCTAAAATCATTGTTGCGCTATATGGTAACTAACTTGGATATACATTGAAAAAATAAATTAAATTTAAAAAAAGAACAACAATTTACTTATGTTTTAATAAAGCTTTAATTCTGTAAATTTGAATAAATTAATGCAGTTGAAGACTTGCCTTATTATTTGGAGGCCCAATATCCTGTCATAACTTCATAGATAGGCTATATTTGCCCTTAATCTGATATTCTGTATATAAATGTCATGCCAACATCTACTTAGGTTCACACACCAACATCCTAGAGACCTCTTAGACTACTCCTCTCTTTCTATATCTCCTGTGGCTAGTCAATTACCAGGTCATATGCTCTGTTCTCTAAACATACTTAAAATCTATCCCTTGTCACCACACTCTTTCTGTAGTAATTTCCAAAATAGAGAACATTTTCAAACTTCTTCAGATTCATCAAACCAATCAGTCACAAGTGATTGTTGCAACATTTTCAGATCTGATAATACCTCTTTCCTAAAAAAACCATTTGAAGGGCTTCTCCATTTTCTTTAGAATAAAATTCACTTTCATATTAATGTCATCTATGCTTTTCCCCAATACTCTCTCTTGCTTCATTCCTTTTCATATATTCACACAATAAACATTTTTAGAGTGCTTACTGTGTATCAGGTACTGTTCTAAATGCTTTACAAAAACCTGCTATATAAGTAGGTATTACCCTCATTTCCATTTAACAGCTGAGGAAGCTGAGGAAGAGAGCAGTGAAGTCACTTGGCCATAGTCACAGCTACTAAGCAGCCCAAACTGCATTTGAATCCAGATTCTCTGGGTCTAGAATATTGGCATTTGATCATCCTTCCTCCTGTCTCTGTTATTTCTGTTTCATGAAGAAATTAACCATACTGGAAAATCATAATTATAGAGCTTTTTTTTTTTCCTACTAGATGATTCATATTTCCTTTTATAGTGGTGTCTTCAAGTATTCTATACTTTCTCTTTGGAGTGTGTGTGTGTGTGTGTGTGTGTGTGTTTCTCTGTATATATTTTTTTCTCATGTTAAAAATGAACTCAAGCAGGAATTCTTTGAGACTTTAAATTTCAAATGTTTCTCTGTTTCCTTTTTCCTTTGCCTTCCCTCAGTTAACAAGATATCAAGTGCACACATCTTTAACTTAAAAAAAAAAAAAGAAGGAAAGAAAGAAAAGAAAAGAAAACTTTGGGGCGACTGGGTGGTTCAGTCATTTGGGCGTCCAACTTCAGCTCAGGTCATGATCTCTCTGTCCGTGGGTTCGGACCCCACGTCGGGCTCTGTGCTGACAGCTCAGACCCTGGAGCCTGTTTCAGATTCTGTCTCCCTCTCTCTGCCCCTCCCCTGCTCACGCTCTGTCTCTCTGTCTCTGAAAGATGAATAAACCTTAAAAAAATTTTTAAAAAAAGAAAAGAAAAACTTTTTTATTATCATTTCTTTATCTCCATGGGTGTCAGTGTAGTTCTAGCCATACATCCTTATGCACAGGCCTCAAAAAGAACAGTTTAACAAAGAGGCAAATTCACAGTGTGGCTGGGGTAAAGAGAAACCACATAGAATAGTGCACAGACTAGTATGATTCCTTCTATAAAGGTGTTACGGAACAGTTAACGGAACCAGGAAACAGGGCCCTGTGCAGAAGACCACTTTGCGCAGAGTAATGCTTCCAGCCAAAGGCCACCATGCAGGGAGTGATCCAGGGAGATACACACCTTGATCTCAACCTCCTTTCTACTACATGCTTTTTCTAGGGCTCTCACTGATGGAATCCACCTGGAATCTAGAAAGTAGGGAGGTTTGTTGATCTAGTACATAAAGGTCAAGCTCCTGGGGCAGAGAGCAAAATGAAAAAAAGTGAAGAGCAAAATTGGAGGGGCAAGATGAAGATTCCTGGCACACATATCCCTCACATTAGAGAATGACATTTCTCAATCCTTGGGCATTTGCCAGGATACTGGCTTCAACATAGACCGCTCTATAGTAACAATTAAAATGAACTGGTTTGTTTAAGATTGAATATTTAAGCAGAGTTGAATGTTTAAAAAATTAACGTAAGTAGTGTTAAGCATTATGGTTGTCAATAGCTAATCCGTATTAAGACCAACAGACAAATAAAACTTATACAAAATAAATGATTTCTTGCTTCACCTATTTAACATTTCTGGCTCTTTGTTTGCTACTTGCTTTTCCCAGTCAAGAAATATAAGGTTACAGACCTGCACTTCCATTATATCCCCACTAGTGTGTCAGAAAATATAAATATCCACCAGTATTGATATTTTTAGGTCAATCATTAAGCAAATTATAATGTGACAAATTAGTTCTGTTGATAAGATACACAACATAACTAGATACACTATTTTTAGCAGCCTGTAGTCATGGATGCCATTTTGGCCTAGTTGTAGATGATTAGACTAACCAAAGGGGGAGAGATTAGTGATGTTTAGGTCAATTAAAGCAAAAAAATTAAAATAAAGGATCTTAGGGTACCAGTTATGAGTTTAGTGACTCTTGGTTTTTATTCTGCCTCCTTAAGTAGTATAAATTTCAAATATTTGTTGTTAGTACACACAGTGGTCCCTGTGTTCTTGTTATAAGAGCTGAAATTCTACACAGACTTCTAATACTTATAGTCTCCTTTGGAATGGATTATTAAAGATGAATATGTATACTGGTGAAGATAAAGAGAAAAAAAGGATGGTGCTATGAAGAATTTATAATGATACAAATTCTGATACAACCAATATAAGCTATAGGGTGATTTATACTTCTAGCATTATGGGAATTTAGATTTCTTGCACTACTAATCTTGTGACCAAAAAACCAAATATGCTAGATAAAATCATATATGCATAGCTGAGCTGGCAAAAACTTATGGGATCCTCAGAAACTAAATGTAAAGTGAAATTCCTAATCCTGAGAAGAAAGCAGTCAAGCTGATTTTGCTTTTGAGCAGGTTCCAAATCCTGGGGCCTTCAGTTTCTGTTTCAACCACCACCCATATAGTGAACAATAGAAAAACCTAGGGTTTTCTCCCCAAGTGGGAGTCCAGTAGGAGTCTGTGTAAAACTGTTTCTACTCTTAGTGAATGGGTGGACTAGAAATAAACCTACTCCAGAGAAGGTGAAATTAAGAAAATTACCTGACTTGAATTTGGCTCTGTGGAAAGACAAATGTATTATCCCTTGAGAAATTACAACCACAAACTAGATCTCATGCTGTTTTTCAGGTGAAATTCTCACAATCTGGTCTGAGAAAACTTTCTGAAAGTATGGTCAATGTGTGCTATGTTGGGGGAGCCCATCAAACCATGGCATGGGCTATAAAAAATGAAAATCACCATCAACCTGAATCAGACCTTTGTCCCCAAAATAAAAGAATAAGAATTCACAATCCAGAATGACCAAATGAATGAAATCAGCAAAGATTCACATGCTGGAAATACCAAATACTGATTATAAAGTAAATATATGAAATATGTATTAAAAAGCAAAAGGTAGGTATTAAAATATGTGAAGAAATAAAAGGTGTAAAAATAAGCAAGCAGGTCCAAAAATATATTGAAGGGATCACCCAGAATTTAAAAAAAAAGTAATAATTGAAAAAATATAAAAGAGAATATTTAAACAGTTGAAGGTGTCTTTAATGAGTTGGAGGCATGTGTAATGATTATCTAGAGTGCTGTAAAGAGGCAGGCAGTGCTGGATACGGACATGCAGCAAGGGTACTCATCACATACAGTGAGTGTAGTGGTCCCTGAAAAGAAATGGGGAGCAGGGGGAGGCAAGCATAAGAGACAGGAAAAAAAGTGGCAGTTCTGACATATACCTTATGACAGTAATGAAAATAATGAGAGATGATAGCTTAAAATTTGCCAAACTCAATGGAAGCTACTCAAATTCAGTAAATGCAATCCAAAGAAAATTAAATTTAAAAAGATGTTGGGCGCCTGGGTGGCGCAGTCGGTTAAGCATCCGACTTCAGCCAGGTCACGATCTCGCAGTCCGTGAGTTCGAGCCCCACGTCAGGCTCTAGGCTGATGGCTCAGAGCCTGGAGCCTGTTTCCGATTCTGTGTCTCCCTCTCTCTCTGCCCCTCCCCCATTCATGCTCTGTCTCTCTCTGTCCCCAAAAAAATAAATAAACGTTGAAAAAAAAATTAAAAATAAAATAAAATAAAATAAAAAGATGTAATGAGACCAATCTTACTCACAGTGTAGTATATACCAAATACAACCTAAGCATTTCAAAACTGAGAGTTTTACTTCTTTTTTTTTTAAATAAAACAAAACAAAGGCAAAAACAAAACAAAATCTTATGAATAGACTGTTTTTTGACTATCACTTCACCTCTCAGCAACAGGGAGAATATGAGAAAGAAAATAATTCAAACATTTCAAAGAATGCAAAAGTATTAAAAAAGTGGGAAAAAATGTAATGAAGAAACCGTTTACATAAAATGACTACAATCAATCCACGCATATCCACATTTAATAAATGGAAGTTAAACTACCCAATCAAAAGACAAAGATTGTCAGACTATTTCTTTAAAAGCTCATAAAATGAAGTTATATGTTATGTACTGCAGGCACACCTAAAATAAAGAACATTGAATGTTTGGCTAAGTAGCTTGTAATTTGATTTTGATAAACTTCCTCCAAGAGAAAAAAAAAACCATCCTTAAACAGATAGCTTATGTAAATCACTAGATTTGGCAAATCAGTCATGCATTAGGAATATATTGGAAATGTATCATGTGCTAAGAATTATATTATCTTTCTTGGGTAATTTGGGGAAGAATTAGGAAAATAAGCTCTGGCTATATAAAAAAAATCATCTATTAAGAATAAAGTCATATTTTCTCTGTATGTGTATCTATAGTGTCCAGACAAGATGAAAAACAAGGCTGGCTCACTTAAGTGAATTGCTTTATAGGGGCAGACAGGGGAGTAATCATTTAAAATATCTGGGAATTAGTCTGATGGAGCAAAGAGAATCTGCTTTGAAAGTTTTTGCTATCGGATATAAACTGACAGAAATGTACGACATAGATATATACTATAGGGAGAATAACAGCTAGTCAAAGATGTCCATATCTTAATATCCAGAGCCTGTGAATATGTTAGGTTACAGGACAAAGTAGAATTAAGGTTGCATTTTGAATTAAGTTTGCTAATCAGCTTAATTTAAGATAGGAAGTTTATCCTGGAATACTTGAATGGGCTTAATATAATTACAAGGGTCTTTAAAAGTGAAAGAGGGAAGCAGAAGAGTCAGATAAGCAAATGTAACAAAGGAAGCAAGTTTACAGTGATGCATTTGAAAAGAATTTGACCCACCCTTGCTAACTCTGATAATAGAGGAAGGGTGATTTTAACCAAAGATTTCAAGCACCCATTAGAATCTGGAAAAAGCAAGGAAACAGATTCTCCCTGGGAGCTGCTAGAAAAATATGCATCCCTACCAATACCTTGATTTTAACCCAGTCAAATTCAGACTTCTGACCTCCAAAACAGTAAAATAACACAGTTGTGTTGCTTTAAGCTGCTATGTTGGTAACTTGTTACAATAGTAATAAAGTGAATACAGTTCCTAAAAAAAATCAGATGTTCTATAACTATTACTTGTACTCTAGCATCAGAAAGGTTTAGGGGCGCCTGGGTGGCTCAGTCATTTAAGTGTCTGACTTTGGCTCAGGTCATGATCTTGCAGTCTGTGAGTTTGAGCACTGCATCAGGCTCTGTGTTGACAGCTCAGCCCGGAGCCTGCTTTGAATTCTGTGTGTGTGTCTCTCTCTGCCCCTCCCCTGCTCATGCTCTGTCTCTCTTCCTCTCTCAAAAAAAAATAAAATTTAATTTTTTTAAAAATAAAAAGAAGGAAAGGTTTAACAAGACCTAAGTCATTAAAGTCAATCAAACCACATTAAAGCACGGCTATGTATTTAACATTTTGCAGTGGCAATACAAATTAAGTATAGTCAGTTAAAATCTGTTTAAAGGATTGGAGGAAAGAGAATATGTATGCATTAAAATATTAAAGCACACAGCTGTTAACGTAAAGTCAAATATGGCCCAAAGCAATGAGAGAAGATAGAGTAGTAAACTCTAACCTGGAGGAGTCTGGATGTACATATGAGAGTGGGACAGCAATAACCATCTCTAAGCCAGAAGGAGCACCTGCACAGGGGAGACCCAGAGGGAAAGGAGCCGCAGCCTACCAATTTAGGAATCTCTCTTACACATACCTTCCCACAGTGTATACCTAGGTGACCGCCATCTTTCTTATTCCCTGTCCCCGACCCCCAATTTTTTTTTTCTTCCCAGATCCTATGGCTTTGCTTAACACTTTCCCACTCTGCATGCCATACCTTTTCAGCTCTTTTCAAGTTAGGTTATAAACTCTTTCCAAATGCAGCTCAATGATACTTTTTACATGTACCTCTCTCTTGTATGACCGTTTTGCTTTTTGTCATAGGGCTCAAAACAGTTTATTTACTTTCTTAACATACCCTTCTTCTCCCAGTATAGGTTCCTCAGTGGAGTTCCCCACAGAATGATTTCTAGGCAACCATTCTTTGCATTTCAGAGGAGTAGTGTGTAGCTGATAGCAGGCATTACAAACAAGTAGGGAGTGAAGTAAGCATGTGATTTTTTTAATACCAACATATCAAATTTTCAAAAATTTATAAATCTCAAGGAATATGTTCAAACTTCAAAGACAGACACCAGCTTACTAAATTTTTTCTCTTGTTTTGATCAGGTAAATCTTTTCTCATGTATTCATAAAAGATAGAACGAGTCCTTGAAATAAAATTTGAATTAGGCGCGCCTGGGTGGCTCAGTCGGTTGAGTGTCCCACTTCAGCTCAGGTCATGATCTCACAGCTCGTGGGTTCGAGCCCTGAATTAGGCTCTGTGCTGACAGCTGGGAGCCTGGAGCCTGCTTCACATTCTGTGCCTCCCTTTCTCTCTGCCCCAGCCCACTCGCATTCTGTCTCAAAAATAAATAAACATTAAAAAAAATTTAATACAATTTGGATTGTTTTCTGTCACTCAAATATTTTCTGCTACTTAAGATCAAAGCTAAATGATCTTGTTTTTTAAGCTGAAAGAAAAATAAATAAGTCCTTAATAACCATAATAAATACCTAGAACCCTAAATAGGTCAAAAATATTATTTTTAAGAAAAAGTGAGCAATTGAGATAACAATGATTATAGAAATGATTCCATATCCCAATGAGTTTAATTTCATTTCCTATTGCTTTCTTTTCCTGCAAATAATAGCATAAGTGAATAAAGCATACTTTGTTCAAAAAAAATATCATTTTATATAAGTTATAAAGGGGATAGGCAGAAGTATCATTTGGCAGATTTGAATTCACATTTCAGTAAGGACTGAATCTGTTGGAAATAGGTTTTGGGGTGAAAATTAAAATAATGCCTTTATTTAAATTCCTGTAAGTACTACAGAAAAATGAACAAAATTATCATGAGACACTTAAAACAAAAACAAAGACAAACCTTTGGACATTTAAAGGAAATAGTGAAAAACCATAATGTTTGAAAAACATGGACTGTCCCAAGAGCTACATAAGCCAAGCCGAGTAAGAAAGAAAGAAAAAAAAAAGTAACCCCAACATGCTTAAGGATTTTTTTTTGTATTTTTCTTCCCTCCAGAGAATAGTATGGAAAAAAAAAACATGCACACATACACATATATATTGATTCAGTAATATTTGCTTGAACTGTTCCTCTATTTCCTGTTGTATTTCTTTTGCAGTCACATTTTTCCTGTCATAATGTTTCCAGAGAACAAAGAATAGGAAATTATATGCTTGAGGAAATGTTAAATGTAAAAGCAACATAAGTTTTTCCTGCCTAAGATAAATTTCTCAACAAAACTTAAATTTTCTACAGAACAAAATAGAAAACGAAAAGTGAACAGTCTGTGGTTTCCATGTTTTTTTAAAGTTAAAGAACAAGTTACAACGGCTACATGAGTAACCATTTCAGTGAATTAGATTCCCCATTCACTGTGAATAGAACCTGGCTCTTCGATTAAAAATAATATTCTTCATCTTAATTATGATAGAACTTAGCAAGGCTAGATGTTAAATGCATTTGAATTCCATTTCTTCATCACCAACCAGCAGATACCAACCATACCTCCATTATCAATTGGACCATCATAGTAAAAAAAAAAAAAAAAAATCATTTTGTGCTTCTTTTCCTACCATGATCAATAAAAGTTTATTTTAAATGAAGGTTTATTTAGCTCCTAAAATAAGACAATTTTTTTTTTGGTGGCAAGGATGTGGCAATTTAGGTGGATTAAGTGATTAGATATAACTTGGTTTGCCCTCCTTTTAGAAGAGGCTGAATATATTCTATCTGTATAGAATAGAGGAAGAAAGGAAGAGTAAAGGATAGAGGAGGAAGAGTAAAATGGATTCTTGATTATTGGAAAGAGACTAACTATCTCTTCAAGTGTTTTATTTGCTTCCTGGGCATAAAGCCAGACCTCTTGTCCCACTCTGCTTTTTTAGTTTAATGTCACCTGTTTGATTTGTAGCCAATGGAATGTGAAAAGATAGAAGGTTCACTTTCAGAACACTTCCATGATTTAAGTCAATAAAATCTAGGAAAAACAAAAATAAAAACCTGGGAGCTACATATTGAAATGAGCCATGCCACAACGTGGAACAAGTGTTAATTCTAAAGGAGCACTTGGAAAAGAACTACTTCCTGATACGAAGTGTGCTACTCCACTGAGATGTGGATTTTTAATCTTTAACAGCAGCTTGTAATTACACTAACTAATGCAAAGATATCCTATAGTAGATCACACTTTTAGAGTAACTACTTTCTGATAAACAGTTGTCTGGATAAAGATAAAAGATAAATTGGGGCGCCTGGGTGGCGCAGTCGGTTAAGCGTCCGACTTCAGCCAGGTCACGATCTCGCGGTCCGTGAGTTCGAGCCCCGCATCTCGGGCTCTGGGCTGATGGCTCAGAGCCTGGAGCCTGTTTCTGATTCTGTGTCTCCCTCTCTCTCTGCCCCTCCCCCGTTCATGCTCTGTCTCTCTCTGTCCCAAAAATAAATAAACGTTGAAAAAAAAATTAAAAAAAAAAAGATAAATAAAAATGCATGAGTTATTTAATAGGCATAGGCTGTAAAATTAAACTTGATATGTATTTCAACCCTACCGACTACTATTCATGATCCTTAGTTATTTAAACTTAAGGATAAGCATCTTTTAATTGTTAATTGTGTTATCTTCTTTTGGGAAGTGTTTTGCAGATGGAAAAAACATTTGTAAATTTTCTAGCCCTATCTGTCAATACCAAGAGTGCTCAAATGCTGGTTCCAAATATAAAAGATGCAGTCACTCTTCATAAATAGCTGTTTCAATTTCCTTCTACAGATTTGATTTATAGTAAATCACAGGAAGATATTTACTGTATGGATGAGAAACTTGAACAAATATATTAACATTTATGATTATGTTTTGCTATCATATATTATATATCTTTGATTTCATGGCTTTAGTCCCTTGGATACTTTTTTTTTTCTTTTCGTTTTCTCTTTTCTTCAAAGAGATCCCCTGTAGGACAACCTCTTGACATTGTAACACTGTGGTTTAATATCCAGAATAACTCCCAGGGAAGGAAAAGTCCTCATAGTTTAAGGCTATAATTTGAACAACACATATATTTTTTAAACTACACTGGAAAACTGCATCTTATGCTTGGTTTTGGGACTCAACATCTGAAAAGATGCAAATGCACATTTGAAAACTTGACTAAGTGAATGCCTATTAAGACTTTTGAACTAGGGGTACCTGGGTGGTTCAGTTGGTTGAGCATCCAACTCTTGATTTCATCTCAGGTCATGATCCCAGGCGTTGGGCTCCACGTTGAGCCTGGAGCCTGCTTAAGATTCTCTCTCTCTCTCTCTCTCTCTCTCTCTCTCTCTGTGTGTGTGTGTGTGTCTCCCTTCCTCCCTCCCTCTGCTCTTCTCCCCTGCTCATGCCCGTATCTCTCTGAAATGAAAAAAAAAGTGCTTAAAAAAAGACTTTTGAACTAAAATAAAAAGTTTCTGTCATACATGTGTTTTGGGAAAAGCGTCTCTGGTAAGTAAATAAGTATTTGAAATAATCAAATAGTTGGTATAAATAAATAATTTAGCTTAGAAGTGGCACAGTTAAATGAGATTTCAACTGCAGGGAGATAATAATCTCAATACTAATTATGTTATATATAATGTATCCATGCTTACTTTAGAATATTGATGTCTCCCCTCCCTTACAAAAAAAAACAAAGACTGAAAATTCCTAACGGGAATTAAATATGCTTATTTTTCCAACAATTTAGAGGTGAAATAAGAGACCGTAGTTTTAATTTTTAAATATAGATCTAGTTGTAGTATACAAAGGGGTCTTGTCTGAAAACAAGTTTTTCTGATTTGGAAAAGAGATACCAGTTTGTATACTACAGAGATGAAGGGAAGTAATTTTCATGTAACAGAGACTTGTACATAGCATGCTCTTTTGCTGCCTCCAACTGAAGCCTGTAGACTCAAGGAAGAGTCCTCCAGGAAAACACAATAGGTAGTAGATGGAAAGTTTGGATTTATTGAGGAAAGTCCATGTAAGATTATATTCCTATTTAAAATTCTTGCCCCTTACAGTAGTTTTGTTTTTAATGTACACTTATTTATTTAATTAATTAATTAACTAATTTATTTATTTATTTTGCGAAAGAGCACAAACAGGAGAGGGGAAGAAAGAGAGAAGGAGAAAGAGAATCCCAAGGTTCGCAGTGCTCAAACCCACCAACTGTGAGCTCATGATCTGAGGAGAAATCAAGATTGGATTGCTCAACTTACTGAGCCACTGGGTGCCCTGCTCCTTATCGTAGTTCTATTATCAATTCAAACATCTTTTTTTAGCTTCTCTGCACATTTTTGAAAAACAAAAATAAGCTCTCTGTGGATTTTTCTGAATTTATTTTCAAACATTGGAAAAGCAGCATGATTACTTGGTAATATACTGTGACCTGCAAAGCTGCCTTGTGGCCATTTTCTCAGATTCTGCCATCATCTTTCTCTGAGTAAATATTTTCCTCCTTATATATAGCTAAACAATTCAAAACTGTATAAAGTAATCCAGTACAACAGTTAATATTATTGTATTCCTTTTATTCAGAGGTTAATATATTATTTTGTTCATTTATTGAACATGTTCTATATTGAACATATAGAGCACCAGAAATTCACCACCTACTGTTCCAAGCCCTGAAAATGTGATGATGAATAAGTTAGATCTGATCTTAGTAGGGTAAAGTGGTCAGTTAATTCTTACCAATGAACAGAAGTAAGTGATTTTCAAGAGTAATAACAGTGTTCTGAATGAAGCAAAAAAGGATTATAGGAGAGTGACTTGGGGAAGGGAGGGTTTCCTTAAATGGCAGGGTAGTGAAGGAGTCTTGGAAAAAGATATATTTTAATTAGATCTGAATGTAAAAAGCAGCTAGACATATAAACTTCCTTATACAGATTACATTTTTTGCACAGGAAAATACAGTTTAAGAACTAAGATGAAGAGAATTTGGGGAAATTATGGAAGATAAAAGGGAAAGAGCCTGGAGCATTGGCGACTAGGCACATTCACAGCTTTGACGGAGGTCTGAGTTAGAAGGGTCAAGTGTAAAGTAAAGACTCTGGGCAAGGAATTGGATACTCATTGAATCCCTTTGAAATGCATCCTGACAGTCCTTTATGGGCCAGAGGTGCAGCAGGGAAACTTGTTAGGTTCTTCTAATTATAGAAGTGTAGGGAAGAATAAAGAGAATATTGGACTAGAGGAGTCGAACAAGTGTTGGGGGAAAGGATCATCCTTTGGAGACATGATCAATAGTATTGTGATTAATTTAGATGAGGAGAAATCAGGGAAATGCAATTATTAAGGATGACTGCTAGGTTTTGGAGATAAAAATATTTATACATCTTTATAAACATGATATTAGCAGGGCTGAAGAAAATTATTGTAGGGAGGCAGGAAGGCATCAATATTTTCAAACTGGAGATGTTAAGTTTGAGATGTTTTATATGAAATCTAAGTGAAGATTAAATTTGCTATACTAAGTAATATATCTGTATTAATCTAGAGCTCTAGCACAGGTAAGAAGTGAGGATATAAAATGCAGTATGTAGATGGAATTGTCTCAGAGACCTGAATGAGTTCACTTGAAGAGAAACTGAAAATAGAATGTTGAGGGAAGATATAGAAGAGGAAAAAAAAGAAGAGCTAACGATTGAGACCCAGAATGTCCTTCAGAGAAAGAAGGTCCAGCAATGGATCTGAGAAGGAGGATACTTTTGAAAAGATTATTTAGCATATTTCAGATCCTTAGACTATATTGCATCAATGCACCTATAACTTATTAAATGGTATTATGATAATTATATGAAAGAGAAACATTTCTAGACTGAAGGAAATCTGAATTAATCATTCTTTCTGAGTCTCTCTCATTCCCTCTCCCCTCCTCTTCTCTCCCTCTCTTTCCTATCATTCTCTCATGACCTTAAGAGTAGAATTGAATGAATTTAATTATAGTTACTGATTGAATTAATAACAATTAAAATGTGGGGCACCTGGGTGGCTCAGTTGTTAAGCATTTGACTTCAGCTCAGGTCATAATCTTACAGTTCATGATTTCAAGCCTGCTTCGGGTGAGCTCATGCGCCGCTTTGGGTGAACTTGAGCCCCGCTTTGGTAAAACAGGAGCCCCAGTGAGCCCCGCTTCTCTTTCTCTCTCCCTCTCTTTCTCTCTGCCCCACAGTCATTTGTGCCCTCTCTTAAAAAAATTAATAATGAAAATTTTCCTTAATGTTTGTTCATGGGAAATGTTATTTATTTTCTTTAATTCATTTTTACCTTTAAAAAAGCTCTAAAAATTCTAAGACTAAGTTGTGTCTTGAATTGCTCTTCACTTTCAAAAGACAATGTTTAGGGGTATGTGTGTGTGAGAGAGAGAGAGGGAGAGAGAAAGGGAGGGAAGGAGAAAGAGAGGGAGGAAGAGAGAGAAAGAGTGAGAGACATATGCTAGTTATATAAATGCTACTTAACCTTTATGTATCTCCCTTTCTGTAAAAGAAAGAACATGATAGCATGTGCCTTTATAAAGTCATTGTCAAGATTAAATGTGTTAAAAAAAAAGATTAAATGTGTTAATATATTTGTGTTCTTAAGAAGAATATCTGGCAGTTGGAATAATCAATATTAACTATTTTATTATTATCATCATCATTATATTTTATTGCTGTTGTTCCTACTATACATAGAGTAAAAATTTATTAGATAATCAGTATATGTTTGATACATGTTAAGTGTAATACATTTTCTTTTTTTTCATTTAATACATATTCTTGAGGAAGTCAATCATGTAAGATAGAGTAATTAACAAAAACATTTTTAAATTTTATTTACTTATTTATTTACAGAAAAAGAGAGAGCACTGGGAAGGAGTAGAGAGAGAGGGAGAGGGAGAATCTCAAGCAGGTTATGTGCTATCAGCACAGAGCCCAACATGGGGCTCGAACCCACAAACTGTGAGAACATGACCTGAGCCAAAATCAAGAGTTGGACACTTAACCAACTGAGCTACCTAGGCACCCTAACAAAAGCTATTTTGAATTTCATTACATTTAAATGAATATTTTATGAATTATATAGTTCATATATGCACACCAATTTTAACTAATTTATTTAATTCATATTAAAAACATCAGTCTCAAAGGTTTATCAGTAAATGTCCTAAGTAGTTGAACTTCCAGAAATGCAAATTAGACAGACTAATGCTGGGAGATATTCTATACTAGGGCTACCTTTCTTGTATTTTGTGACACATTATTTTGACAAAATCTCACTGGTGTGCCCTGGAATGATGGGTCCCTGGTTGATGAGCTCCTCTCATGTCGGTGCTACTTCATACATGCTGAATGATGCATGGGTCTCAATTCTCTTGTTTTCCATTTTTCTAAGAATTCTTTTGCTTCCTTTATGACACTTCCTCCTGCATTGCCCACTTCTCCACAAAATGCCCTTGTATATTTATAGTTTATATATTCTAAAGCCAACTCTGCCAGGAAAGTTAAAATTTTCTAATGATTAATAGAAGAGATTATTTTGCCAAAGACCAAATGGGCCAATAAGGAGAACAAATGAGGTTACTTTTATCATTTGTAGAAGCTTCTCAGAAATTTGACACGTGATTAAGGATTCAGAGAAGTCTATATTTTACCGAAGCATAAGGATAAAAGTCATATAATGTTAATGCTAACTGATCAGCTGGAAATGCAAAACAAGGTGGATTGGGTTAACTTTAGGTAGTGAAGTTCTTTCACAAAGAAGCGTTTTCATTGTTTGAATAACCAACACGGTCAAATTAATTGCACAGAGTTTTCTACTTCAATGATTTGATTAAGCTTACATTGACAGTCCCCTTTCACGAAATGCTGTGGCCATTACTTTTAAGTGTGGACAGTATTACTTAATTTTGTCTGATAGACATAATGGCAGTACCATCTTTCTTTACTGGCTATCATTTCATTTAAAATTGTATCTCTTCTTATACTTTTTAATTAGGACTTCACTCAAATAATGGTATTTTTAAAAATTCATATGGGTGGATGAAATATATGATTATTAAGAATAGGCGCTGATCATTCGATAACTACACGATAAAATCTGAGGTTATTTAAGGTAGGTGACTGTAGAGTCCTCTGTCCAGATTAAAGCTCTTTTTTTTAAAATGATGTCAGCTCTTAGTAAAGCCTCCATGGAATCATCAATAATCAATACTGATTTTGAAAACTTTTTTTTTTTTACGATAGGGTGTCACAATTTCGCTAATATTAGAAGGCATAACACAAAATATTGAACTAATGACTTGTCCAAAATGTCTAACCCCTTAAAAAGAATGTTGTTTTAGTGACAAATGCAAAGGACAAAAGAGCTTATGATATAGAGAGAAATGGAGTAATAGTGAGTAGTTAAGCAAATACAATCAAAGAGAAACACAAACTAAAAATAGACTTAAAACATCTTAATAGAAAATGATGAAAATACATGCAAAGACTTGGAAAGTAAGCTTGAGAATATTAAGATCGGCTGTAACTAAATGACAAAACAAGTTTTACCACTGTTTCTGCCTTTGAAACAAGTATTATTTGAGATGGTCAGGTATGTCTTATTCAATTCCTTAAACAAGGGTTGAACTAGCATGTCTTTAAAATCCAAAAAAACCTTGAAATGATATGAACATTACATTTATGTCATATTTTAAATATATTATATATCATAACTATGTAATATTCATATAAACTGTGTACAATATGGAAACCCAGGCCGAAGTGTTAAATAAATATTTTTGAATGAGTAAATAAATTGTTGTATTCATCACTTCCATCCCTGTTTCATAGAAGGTAGTATCCTGGTAAGAGCAGGGAAGATCAATTTTGCCTCTTTTCTATGCCAGTGCCAATGACAGTTTCTTTACTGTCACCTGCAGATATTCATCAACAGAACTTGGATTGCATGCTGAGTTGCTGACCAAAATAAGGGTGGTAAAAGGATGTGCTTAACTCCGACATTTTCTCAACAAGGACATGATATTAACCTCCCACTCAATAAAATAGTTCCACCCAATTTCCCGGAATGAGTTCTTAATTTAATTGGTCATTTGAAGTGCACTTGTGTATAAAGAGACTATAGCCTTATATGAAAGGAGGAAACCACTTACAGATGAAAATTTTTAATGTCAAACAGAAATGGAAGAAGAATATTGATGGAACTAGCGAAGGTTAAGAAGAAAATATTACCTAAAATAAAGATGGGTGAAATTCATAGGAAACACCAAATGTACAGAATTTAATGATACATTTTTAATTACATGCTTAAAAGAAGAGGACCAGCATATTTAAATATGTAATAAGTTAAATATTTGGAAGAACTCCTGGGGAAGAAAATTGCAAAGAACTAGAAAAATTTTTAAAAGAATGGTTAGAGCTTCTCTTCAGAAAATAAATTACCCTGGGGCACCCTGGATAGCTTAGTTGGTTAAGCATCCACCTTCAGCTCAGGTCATGTCCTCATGGTTTGTGGGTTTGAGTCCCACATCAGGGCCCTGTACTGACAGCTCAGAGCCTGGAGACTGCTTCCAATTCTGTCTCTCCCTCTCTCTGCCCCTCCCCTGCTCACAGTCTGCCCCTCTCTCTTTCAAAAATAAGTAAACATTAAATTTTTTTTAAAAAAATTAGAAAATAAATTATCCCAAAATGATATAATGCAACTGTGTCATCTATGTTCTTAGAAGAAAGCAAAATATTCAATCAGGAAAGTCTAGATCAATAGCAACACTGGCAGCACTAGGATTCATTTTATACATTGTATCAATAAGTATTCTTCCTACACTGAATTCTAATCTATAGGTTGAGGTCCTGTGTATCAGAGAAAAATTCTTACTTCAAGATTTAAGAATTGATTTGAAACCCATACTTTCCTTATTACCATCTTGTATGAACTCATATTCTGATATCACATATTTATATTTTAACATTTTCATATTGCAGATTGCATTTTTTAACTTTTTTGCATGTTTTTAAGCTTTTTAAATGTTTGTTTATTTTTGAGAGACAGAGACAGAGTTCGAGTGGGGGAGGAGCAGAGAGAGAGAGAGAGGGAGACAAACAGTCTGAAGCAGGCTCAAGGCTCTGAGCTGTCAGCACAGAGCTTGACACGGGGCTCAACCCAAGAACTGTGAGATCATGACCTGAGCCACGGTCGGTCACTTAACCAACTGAGCCACTCACGTGCCCTGCAGATTGCATTTTAATGTAAAACTTAAAGTTTTGCTTCCTTGAACTTACATTCCTCGAATTATGAGTGAAATTAACTTATGCTGAAAACAACCATATATAAACAAACTTTATTCTGTGTGTGTGCCTGTTAATAATCTGAGATAAACCATGAAAATTTAAAGGAAGTCTCTTTTATCTGCTTATTTCTTAAATAATTATGTATGAAAATAATAGTCTATCTTCTCAAGTCTATTCAATGTTTTCTTTAAAGAAATATACTAATTTAAAGTTCTTAAAATTTAACTGAGCCAGTACCTAAAACTTATCTATAAAGCTCAAGTACTGCATGGGTCAGGATGATAAACAGTGAATTTTAAAAATAAACTACCTAGAATAAAAATTTTCAAAATGAAAATGACTTTGTCCAAGAGGCTTTTATTTTTTCCAGGAGCACAACTTTCTAAATCAAGTCATATAATTTTTTGAAAGTCCAACTTCACACTAAAACTCTTTATTTTCATTGCACTGTTTTCTATTAAGAAAAAAGAAAAAGGGTTTTACCCTGAAAAGTAGTTTTGCTGACAACTTTATTCCTATTGGCTACAGCTACTCTAGGAATGTTCAGATTTTCAGACCTGACTACACAGCACACATGTCCTTCCCTCCTTGTTTCTACATAGCTTTCCACATAAATATATAGCTCCTGATGATTTGACAGACTCTTCTTATCCAGAATTGATATGCAATGATGCAGAAGGAATGACAGGAGAGCCATAGCCTCTGTTTTTCATAGAACACCCCATTTTTCTGTTTGCCTAATATTGCCACAACATAGAGTATTTTCTATAAAAACATGACAGACACTTTGAATGTGTCTTAATTAATTTTAGTGATCTGTACCAATTAACTATTTTCTATTTTTTCTGTTTAATACATATTGGCTGAATGACTTACTTTTGTAAGTGAGGAAGAATCAGTAAGTATTCAAGATTGTAAAATATGTATCAGCATTTAAAATTATTATATACATGTTTCACATGTATATTATATAGTATTATTTATATTATATCATATATATTAGTGTATACATAATATAATTATGTAATATTATATTATATTATATTATATTATATTATATTATATTATACTTTATAGTGCTAAAGTGTAAAATGCTTTTCTATTTTTAAACATAAGAGAAAGTTGTCCAAGTCTATGCTGTGGAGGGAATCAGCCCTGAGTTTGACTACATCAAAGATAATATGGATAAATGAATTCTGAATAATGGTACAGTTTTAACTTGTTTGAACTTTTACCTTCTAAAATGGCATAGAATAAAATAATAAAATGACTAACAAGGCATACCTCTTAGATTGTGATTTTTTTTGGTTGGCACAAATTAATTTCATCTGTCTGTAAACAAGGTCCTTAATAGTTATGGCATTTTTTAAAATGTGGATTAAATCAGATGAGTCAGACTATATCCCAGATGTAACAAAGTGCAGGGAAGGAAATGGAAAAATCAGCAACAAGATTTGTTTTTGAATGTATACATTATCCATAAGGCCCAAACAATAGAAGTAAACACTAGAATGTCCCTAAAGTAGTGCCATTTGAAAGAAACCTTTAATAGGTCAGTTAAAACCCATCTCACAATAGCAACAGTTCATTTTATATGCATATGAAAAAAAAATTCATCACAAAACCGCCAAGTCCACAACAATGCAACTTCATATAAAATCTGAAGCTACAAATAAAAATTGGTCCTATTAAGAACAAACTAGACACACTCCAGATGGTTATGTTGGGATACCTAATGTCCATAATGGCTGCCTTTTACAATTTTACTAAAGAATAGAGCTGGTGTGCAAATTAAAAAAAAAAAAAAAAAACAGGAACAAAAATCTGAGCTATGGCAATGATGGCCTGTCCCTGGGCATTCATTCCGTATGGTTACTGTAAGGTCGTGGGAGGAAGTGACTTTGCTCTTGTTTTACAATTGCACTCCTCATAGAGCCTACAGAAAAAAGGTCTGTCTCTACTCAAATTCAACAACAAAACTAAAAACAAGCTACTGCAGCTTTCAATAGCTCCTCAACAAAAGAGATATTACTTGGCTAAATAAGCCAGGCACTGTCTAAAAGAAGGGAAAGGGTGAGTAAAGAGGAATGAAGGAAAGATGCATGCACTTTTTCCTCTCAACCATGCGCTGCAGAAGGAGGACTAAATGAGCTGTAAAACAAGAATTGTAATAACAGATTTAAAATATCCACATTTCTGGGAGGAGTAGATGAGAGAAGAATCTTAAAGTTTTTACAATCTCTAATATAGTTTACAATGAAATTATATTATTGGTGAAAATTAAATCCATTAAAAAATAATTATTATAGTCTAACATCTTTGTTATTCAAAATGGAGGCCTATAAGCTAACTGCATTAACATCACCTTCGAGGTTCTTAAAATACAAAACCTCAGGAACACTGACTCAGAATCTGTTTTTTAACAGCATTCCTGAGCGATTGACATATATGCTGAAGGTTTGGAAATGGTGGTTAAAATATGCTTTAAATTGATAAAGCAGTGGGAAACATTGTTACACATTTTTTGCCATAAAACACATGTTCTTACTCAAGATAGCAAATGTTTACACTTCGTAATACCTATATGAGCACTTTTTGGCCTTGTGAAAGGGCCAAAGGGTTGGTTTTCCCTTCTAATTTGAGCTTAAAAGCTCAAGAGGTTTTCTGTCCTCTTTCAGAGATGCTATAGGATGAATAGAATAGAGGGACTAATTTCTCAGTAGTGTTCTCTTGTTACCAACATTCAAAGAATACTCTTGAAGAGGGTGAGTTGGATTAAATGTATTTGTGAGGTTTTCTTTTCCTTCTATCAGATTCCTATTTTGACTGCCTCCAATAACTACCTGTTTTTAAGGACTATTATATTTAGTTGTCTGTCTCCCTCTTCGAATCCTATTTTTTCTCAGACTTTTGGCAGTTCATGAAGTTTCAGCAATGAGGAAAAAGTCAACGCTTAGCAAGCCTGAGTCAGGCAATTATAAAAGCTCCAAAGAACAAAACAATGATGCTGATGCAGACATGATTTTTTTTTTAATTTTTGGTGGCAAAAAGTCCTTTACAACTTTGTATTTTCCCAGTTGCACTTTGAAACCCATAATCTAGGTGCACAAGCAAGGGGACAGATGCTTCTTTGTCAATCCTGTTAAGTTCCAGGTGTTTTACCAGAATGCTTAGTAGGCACAAAGATGGTTTTGTATAGGCTTAGGACCTCATGAAAAGCATTTAAATTTATAATAACTTCTGTTTCAAAATATTATTTTAAGTGTAGTAATTGAACAAGAATACAGGATTTTGCCTGAATGTGGTGCAACTCAAAACAGTATAATTAAAACCATCTCATTCATCTGGTGAAATTTATTGAGTACTTATTCTGTGAGTCATGGGGTTTCACACTGGGCACATTGTGCTGAATGAAGTAGATAGGGTCAGTGACCCTATCAATACCAATTGAAAACAAATAATTAAATACAATTCTTTGATAACACAAACTTGCAAATTGATCTGAATATGTTTCGCATAACTATGTAATTAGAAAACTGACCAGGAATTTCTTATTACTTTTACTGTTTAGGAACTACTTCTCTGAATAAGTGCTGTTTAAAAATAAGACCTTAAAATTAAGTAGTAGTCATTCTCATAAATGATGGGTCGAGAGTCATGACAGTTGTGGATATAACATACGGAAAGTCTAAACTGGGAGTTTGACAAAAAGCTTTCAGTAGTAACTGTCAGAAAATTAGCAGAAAAGAGATACAAAAATGTGAAGAAATCAGATGAATGATTTCTAAATGTTGAGTACCTACTATTTCCTGAAACTGTATTAACACCTACATGTATATTTCTTATTTTAATTAAAACATCTGTTTTGTGCATTAATTTTTATACAAAAAATTAAAATCAATTACACATTACCTTTTTAACTAAAGTCCTTTCTTGAATGGATTTAAAAACTTATTAAAAATCAGCTATAGGGGTGCCTGGGTGGTTAAGTCGGTTAAGTATCAGACTTTGGCTCAGGTCATGATCTCGCGGTTTGTGAGTTCGAGCCCCATGTCAGGGTCTGTGCAGACAGCTCAGAGCCTGGAATCTGCTTCAGATTCTGTGTCTCCCCTCTCTCTACCCCTCCCATGCTCATGCTCTGTCTCTCTCTGTCTCTCAATAATAAATAAATGTTAATTTTTTTAAAAAATTCAGCTGTATTTATTTGAATATCAGGAGTTATGAATGACCCCTAGAATTTCAATTACATATTTTACATATCTATCTCATTTTCCATGTTTAATTAGATTTTAAAAGAGTAAAACTATTTTTGATCTTGATCATCATAATAATGCCTAATTCAGTCATTTAAATGCTCTATCACTCTGTGTTGAATATAATTCTCACTTCTGGCTAGCTGTCTCAACCAAATAACAGAGTAGATTCTAGCAGTCACCAATACTGAAATACCATCTGAAATTACAATATGTAGAAATAGAAATAGATATATGTATACCTGCACCTTTTCCTAATCCTATATGTATACCTATCTATATCTCATTCTTTAGTCATGTCCTCTGTACTTTTTATATTTATCTTTCCAGAATTTTTTTTATCCATGGACTTCAATGTTGTTACATATACATATATACTAAAATGTGACTTTTTATGAAAATAAAATTTTTAATTTTACATTAAATTTTTTTTAATGTTTATTTATTTTTGACAGAGAGAGACAGAGCATTAGTGGGGGAGGGACAGAGAGAGAGGGAGACACAGAATCCAAGGCAGGCTCCAGGCTCCGAGCTGTCAGCACAGAGCCCGACAGGGACTTGAACTCACAGACTGCTAGATCATGACCTGAGCCAAAGTCGGACGTCCAACCGACTGAGCCACCCAGGTGCCCCTTAAATTTTATATTTTTATTTTAACAGATTATTTGGAATATGCTTAATATAAATTATATAACATATAATTGTGCTGGTGAATCATAATTTCTGTAAATATTTTCCTTTACTAATTTCCTGAATTTTTAACATTCCAAATAATTCTGATACAAATTATCTTTTTGACAATAATTGGAATGGGGAAATGATTTGGGAGTATTTCAACAGGGTTAATACCTAAGGTGGAATTGCTGAATCAACAGATACTGACAAGTTTAATTGTGTTAGATATGACCACACCACCTTGGAAAGTGTTTAAATTTTCCTTCCTAACCTACAGAAATATTACTGAGTATTGCCAATATTTACATTTTGTTAAATTGAGGTCATTGAAACATTATTTTACTTTATATTGCTTTGTTAATCTAAACAATACTATCTAGACCTTTTTTATTTATTTTTATTTTTTATTATTTATTTTTTTAATGTTTATTTATTTTTGAGAGAGAGAGAGAAAGACAGAGCATGAGCAGGGCAGGGACAGAGGATAGGGGGAGACACAGAATCCAAAGCAGGCTCCAGGCTCTGAGCTGTCAGCACAGGGCCTGATGCAGGGCTCAAGCTCACGGGCTGCAAGATCAGGACTAGAGCCGAAGTCAGACGCTTAACCGACTGAGCCATCCAGGCACCCCTACTATCTAGACCTTTTAATCATTATCCTAAAACTTCAAAATGACATTTTTTATGAGTTTTTATTCCATATAATACTATCTTCTCAGTGTATAGCATAAATTAGGGAGTCTGAATTAAGTTTATAACTAATGATATTTAAGAAATGTAATCATGAACAGTAGCAATCATCCAAAGATTGGTAGAAATAAAATAAAATTTAAAGTTATTTTTCCAATTATATTTTTCAAAGAAATTCATGAAAAATAATGAACTTTATTTCATTCTCGATGAGTAGTAAGTGATGATGATGATGATGATTTATAGTGATGCAATTAAAGATTCCTTGAGGATTTAAGATCTTTATTCTAGCTTGATCTTTGTAGGAAATACAAATGGTAAGACTCTTTCTCTTTTAATCTCCCTTGACCTGGACTATTTTTGTTTGTTGTTGTTGTTGTTGTTTCTAGGAAAGTATCTCTTTTTTTTTTTTTTTAATTTTTTTTAATGTTTATTTATCCTGGGGACAGAGAGAGACAGAGCATGAATGGGGGAGGGGCAGAGAGAGAGGGAGACACAGAATCGGAAGCAGGCTCTAGGCTCTGAGCTATCAGCCCAGAGCCTGACGCGGGGCTCGAACTCCCGGACCGCGAGATCGTGACCTGGCTGAAGTCGGACGCTTAACCGACTGCGCCACCCAGGCGCCCCGGAAAGTATCTCTTAAACTCAATCCAAATATTGTAGAAAGTCTCTCAAAGTTAAATGAAACCTTAAATCTATATTTTAGAAAAGACAGCACTGAATAAAGACAGAGATGTTTTGTAAAATTAAAATGGTCATTTTATTAAATTAAATCACCCTATGTTTTAAGGGAAAATATTACTTTTTAAAGACCAATTAAAATATGTATCAGCATTCTTCATAGAATTATCTGCATTTTATGCCAAGAAAGGGCCATGGACAAAGATGTAGGTTTATCGTTTATGAAATTAAGGAACAATGAAGATAATAGATATATAGTAACATAACAGAAACAAGAACACAGAATTTAACGTGGCTATACAGAAATACATTGCAAGTAGTAGAAGGAAGATTACATCATTTACCTTGTTTTTTTGAAGGTCAAGACAGAAGCTGAGATGTTTGAAAATGGATCCATATGATTTTAAGTGATAAACTGAATGAAGGTGGAAAAATTATCCACCAGGAGCAAAAAGAAGAATAAGTGTACAAACACCATCATGAACAAAGTCTAGAAAAATATTTTTTTTATTCTTTTTTAATCTTTATTTATTTTTGAGAGAGAGAGAGACAGAGAGAGAGAGAGAAAGAGTGTGAGCGGTGGTGGGGTGGAGAGAGAGAGGGCGACACAGAATCCAAAGCAGGTTGTAGGCTCTGAGCTGTCAACACAAAGCCACATGCAGGGTTCAAACTCACAAACCGTGAGATCATGACCTGAGCCAAAGTTGGACACTTAATCGACTCAGCCACCCAAGAGCCCCCAAATTTTTTTTTTAATTTAGATATAATTAATATATAATACTAGTTTCAGGTATACAACATAATAATTCAATATTGGTATATTTTGCAAAATGGTCACCACAATAAGTCTAATTAACATCTATCACCATAAATTGTTACCAAGGACATTTCCTTACAATCCCTATAGCAACCGTAATTTATAACTGACTGTTAACCTTTCATGTATATCTTTTCCCAAATTTTTTAAAAGAGTTATTTATTTATTTTGAGAGAGGCAAGAGGGGCAGAGAGAAAGGGAGAGAGAGAATCCCAAGCAGGCTCTGTGCTGTCAGTGCAGAGCCTGATGCAGGGCTCAATCCCACAAACTATGAGATAATGACCTGACAGGAAATCAAGAGTGGGCCACTCAGGCACCACTATTTTTTTCTCGTATTTTTTTTGCTATTTGTCCATGTGTGTCAGTCTTTTTCACTGCAGCCTGCTTTTTCTAGTACCTCTGTTGTTATTACCACAATGCTGAGGATGCATTAGATGAATTCCAATCTTCGGATATGAGATTGCAGTAATTTACTTTATGGTTCATTTATATTCAAAAAGTAATACTGAAAATGATGGCATCAAATGCTCAGTAACCTTGATGCTTCATGATTGATCTCAGAACACATATTCCATTCCATTTCTTCACATGAAGAAACTTCAAAGTAATTTTATTTATTTATTTATTTTTAATTCCATTTTTATTTTATTTCTTTAAGTTTATTTATTTATTATTATTATTATTATTTTTTTTTGAGAAACAGAGAGAAGCAGAGAGAGGAGAGAGATAGCTCTGTCAGAGCAAAGCCTGATATGGGGCTTGAACTTATGAACTGTGAGATCATGACCTGAGGCGAAACCAAGAATCAGACACTTAACCGACTGAGCCACCTAGGCACCCTACATCAAAGGAATTTTAAATCCAAAATAGATTCCCTTTGACATTTTATAAATATAAGTGAGAATGAAAAATTGATATAGATTTTTTTTTTAATTTTTTTTCAACGTTTTTATTTATTTTTGGGACAGAGAGAGACAGAGCACGAACTGGGGAGGGGCAGAGAGAGAGGGAGACACAGAATCGGAAACAGGCTCCAGGCTCTGAGCCATCAGCCCAGAGCCCGACGCGGGGCTCGAACTCCTGGACCGCGAGATCGTGACCTGGCTGAAGTCGGACGCTTAACCGACTGCGCCACCCAGGCGCCCCGATATAGATATTTTTGACTTTTGTATTAAAGAGGTAGTCTTTATAAAGGTGCTGCATTTAAATCTGTAAAATATGCTCTTCATGTGTTATAATCCAGAATGCTTTAGTCCTCTTCCATGATATATTATAGATAATTGTTTAACTTTAGAGTTTCTGTTGTTACCAAATTTATATCAAAGCTATAGATTACAACTTCAATAGGGACATATTAAAAAGTAAAAGCTAGTGATAGCTCTTCCAGAGAATTCTATGTCTTGAAAAGGTTTGTATTTATTTATACAAATATACAATAAGTCACTTCAGTAATACAGATTTCCATGTATAGTTAGACGGTTTAATGATGTCCGGCTTTCAGATATACATAATACTAAACAGAAAAGTATGAAAATTATGGATCTTGTGGAAAATGGAATTGTATACATAATAATGTCCATTAATTTGGAACCATTTCATCATGTAAATTATTAAGGATTCAATTACATTATTTTAAATTGTTATACTTTTTATTATAATTTTAAATCTTTACTAAAAATGATTTAGAAATTGTATTATTCCCCTCTAAATGCCACATAAAACATAGATTATAAGTATTTATATTGCACATTAATTTTCAAACTGGAGGCTTTAGGCTCAACATGTATAGATTTTATTTGCTTTTTAGTTTAGGTAATATTATAAGCAATATTTGAATGTTCATCTGGGTTACTATGAAAAATATTCATTTCATACAAAGGAAAAGGTTACAATTCAGGTAATCAACAAATGCTTTTCAAACTCTTTAGTGGCTGGTTTCAGTCTTACATCCAAAAGACAGTTGGAACTCATATTGGCAGGCTTTGTAGCATGGTGTTAAGAGCTCGTGATTTGGATTCAGATTGCTGAGAACTGAAGCCCAAAACACTCAAACTATAATCCTGGGCAATTTATTCACTCTTTCTGTATCTAGGTTTCTCCTTCACAGAGTAAGGACAGTAATAGTAGATACACTGGTGATATGCTTATCTTTTTTAATGATGTAGCGAATATTCAACAAGTTTTTATTGTTATTGTATTTATTTGGATTTTTTAATTTCAATAATTTCTAATATATTATCAATAACTTGTCATTCAAAACTGAAACTTTCAGAGCACATTCTCATGAACTAGTATTTAGTGAGAAAACTCATTAATTATTTTAGAACATATAGTATTTTATCACACTGAGATTTACATTAACCTATCATTTTATATTTTTGTAAATTTTACTTGACCTTATTGATAGAAATTTTCTGGAAAAAAGAAAATTTATTTTTCCTTTGTCATAATTGTCTCATAAATTAAATTTAGTTGCTTCTTCAGTAAACATCTTTTTACTCAAAGACCATTTAACAAAAACTCTAAATAGCTATGAATTATTAAAGTAAAACCATCATTGAACCAGCATCCTGATCAAATCATTATGGCCAGTGTGGATATTTTTTTCTCTAATTTTTTATAACTAGCAATAATTATCATCAAGAAGTTTAGACATTTTTATAAATGCTGACAGAAGTGCTCACTTAAAAAACGCATGGCTTCTGAGGATTTATGAGTACATGTGTACACCCAAAAGGTAGTTTGGTCTGAAATAGATGACACTCAACTACTTCCTGTTAGAAGTAAGAAAATGTGTTAATTGCATTTAATATAGTTTATTACACTGTAGTCAACACAGGCCATCTGTCCACACAGCTGCCTCTTGGTGGTTTCAGCAAAGTGAGTGTATGTATTTTAAGGGGAAGCACAATTGAAAAAAGCAAAACAGCCCACATTGATTGACTTGGTGTTACACGACTATGTGCTATTTTTTTTTTAATTTATACTGAGTAAATACGATGTTTACCAGATTTCCTCTTGGGGTAAGAAGTGACTTTGTTAACAGTGTGTCTTGATAAACTACTTTACTGAAACTAAATGTGAGGGTTTGTACTGACTAAAGACAAAAAAAAATTAAAACCCTTAAAATGCTTTGTTTAATATATATAAATAGAAATGTGGGTCTGGGATTAAGGAGAGGGTAGAGAGCATAGAGAGAGGGGCTAGAGAAGGATGAGACAATATGGCAAGGACCTGGAAATTGTGTTAGAGAAATGAGTTGGGGTCCTATTTTTTTCCCTGTGTACCAGTCATCTTTTTGTGAGTGTTAATTCTCAATTAGGATATGAAAGGATTCAAGGATGCCAAGCAAAGGTCAAGGTCACAAATGCAGAATGTGCCTCCGCACTGGCCCTCTTCAGTGGTATTTGTGTAGCTGCTCATGTTTGAGTTCTTCATAAGAATGACAGTAGTTGAAAAGCCCATAAGATGCCAGCACCATAGAAATCCCAGCAAGGCCCCCTTTCTTCACATTGACATACTTGTCATAATACCTCTAGTAACCTCTTTGAAATGCTCCAGCAATGGCTTTCGGGGAAAAATTCCACATCAGTATCCAGCTTGACAGCTCTCCTAGTTTGAAATCCAGGAACTTCTTCTCATTCACTGGTACAGATGACATCATTGGGGAGTCCTGGGTGTCCACTATGACCACCTGAGGAGAACTCCAGTTGGGGTACTTTTAAGAGCAAGAATGATCACTATATAATTGGTTATTAGCATTTCTGTGATGTATTCCAGAAAAGTATTCCATTAAAATGGAATATATGGATAATAATGGAATAATGTATTCTATTAAAAGTTTAGTAAAGTATACTAGTCACATGCAAGAATTGTCATAAATAAAAAAATTGTCACAAATATTATGTTTTTGCTTGGTAAAGATCAAAGACAGTGCCGTATTGATAGTTGTGTTCAGGTAAGAATCAAAGGGAAAATCATTGAGTGATGGAGTCAGACCTAAACTGAACAAACTTAGGTGAAAAACTTCTAGAAGGATAAAGATAATCATGCAAACCTGTTACCCCCTTTAAGTTCACAGTTACCTTGAGATGAGGATGCAACCATCCCCAGGCAGATGAACCTTAACTAACTGAAAGTGAACTTAATATAATGTTACTATAATTGGCATAAGCTTAATTTATGAGGAAAAAGTGGCCTAAACAGGTTTCTCTGTTGTGTTGCTTTTTGAGGAATGATACTTGAAGATAAGCTCGTTAATTCCAGTCAGAATATATTGAGTGCTTTTCTGTGCCAGATGATTTTAAGTCATTATATATATCACAGTGAATAAAGGAAACAGAAATCCTTGAGCATGTTATGATTACACTCTAATGGAGAGAAGAGGCAAAGAAAAAAATAAACGAGTCAGATACACAGTATGTTAGTTGATAATAAATACTATGAAGTAAATAAAGCTGGCAAGGAATTATTAGGGAGAGGACATAATTTTTATTTGAGCAAAGACCAAAGGAAATGAAAGTACAAATCAGACAGAGACCTGTGTAAAGAGTCCCAGACATAGGGAAAAAAAAAAAAAAAAAGAGTACGAGACATAGGAATGTGTAAAAACCCAGATTCTCAATTTGACCTGGCTGTTCAAGAAAGAACAAGAAGATCTGGAATCACAGATTATAATAGTGTCTTAATGTCAATCTTCTCTTGATGGAAATATCACCAAAGTGAGTACTAGCTGAACTAATCAATATAGATTTATTTTATAAACAGAATTATTGAGTAATATTTCAAATTTTCTGTCTGACACATTTATAACCCCTAACCTATACAAGAGCATATACTACCCTGAAATGTTATTTTAGTATTACTCTTTTTATCCCTACTCCATAAGCAAAGTAACTAGGTATTATTTTGGATCCCTCTGTTATTTAATGCCATGGTTAGACATGGGGATGACACAATATATGAAACATTTCTGGAGATCTTTATTCTCTTTTATCAGAATAAAACTGATAGGGTCTCAGAAGTACAAGAGAAAATAAACAAGATATATCTTATAAAATACATATGCATTCATTTCTTCATTTCAACGTATTTATTGAGAAACTGCTGTATGCAAGCAGTGTGTTAAGCATTGGAATTACCGCACTATAAACAGACATGATTTTGTTCTTAAGATGGTGGTAGGAAATTCATGCAGCATGCAAATGATACACCAAGAGAATATGAAAAAAGACGTTTTATGGAAGCATGTAGTGGCAGGGACTCCTCTTGCCTTGGAGATCAGAGAAGGCCTCACAAAATAAGATACTAAAACTCTCACGGGATAGAAAGTATTATTTTGGTTAAAGATAAAGTGATCAAAGATACTAAATGATACTGATAATGGGAATATTTCCAGTTCTAACAATTGGTCACAGGATTGGGCAAAGGGGATATGATAGGAGGTACGTAGAGTCTGGGCAGGTAAAAATGCAGATTGAAGGATATTCATAAGAGAGTGGAGGAGAGGGATCCTTGGGCCTACACCTAAACCAAGGCCTAATGGAAGCCCCCTTATGGAGTTTTGTGATGGATAGTGAGGAAAAATGAGGCAGGAAGTAAAGGTGGTATTAAAAGTGTTTTTTTTTTTTTTTATTTTTTTTTTCAACGTTTATTTATTTTTGGGACAGAGAGAGACAGAGCATGAACGGGGGAGGGGCAGAGAGAGAGGGAGACACAGAATCGGAGACAGGCTCCAGGCTCTGAGCCATCAGCCCAGAGCCTGACGCGGGGCTCGAACTCACGGACCGCGAGATCGTGACCTGGCTGAAGTCGGACGCTTAATCGACTGCGCCACCCAGGCGCCCCAAAAGTGTTTTTTTTTTAAAGATTAGAATTATATAGCATTTTCCTATGTTTATAACCACTGTTTTAAATTGATGAATAACATAAAGTTGATGTCAGTCACTGAGGGGATTTCCTTAGAGGGGAGGGG
This sequence comes from Lynx canadensis, assembly GCF_007474595.2. Taxonomy (NCBI): domain Eukaryota; kingdom Metazoa; phylum Chordata; class Mammalia; order Carnivora; family Felidae; genus Lynx; species Lynx canadensis. The sequence goes on from NC_044307.1 coordinate 60,826,055, forward strand.
AAAGGATTTAAAACAGAGGTGAAAGAGAAGGCCTTAGGTAATGCCAATAACTATTCATCCAGAAGGCAGAGTATGTATTTCCCACGCAAGGAGATTCATATACTCAGGAGATCAAGAATTTCTCTTCTCATGCCTTCAATTTTCTCAGTGGGAAACTAAAAGTAGGATTACCAGTTAACTGGCAATTAGAGAGTGGGTCTTGGTAATTTAAGAAGAGAGAGTACATGAAATAGTTGCTGAGTTTAATGGTCATGAATTTAAATTAAAACCTTCAGGCAGCCATGTTCAGGATTGGGTTTGCAGGTGGGGTTTAGGTAGGGTTTAGGTTAAACTAAATATTGTAGTTGCATCAAGTGCATATGATGAAAGGAGAGAGTTGTAGAGAAATTGAGATTGTATACAAGGGAGTAGGTCAATGATGGAAGATAGAATTTAGCCTGTGTTAAGGGAGGAGTAAAGACATCAGAGGCTCTAGACATTACAAATGTAGCTGAATCTATGAATAAAACATTCCAGTGGTGTCTAAGAGTTATTAGAGATGGGATACTAAAATGAGTCAGCTGGAAAGATGGAGATGGTGTCCAAAGAATAGTGTTGACATTGAAATTATAGTAGCCAGCTGTTGATATTGACAAGGGTAGGTAATAAGCAAGGGATTAGGTAATGGTCACTGGAGGAGAGGAGGTGAAGGAATTGTGAAGCCAGAGTATCAGATACATTATCTACCTGAATTTTGAAGTTATTATGACTTATGATAGAACGAATGTTGCAGAAAGTTTATATGTCTCAGCCGCAATCCACATCGAGCTCCAGGTCTGTGGGCCAAAGTTATTACACATTTAAGGTAAGAGGATATTGTCGGACCATTTTGTCTTCAAAATTGTAAAATTTGAGGTGGTCATGAGGCATTTTAGGGACATGTGTCTCAGTAGGTGTGACATAATCTCACTGCCCACACATAAACAGCAGTTTTCTTTAGTGAATATTCAGGAAATCCCTTGATTAGCAATTTCCCTCCATATGCAGAACAGTAAATTGATGTGCACTTCAAATTTATTAAACCCTTGCACTCTGACTCTGACTTTGTTCTACCCAATTAGAGTTCAGCATTTGTTGAAAATGTGTTAACTCTCATCGCTGGCAGAACAGGCAAGAGGGCCCAGTGGTATATTCTGTGCAGCCAAGAAGTGGCCTGGTGATCACAGTTGTCAGATAGATAGTGGCCTTTAGGATGCCACAATGTCTTCTAGGAGCCATCAGTAATTTTCTAAACCTTTCAAATGTTCATTTTATAAGAACTGCGATAATCTGTGAACTTTGAATCATTGGAGAAATTCAATATTTAAAGTAACTCATCTCATCTTCAGCATCCAGAGTGTTCAGACATCTGAAGTAGGGTGTAGTTTTATATTACTGTCTATGTCTATATATGAGAAATGCATTATCGAAAATCTTTTTACTTAATAAAAGCTTATATTAGTTTACTAAGGTCCTATAAAATGTGTGGTATTAACAAATTACAAAGAAATGGGCTTCTCACTCATTCTCTAACTAGTCCTGGGACAATATGAAACTAGTCAGAGTTTCTACATATTCTCTACCCATCGTGTCCTAAGGCCTATTTTCCTCATTGGCCATCTAGGTACTGGGGTAAATAAGGCAGAGTGAAAACCAAGAGATTCTTTATGAACAATTATTATGACTATTCCTGGATGATGTTTTTGAAATAAAAATATTCTGATAGGACCAAGAAAAATATATCTTTAAAACTAGTAGTGAAATGGAATTAAATAAAACAGACATGAGAATATTTCTGTTATAAAGGCAGAATTAGTGATCAATTTAATCCTAACATGAAATAATTACATTATCTATCTCCTATTAAATTCATACTATTTTCTCTTTGCCAGAGACAGGTTTTCCAGGTGTATGTGTAGATATTTTCTTGCTCTAAATATTTTTTTTCTATTAAAACAGTTCTAAAAATATTTTATGTATCAGTATTTCTGCATGTCTGTGAGTATATCTTCATGTAGGTACCATATACCTCATAAAATGGAATTGATAAAATAAAGATGTGAATTTTTATATTGATAAATAATAGATACAAAGTTTCCTGATAGTTTGTGTTCCTAATAATAATGTGTAACATTAAAGTTTCACACACATTATCAAAAATTTATATTAATTAATTTGTTCTAAGTCTTTGACAAGCTAAGTTCTGAAAATGACATAGTATTGATTGCTACATAAATGTATTTTTTTAAGCTAGAGGTCACATATTTTAAATATTTTCATTTGTTTCCTCTGCTCTACCTATTCATAACTTTCACTGTTTTTCTTCTGTTAAAATTTTCTCATTGTATTAAAGCAATATGTATATTGTAGGACTGATTCCTTAATCATTATTATAAATGTGGTTTCTCTAATTTTTATTTTATTTTATTTTTTTAACTTTATTTATTTATTTTGAGAGAGTACCTGCATGCACACATGAGCGGGGAGGGGCAGAAAGAGAGGGAGAGAGAGAGAAACTCTCAAGCAGGCCTTGTGGTATCAGCACAGAGCCAGAAGAAGGGCTGTCTCAGGACTTATGAGATCATAACCTGAGCCAAAATCAAGAGTATTATGCCTAACTGACTGCCACCCACGTGTCCCAGAATTCAATTTGTTTACAGAAAAATTTACTCTTGCTAAGAGATAAAAATTTACATTAATGTAGTCATCTGTTATTTAAATTTTGATTGCCAAAATTCAAATCTTGCTTATAAAAGCCTTCTCTACTCCAATATATTGTATTTTAAAATTCTCATATTCCTTTGTAGTACTTTTATGGTAACCACTTTTTTAAAAACATATAAATATGAATTTCACCTGTATTTTATCTTGGTGTAATGGAAAATGTAAACTTTTTTATTTTACATGACTACCTAATTGTTAAAAAAATCATTTTATAATTAATAATTTCCTTACTAATATGAAGAACCACATTTGCCATTTAACAAAAGGCTCTACTATTTTCTATTGATATGTGTATTCCTGTCATGATATATATTTAGATATAAATATAGATATTTTACTATTATACATTTGAAATGGTTAATATATGGAAGTATGCTGTTTGTTCAAAATTTTTTGGTCACTCGGAATGTTTGTTCTCTATTTTGAAATTTAGGAAAATTTAGTCAACTTTCAAAAGTATCTATATGATATTTTAACTTGACATCTTCATATACTTGTGTTTTCCTATCCAAGACAAGTTTGGGTTTCATTCATGAAGTCCTTCTTTGGATCACTCCTTAGAAACAACCTTTTCTTCCTATTAGCTTTTTATAATTTCTATTGATGAATTTGCTGATATTATTTTCATTTATTTGGCTACCGAAATTGCTATCTACTCTTACCTTATATTATCTAGCTACTTGCTGCTTTTATGCAGCTATAGTACTCATACTTACAGTTTTGTAACCAGCCATTTAAGTAAATTTTATTTTATTTTATTTTATTTTATTTTATTTTATTTTATTTTATTTTATTTTTAAGTTTATTTATTTTGAGAGGTAGAGAGTGAATGTGAGAGGGGCAGAAAGAAAAGGAGAGAGAATCCCAAGCAGGCTCTTGGGAGCCCGTCAGCCCAGAGTCCCCATGTCGGGCTGGAACCCCTGAACAGTGAGATTAGGACCTGAGGCAAGATCAAGAGGTGGGTACTTAACTGACAAAGCTACCCAGGTGCCCTTAACTGAATTTTAATATTGTGCCCATAATATTTCAGTTTTAAATTATCTTTAAATTTTCTACAGGTGTATCACCTATTGATATTAACATTTTTGTTTGTTTTCAAAATATAGGCTTATTTCTTTTCCTTTGGTCAAATTTGTTTAGACAAACTTAACAGGAGTGGTATGTGCTTGTGTTGCTCATAAGTATGTTTAGCATATTTTTAGTGGAGAAATATTAAACATGATCTTAGAATAACCTTGTTAAAAGATTAAGATTCATGGGCAATGGGGTAATATAAATTATATATGCTTGTGAAAAACTTCCAACATCAAAACTTAGTATTTTATTTGTTTTATGATTAATCCTGTTTTTGACTGAGGTTACTTGCTCTGGAGCTGACAAAATTTAGTTTCTAAATTCCAACAAAGCCCACTCAAACAGTAGAAACCACACTGCAGGAATTGCAGTGCACAGTCTGTGTGGCAATACCTCTGTCCCCTGCCTCATTGCCATATAAAGAGGTGATTAGATGAGGGAAATAGGTTCTTCATGGGAGACAAGAGTTCCGGATTTTAATAATGTCCTTCTACATTCATCGGCAAGGTATGGTTTCTATCACAGAGTTTCATGTTCCCATAGAGACCCATTAAAATAGATTGTTTTAGTATCCATTCAAAACTTCCTGGTCTAGAGAACTGCCAGAATTTCATAACTCAAAGTGAAGGAGGCCAGGGCAAGAGATGCCAGGGGACAGCCTGCACTCTCTGCTTGCATGGACAGGGTTCTGGCATGTATCTGGGCTATGGAAAGTATAGCTGAAGTAGGCATGGCTCCAGCCTGCTTGCCAGCACCCTTCACAGCTGCCCAAGGAACAGCCTTGCTGCTATGGGGTGAGGAGAGAAAAAGGCAATGGCTACCAGGAAGGTGGACAGAGCTCAAGAAGGGTGTGTCTGGGAGCTATGGATGCAGGAACATGGTGATGCCACCAGCAGGCAGTCTCAGAAGGAAGATCCAAACTCTTCAGGAACTGTTGGTAGTTAGTAACCTTCATAAACTTATCACCAACCTTCCTCTTTTGTCCTTCCTCCCACAATTGAATGTTAGACTCAGGGGAACTTTGTGCCTGGAAAAAGAGGCAGGGAAATAACCCCATGGTACAAGGAAACTCTAATATTAAAATCAAAAATGATATAGTGACTAAGTTTTTTGTAATTGAATTACATTAGAAAATCACTAGATAATACTAAATTCACATATCATGAAGGATGAGATATGTTAATTGGTAACTTAAAAATTTCCCCACAACTATCAGGCCATATGGTCGTAGCACATGATGTTGATATCATTTATTAACAAAAACAAAAATATTTTATGTTTATACACAACTCATACCTGACATGTATGCCAAAATCTGGTTCTCCAAACTAGAACAATATTTTTTTTTTTAAATTGTTATTGCCTGGGAGCTACACCATAGCAATTTCATAATCTTAGAGTTTGAGAACCTATTACCCTGTTTTTTGCTTGCTCGTTTGCTTGTTTGTTTGTTATACAACTTTTCCGGGGATTCTCATGTGTAAACAGTGCAGAGAACCACTGCTTTAACACAGGACTTCTCAGACTGTCACGTGCATACAAATTACCAGGATGTCATGTTGAAACTGAAGAGTCTAAGCAGGTCTATCAAGCTGCCTACTGACGCCAAAGCTGCTAGTCTAAGACTACAGCTTTAATAGAAGGTTCCCTAGCGCATTTTAAATGGATAATTGGCATTATCTATTTTGAGAAATTATATTTAAATTTACTCTTGAAATATCTTGTGCCTTGTGTTGTGTGTGTGTGTGGCGGGGGTGGGGATGGGTGTGTGAGAGAGAGATCACGCATTGCATTGAAAATGTACTGGCCTTTTCACATGTCAGTTTTCTTTCAAATTATCATCTCTTCACTCACTCCATTTCTCTTGTATTTGTGTTTACTTTTTCTTTTTCATTTGTAATTTTTTCAATTTGGTATATGGAGGGTATTTTTTTCTTGATTAGGTTAGCTGGTGGCGTATCTGTGTTACATTTTTAACAATTTAGGTATTTCTTTGTAAAATAAACACTTTACCATTTTATTATTTTTCTAGTTTATTAGTTTTTATTACATTATTTTTCTGTTTTTCTTACATTAATTTTATTATTATTTACTGTCACTTTTATTCAATACACAGCATTTTCCTTTTCTGGTTTAGGAATATAAGACTTTTTAACTCTTTAAACATATCTTTAGCTATTATTAGCCAAACAGCTATCTTTAGCCATCCTTTGCCATAGCCAGGAGTTGGGGGAAATAGCCTGTTCTTTACAGTTATTATCTGTATTCTGCAATTTGTGTTTAAATTTCTCTTGAATTTTATTGTTTTTTTTTCTTTTTACTATTAAACACATTTTTTTAAATTTTCATAAGGGAATGTGATGTTATTTTCTGTAATATTGACATTTTCTATTTGTCCTAACATATGGGTAATTTTTACAATATTTCCATGCACTCTTAAAGAGAATAATAGCCTCTGTTTTAAATTCATACGGAGTTTAAATTAATCTATTAGATCAGACTTATTTTGATGATGAGGTTCTCTATAAACTTTAAAAATTTATCCAGTTGATCTGTTATCTCTCTTATATTTTACTCTTTCTCCATTTATTTCTTAAAAGGCTTTCATGTTCAATTTTATGGTTACTGTATATTCATGATCATAATATTTTAGTATCCCCTTTCTTTTTTTTATCTATTGCTTTTGCTTTGAAATCAAACTTTGGTTTTTTTCCCCATGCATTTGTCATATATTTGGCTGAACATTTAATTTCCATCATTTTGAGTTACTCTGTGTTGTATATGTCTGTAATATTACAAATATTTTAAATCTATTTTTAAAATTTAACTGGATATATTCATCCTATGTATATTTATTTGTATATTTTATAGGAATGACCACATTTGTTTTTACTTGCTCTTTCACTTTTTTTTTTTTTTTGCTTTGCCGTTTATTTTTTCTTTTTTATCTTCTATGTTTATCTTCATGGTATTATGTATTTCGAAGTTTAATAGATTTTTTGTATACCAATTACAATATTTATTAGCATTTATGTCTACTGGTTTTTAATTCAAGTATAATTAACAGTATTATATTAATGTGAAGTGTATAATATGATTCAACAATTCTATACATTTCTCAGTGTTCAGCAAGATAAATGTAGTCTTAATCCCCTTTATCTTTTCCCCCCTCCTCCCCACATCCTATCTACTAACCACAAGTTTGTTCTCTGTATTTAAGAGTTTACTATTATTTTGGTTTTTTTTTCTTCAATTGCTCACTTGTTTCGTTTCTAAAATTACACATACGAGTGAAATTATACGGTATTTGTCTTTCTCTGACTGACTTATTTCACTTACCATTATACTCTCTATATCTGTCCATATTGTTGTAAATGGCAGGATTAATTTTTTTTACAGCTCAACAATATTTCATTATATGTAATTATTATATTTAATCATAATGATAATTATTGTCATATATAATATATAATTATATATTAGTTATAATATATTATTATTTCATTATATAGATTATATATTAGTATATTATATATAACATTACGTATAATTATTATAATACTGAGCAGTATTATAGCTGATATATGTCACATTCTTTATCCATTCATCTCTTATGGACACTTGGGTTGCTTCTTTATCTTGGCTATTATAAATAATGCTGAGATATGCATAGGGATGTCTATATCTTTTTGAATTAGTGTTTTCATTTACTTTGAGTAAAGAAAGACCCAATAGTGGAATTACTGGATCATATGGTAATTCTGTTTTTAATTGGAGCAGCCTCTCTGAAAAATAGGTTGCCACTTCCTCAAAAATTAAAAATAGAGTTATCTATTTTTAAGTATTAAGAAATGAGAAAAGTATCACCAAATACTTACTACTTCTCTTTTATGCCACTTCTCTTAGGTATGTTATGATTTTATATTTTTAAGATTCATGCTCTTATATTCTGTTTATAAAACAAAAAAACTGAATTTCCACCATCATCCAGACTAGTTCTACACTAAAATGATGTGATTGACCACACCAACTCTTTTCACAGCTTCTACATTTCTGAGATTTATATTATGGATTATTTATGGATTATCTAGATTCATCAAGTTGTTCTTTTGCACTTACCCAAAAATAAATGCTTGCTTCCTTGTTTGTCTTCTTAGTTTTTCAACTGAAAATGCATTCCATCTTAAAATGTAAATTATTTTCCGTTGCCTGAATGTGAACGTTTCTATAAATGAAATCATATAACAAGTATTCTTTTATGCCTTATTTATATTTCATATCATTATGTTTTATAGATTCATGTTTGTTGACTATAGCACTAGCACATTCCTTTTCTCTGTTGTATAATATTCCATTATTTGACTGCACTGCCGTTTATTCTTTCATTCTAGTGTTCAAGGATATTTGGATTGTTTCTAGTTATGAGCTATTACAAAGTAGCTTTAAATATTCTTATATATAGTTTTCATGCATATGTTCACATAACTCACTGCTGTGTATATCACATCTTTATTATAAGGTATATTACTAAGAAATAATTTATTTCCGAAAATATTGTTATCAGTTATGATATCATTAGAGTTCTTGTAGCTCCACATTTTGCCCACAATTGATACAGTCAGAAGTAATTTTAGACATTCTAGTAGGCATAGTTTCTAATCTTTTTTTTTTATTATCTATGAATTTAAGCATGTTTTAGTATACTTATTGGCAATTTGAATAAATATTTTAACAAACTGTCTCATTTCTTCTTCTTATTTTATTTTTGCAATGTCTATCTCCTCCTTTTTGTATTTTCTATATATAAGTCCTTTGATGCCTAGAAGAATTATAAATATTAGCTTATATTTTCTGCCTTATTTTCTCATGTTCTTAAAGGTGCCTTTCAATAGGCACAATTTCTTAAATTAATTTTCACTGTTCTATTTTCTTTAATGATTAATAAAATTTATACATTATAAAAATATCTTTATACTTTGTGGTTATGAAAATATTCTCAAGGATTATATTTTCACAGTCTCACTTTATAGTAATTTACTTATTTATTTAATTTGTTTTTTCACTTAGTTTTATAATCTATCTACACTTAATATTTTAATATAGTAGAGGTAGGGATCCATGTTTCATATTTTATACACCGATATTCTATTTCCAACACCACTCATGGAAAAAAAGCATTGTTTTCCACTTTATTGAATATCCATATTGTTATAAATAACTTACCAAGAAACATTTATAATGATTATATTTATATTTTAGTTCCATTTCTCTATTTTTAGACATGCACCAATACTAAAGTGACTTATTTACTATAGCTCTATTATAAATGTTGATAATGAAAATCTTTCCTCCTTATTGTTCTTATCTTGACTATATAAAGCCATTATATTTTTCTTTTAACTCTTAAAGTCAATTTGTAGAGATTTCAAAAATCTTATTGGGACTTTGAATATTAAATGTGTAGAACAATATAGGGATAGTTGACAATTTTTACAACACTGAGACATAATCATCTATGACTATGATATAAACTTCATTTATTTAAGGCTCTTTAATGCCTTTCAATGAAATATTTAGGTCTTTTGTAATTTCTTTCAATAAAATAAACTGAATCAGTGTTATAAATTTTTCATATATGCCTTGAGTACATTTTTTATATTTATTCCTAAACATTCCTTGTCAGGTGCTATTTTATTTATTAAATGATTCTTTTTCTGTTTTAGTTGATATGTGGAAATGAAACATTGGGTATATTGATTTATGTTGATAAATTTGATAAACTCTTAGTAATTCTTCAAAATTCATCTTTTGGTCCTCTGAGTTTTCCATAAGCAACATCATATTACCTTCCTTTACGATCATTATAGATATATACCTTTTCTTTTTCTTTTGCACTAAAACTTCTGACTTAGTTCTGAAGAAAATGTAATTTTAGTGAATCTCTTTACCTTCTTCTCAATTTCGGAGGGGAAGTATTGATTCACTGATTGATTGAGTACAAAATGATGATTTAATATATGTCCACATTGTGAAAAGATTACCACAATTAAGTTAATTAACACGCCATCAACCCATTTAATAGCTCACCATTAAATATGATGGTGACTGCAAATTTCTAGTAGATATCTTTATAATTTTATCTAAATTGACTTTCATTTTTAGTTTACCAGTAAGGTATATTTGTTTTTTAAAGGTATTATATTTATGTTCACAAATGATATTAGACTATAATTTTCTTAGTGGGTAGTATTCATATTGGATATTATTTTATCAAAGTTTTCCTGGCCTCATAGAACAAATTGGACAGTATAATATGTATTTTATTCTCTCTAGTTTTTTTATGTACTATTATAAATTTTTTTCTTGAGTGTTCGGTGGAATTTACTAGTAAAGGAAAGTGATTTTGGAGTTTTTTTTTCTCAATTTTTTGTCTTCTGCATGCAATAATTTCCTACTGTTCTGTTCAGGCATGCTATTTACTTCACAAAAAGTTTTTGGTAATAATATAATTAAAATACATTAAAGTGCATTGTTGATATATAATAGCTGTTTAAGAATTAAATATCAGAATCTCAACATCTTAATAAAATACAAGTAAATTTCATGTTTGTGTAAAATTGTGAATGGAAGTCATTAGTTTTCAGGTGATTCTCTTCCAATCATTGATTTCATGGACCCAGGCCTCTTTTCCTATGGCTTTGCTACCAATAGTGTATGGAGCGAGATTCTGTGAAACCATAAATGGTTGAGGACTGAAACTATGAGATCAACCTGGAAATGAAATACTTTCATCATGGTTGATTTACTGGGATTCAGTCACATAGCCCTTCCACACTGCATATCTGATTTAGCTATTTGTCCAAAAAGAAGGATTGATTAGGAAGATTAGCTAATAGTCATTAGCACAGTATATTGTTTCTAGTAATTTGCCTATTTATTTTCATATTATTCATAATTTATTTTAATTATCTTGTTAATTTTATTAGTTACGAAGTGATTTCCACTTTTCAAATCAGTCTGTTCATTGTTTGTGCTACATCATTTTTTTTTTCTTGGCCAATACCACCAGACTGTTAGCAGTGTGTTTCTCTTTTGAAAGAACTAACTCATGGCTTGGTTGACCCATCTAATAGATATCTATATATGTAGCTGGTTTTTGCTCTTCCTGTTTTTTATTACCTGTTTTCTTTCATGCTTACTGTATGTGCACACATGCACGTGTGTGTTAGCGTTTATTAATACTGGTACATTACATTTGATATTCAAGTCTGCTGTTACAACTTTTTAACCTGGAAAAAAAACCTAATTAAAAGTTATTTAATTTGCCAGTAAACTAATTTACACATCTTTTTGTTTCTCAGCTATTCAATTCTGAGAATGCTAATATCTCTTTTCCATCAACACATTTTGGAACCCATCCAATCCACTTTGCCAACTACAAAGATTCTTAAAATGATGATTTTTATAATATATATGGGATGAGAGTGGGACTGTAGGAACGAACAGATAATCCCAAAGAGTTGATTATTCTCTGAAAGAAAATTCACAATGACTAGTGTTGTCTACAAGTTTTCTATCCTCTGATTTATAGTTATTACCATCCCCAAATGCCTCAGTACACATTATAGGATAGGTAAAATTGGCTCCTGTATTGAAGGCTATACTTACTCTCCTGGGAACAATTACCATACTTGAATTGGCACAGAGACTTGGTCTTAGATGTCTGTTACTCCCAAGTATATGAATTCTATTCAGTGTTTGAGGTAAGGCTACTCATAGAAAAATATCATGGATGATAACGAATGCTCAATAAATCTTTTGACCATTCCTTTCTCAAGATTCCAAATTTCCATGATCTAACATCTGTTGGCATACTATAAATCTTACATCTATTATATAATTTTCCTAAATAATTAATGGGACTTTTATATCCCCCAAACATTGTAACACACTGAGGATTCTTGGCTAAATCACTCAACCCCACATGGCATCTCATTTCAGATATATTTTTATAGATTAATAAATCCAAGTCATTACATACAGTCCTTTGTGTCATGAGTTCATAGACCCTTCAAAGGCAGAATTTTTTTTTACATGCAGCTAAAAATGTGTACAGGTGGATAGTACAGAGGATATGAGATGAACAAAAGGAAGTAGAAAAGAGATACATTCAAGTTTGAGAGATAAGTGAAAGGATGTGTGCATAGCAGATGGGTATAGGAGGCAAGAAATAAGTATAGTTATCTTGGTAGTAGATTAAATGCAGTGCTTAGATTATAAGTATATCCACCATGTGTTTACACATGTATTTCTAGCCCATTTAAAAGACCTATGAGTAAGATGAACAGATCCAAATCATACAATAAAATGCTTGTATTCTTTCATTATCCATAATTTCGGAGCTTTACTCATTCATTCATTATTCAACCTGTTTGCAAGTCCTTCAATTTAGGACACAGCTGTAAGGTGCACAATGCCTGCCTCCATGAAGTTCACAGAAAAATAAATGAATAGATATGAATATGACAAACCTATCAAATAATAGTATGTATTTAACTGGGCAAAGAGGGGAACATATGATCTAGTCACACTGGATAGTGGGGAAAATGGAGTATTTTTTCTTTCAAAAAATCTGTTTATGTGAATCTTACAGAATAAGTAAATTTCATAGGGACACATACTAGCTAAGATCAAAGATATGTCAGCAACTGACATATTCTGAGGGAAAAAATATGCAGAGACAAGAAGATGTGAATGAGCATGATATAATGAAACAAACTTAAGTAGCATGATGTGAAACTGGAAAGGGTCTTTTACGACACTTTAAAGCTTTAGTAATTAGACTAAAATGAGATCAGACTGCTTTTTAGAAATATAAAATATATGGACATGGAAAGGGAGAAATAGACAATGATGGGATGGACAAGAAGAAACAGTATGAAGAAAATTTTAGAAAATACAGTAGCAGTGCTTTTTTGACCAATCAGATAAAGAGCAATGAGGGAAAGGGAATGATGTCTCATCCACTAGAGAATGGTGGTCTCAGGTGATTTCCATTATTCAGGTATGCCTGGCTAGACAACTGATGCAAGAGCTAGGAGAACAGAAGATGGTATGGGGGAGGGGGCTAATGGGGGGGTGAGAGTTGAATGTAAGCCTATATAATAACAGATATGTATGAGGCACCTAAGGGAAACTCCCTGACATGAGTGAACAAGGGAATGACTTGGTGTCATTAGCCTCTCTGTGTTAGCTGAACATGATGATATGAGTGACAAAGCCAAGGAAAGTTTAGGAGGGTAACAAGTGTGTGGGTCTGTATAGCCATCTTTAAAGATGGAACCTGAAAAAGACTCTCATTTTGTGGGAAGGTCAGGAGAAAGAGCCTGAAAAACAGAGAAGAGAAACTGAGAAATAGTGAGAAGATGAGTTGGAAGAAAACTAAACTTTTTTCTTAGAATCCAAGGGAAGAGAATTTTAAAATGTCAGAAGTGCAGAATAATGTCACAGAAACAAATATAAAGTACATCACAGTCTCTGAGGTATCTCATCAATTTATCCTTAGAAGAACCATTGGAGATCTAGGGAAGTGTAGTGTCTGTGGCAGGTCATTATCAAAAATGTAAATGGAGGAAGAGTGAATGAGATATTAGGAACTGCAAAGTGTAATTGTAATCTACCTTTTCTACTAAGAGTAGATTGGAAGCCAAGGAGAGGCTGGACAGGAAGAGAGATTTTAAGTGAAGGAAGAAAATTCTTTTTTCAAAAACGAAGAAGTAAGTGTATCACACAATATCTAATGAAATGTAAAATAGGACAAAAACTATGCAAAACAACCTAAGCTGATTTTTTAATAGTTTATGAATCAATCAACCAATGTGTTTGTGAATTTAAAAATAAAAATTGTGTATTTTGGTAGGGTGAGGGCAATTTATGGATGGCATTGAAAGTCAGCAAGAGGGGGCGTCTGGGTGGCTCAGTCGGTTAAGCGTCTGACTTCAGCTCAGGTCATGATCTCGTAGTCCGTGAGTTCAAGCCCCGAATCGGGCTCTGGGCTGATGGCTCAGAGCCTGGAGCCTGCTTCCGATTCTGTGTCTCCCTCTCTCTCTCTGCCCCTCCCCCATTCATGCTCTGTCTCTATCTCAAAAATAAATAAAACATTAAAAAAAAAAAAAGAAAGTCAGCAAGAGATTAGACCTGACCTTTTATTTGGAAAAGGGTAAGAATGGATGTTACTTATACCTTTTCAGACAGATGGATATCTCTTTTTGACAAATGTTCAAAAGAGAAAACTAAAGAATTATAATTTTCAAAATCTCATTCCAGTATTTTGAATTTCATTGTCTAATGATTTGCCTATATTCAGTCTGATTGTATTATCAGCAAAATTAGGTGCCAGATGCTCAGTGGCTACGTTATAATAGCTTTTAGTATGTATACTAACCACCTATAAATTAACTTACATCTTTCAACAATGTGAAAATTATCCTCGAATTCACCTCATCAGATCATAATCAAGGAAAAAATAAAAATTATTAATCTAAACATAGCCCTTTAGTTTCACATAAGAGATATTAGGAGACATTTTATGTATCAGGAAGTAAATACTGTACTTTTATTCCAATTTTTGTTTCCTCTCGTCACTAATACCATTCATGAGGACTCAGCCCTCATCTCATCTAATCCCAATTATCTCCTAATAAAGGCCTATTTCTTAATACCATCACATTGGCGAATAGGGTTTCAACATACGAATTTTGGGCAAACACAAATATTCAGTCTCTAAGAAAATCTTTAACATGTTTTTAATTTTGTAATACAAAAACACTTTGAAATCATTAAGGAGAGGTGAACTCAAAATACCCAACTCATTTTGAGAGTTCATATTCCTGAGCTTTTCTTAGAAACCAACACCTCAATATGGCAGTCAGGCTGTATGTGTGTGTCACTCCTTACACAAACGTATCATCTGTTAAGAATAAATGGAAGGGGTAATATTCACCACCAGAAACAAAGCTACAATGGTGACCAAGTTTACTCCGAGGACACTTAACCACCCCCATTCTGTGATTACCTGTCAGGGATGCTTGTTGCCACAGGCTTAGGACTCAGATGGCCTCTGCTGAAAAAACATGAGTACAAACTTTAAAAGATCAGATAATGAAAATCAGTGCAGGGTAAAATTGTTTTTAAATAGTCTTCCAAATAACTTTTGTATTGCATTTTCATGGAGATTTCCACTTTGAATTAACTCAATGTGTCACTTTAGCAGGTTGTTGTTTTTTTTTTCCCTCAGTTCTTATTTTCTAATTATATAATTAGTGACCATTGAATAAAATTTTCTAGCCAGATAAACAGAACTAAACAGAACAAAGACTTGAAGATGAAAACATCTTTAGACTTTTTACAATCCTTAATCTGTATTTTAAAAACAATGTATCTAAAAGGTCTGGGTGTCTGAATCTATTTAAATTGCCTTAAATTGGTATTATTTTTCTTTTTTTTTTTTTTTTTTTGGCTGACTTACCTATTTTGATTTTAGTGTGACCTCCTATATACTGATGCCCACAGTTATATTTTGAGTAATTTGTCAATATTATACGTCAGGGTGAGAATTGTTTGTCAAAGAATATAATAATAGATTTAGGGGCACCTGGGTGGTTCAGGGAGTTAAGTGTCTGACTTTGGCTCAGGTCATGATCTCATGGTTTGTGAGTTCGAGTCCCGCATTGGACTCTGTGCTCACATCTCAGAGCCTAGAGCCTGCTTCAGATTCTGTGTCTCCCTCTCTCTCTGTTCCTCCCACCTATGCTGTTTCTCTGTCTCTCAAAAATAAATACACATTAAAAATTAAAAAAAATAATAATAATAGACCTAGCTGTACATCTTCTCTAAGTAAATGGTGCGACAATTGTAGAATAATGCCTATTTAAAACAATTCTAGTTGCTTTTTAGACCTAGATACATGCTACTTCTCTGATTTCCTGGATTTGAATGGCAAACATGTTTCTATGTGTTCTCACATATTACTATTTTGTTGTTTTTTCTTTTGTTTTAGTTTAGTTTTGTTTTTTAGCTGTCATCACACCCGCCCTAACGTCTGTGACACTAAATTCGCATTTCTCTTCAGTCTGTCTCAGTCCCATCCTGCTCGGGATTACTGGGCATTTGTATCCGTGTATTGTGACTATGATCCAGTCTCAACCCTGTTTACACAGGATTCTGTTTCAGTCTTTGCTCCGATGTCTTTCCTGCTCCTTCTGCTCTTACACTCTGATCTCAGTCCAGCAACCCAGATAGCTAATTATGGAGACACATCCTAATTTTTAATGTTGCACAAGGTAGCTTTATTTTTGCATGTGATTTTTAACATGCCTTTTTTTGTTTGTTTTCGAGATCATTTGCATTAAAACTCTGCCCTTCATTCTTAAATGCCCATCTGTTCCTGCTGTTTATTTCTAGACTTAAATAGTGAGTGACATCATTATAATTTCTATGGCAACCAACTGCATTGACATTAAAAGATGATACAGCCTTCAGATACTATAAAAACAGCAGAAGCTTGTGAACTGTTAAAAACAATGTCTTCTGTTCATGCAAATGTCTTTAATAAAACAGGAAGGATTTGTTGTAACTCTTTGAAGGCACAGACATTCTGAGGCTCTGAAATCCTGATAAGCCCAAGAAAATCTTTTATGTACTAAATATTCTTGTTTTCAGCTTTAATATTTTCTTAAATTCTATATAAACATTCCATTTTTCTAATTTTGGAATGAGAAATCATTAAGGGATAAAAGAGTATTTATAAAAATGTCATTATAAAATTGTGAATAAAACAGTTCATGGGTTTACTCAAATATCCTCTAAGTCTTAACATCTAAGATCATATTGAGCTAGGCCTTTTTAATTGTGCCAGAAATGGAGATTGTGTTAGCAGGAAGTATCAGGAACCTAACAGAGTAAAATAAGCCCTGAAATTAGGAGCATAGAGATGAAGAAATAGGTAGTCTGAGATATTCTGTTATATGGTGTTTTTAGGGCATAGTCAAGGCCAATGTGTGTGAGTGTGTATGCATGCACATGTCTTTGTGTGTGTGCGTGTGTGTGTGTGTGTGTGCATGTGCATGCATTAGAAAAAGACAATATATTGCACATGATGAATAATCTAAATAAGAATGCTAGAATATTAGGATGGAAGCTATGATGTACCACTTTACCCAAGCATACATCCCCCAACTGCTAAGAGTGTTGGCAGATGACCACTATCAAATGAGCTTTCCAAAATTTGCCTTCAGCCAAATGAAGCTGTACCCCAATGTAGCAGCCAATATCACCCTGTACCCCATGTTCAGCCTGTATTCTTTGGCAGAAATATAGAGGCCAGTCCATGTGGAAGAATATAGAGGCCCAGCTACATTTCTTCAGTGTTGGACAATTCCAAAGGGTGGGCACAGCTCCAGATCTCCCTGAAGGTCAACTAAGATTTTTGTGCTATGACTGTTTCACAGTTTAATTCCTCTTTCTGCCTAATCATAGTTCCTTCATTTTCCCGTGGGTGATGATTACTAGGGTGCCCCTAATAATTTCCTGCATACTAATCTGTATCTCAGAGTTTAATCCCTGGAAACTTGACCCAAGATAATTGATGTCAGAAGTAGTCCAAAGAAGTAGACTCTAAAATTAGATTTTTGAAGTTAATCATCTAATGTCTGACTGGCAATAAAAAGATCAAAATTGTTGGTAGGTGGTTATTATCCCTGTGGTGATCCTGATAGGAAACTAGTCAAAGAGAATGCATTGGTGGGAGCAATACCACAGTCATTTGAGAAGTTAGGAGGAAGTCTTTATTGTAGGACTATGGAATTGGTTGGCTGTCGCTGGGTCAATGGACGTAGCGGAGAAAGAAAATGAAAGGCTTAGGGTGTGAAATTAAAGCTAAATCTGAAAACAAGAGGTCTCTTTTGGCAACATGTAAGAGTCTCATCTTCTGTGGCCAGAGGGCAGAAAAAATTGAAGGCTAGGAACTTAATTATAAGGATAACAAAGCTCCAGAGGAGGGGGAATTCTCAACTACAGCAAGTTGGTTACACAGAGATTAAGACCCTGATTGAGAAAGAATGACACCCTCAGAAATGGTGTGGGGACACTGGAAAACCTTAAATTGCTGTATCCTTGTGAGCTCTCCAGGTGGTAAAGAGTGCACACCATTTTCTCTTAAAGCCTAGTACTCCCCTTCTTGAAGGAAATGTTACCATAGCCCCTGACTTGCAAGAGATGAGCACTCCATTCACAATCTGCTCCTATTTCACCTCCAGGACATCAGAATAATAACTAGAGTTAATTGACCATGATGTAGCACGTAGATCCTCTACCCAGGCATACATCCCCCAACTGCTGAGATGTTGGCAGATGACAACACTTCCCATCTTCCTAGAGAAATGCTGGACCTGTTGAGAGAGAAAAGAAACAAAGGGTGTCTGGGTGGCTCAGTAGGTTAAGAGTCTGAATCTTCATTTCATCTCTGGTTATAATCTCAGGGTTCATGGGATGCAGGCTCTGCACCGACAGTGTGAATCCTGCTTGGGATTCTCTCTCTCCCTCTCTGCTCACACTCTCTCTATCTCTCTCAAAGTAAATAAACTTAGTTTTTTCAAAGATATAAAAGAAACTATATTTCAAAAGAATTTTAGGAACTAATCAATATGTAGCAACAGGAGCCTGGAGAGTATGCAGTGGACTGGATTCTGAGGTGCTGGATCATGAGGCAGCAGAATATAAAGTTATAGCAAGAAGAGTTTATTGATCTGGGATTACTCTCCTAGATAGAGGCATTACTACCATGTTAAGACCCCCAAGAAACTGCTTACACATTACTAGAATGATTTTTGGAAGCCTGGAAAATGTGGTGACTACCACTATGTAGAAATGAGAGAAGTACCTTGGTAAACATGAAAGAAAAGATCAAAAGATTCAGAGAAAAAGGTGGATATTTTAACTAAGGTCTGAACACTCACCAACTGACCATGTTCCCTGGATTCTGAGAGTGGTTTGACTTTATCAAAGCAGTAGGCACTGTACTGGAGAAAGAAGCAAAGCATCGCAGAGAAACTCGGTGTTGGGTTTTCTCAGCAAGTCAGAGCTGAGAGTAGATGACGCTATCTGGGGTTCCAGATAGCAATGGGAATGAAAGGTTCCCAAAATATCACAGGGCTCATGCTAA
Organism: Lynx canadensis; assembly: GCF_007474595.2. NCBI lineage: Eukaryota > Metazoa > Chordata > Mammalia > Carnivora > Felidae > Lynx > Lynx canadensis. Next base: position 60,845,091 of record NC_044307.1, read on the forward strand.
TGCTTAATTATTAAAAGCAATGCAGTTGGAGTGTAATTAATGTAATGAGTGCCAAATTATAGCAGCAAGATTACAATGGCAATTCCACACTTGGGAATATAGATTCAACACATTTTTTTTAAGTGATATAGAGGCTGCCAGCTTTGAGCGACTCTAGGAGCAAGAAAGGGTCCATGCAGCAGACCTAAATTATTTGCATTATACCTAGTCACAAACAGTTACTGGAGTGCTACTGAATTTGGGGAGAGGAAAAACACCTATGTGACATTAGGTGAATATGCAACTGGAAATCTTTCATGGCTTGAATTCTATTAAACCCACCAAATCTACTACCCAGCAGCAACCCATCTTAAGATACAAGCCCAGGAACGAAAGTGAGAATGTTCTGACTTTCCCCTAGCTCACACTTATGGCCAGATAAGGAGGTAGGTATCTTTTATGACCAATGGATTGAGGAGGATATATGTTACCCTTGGTTAGGAGATGGTTTGACTCAGTGATTGCAAACAAACACTATAGTCCATATATGTGCGGCACTGAAGGGGAATGGCTAGACATAATCCTCCCAGTGGTCAGATCTTTAGGTCATTTTCCTTGTCATCAATTTTTTGTTTAAAAAGAGGTGGCCCAGAGCTAAGGATACATACTTGCAAACTCATGAATATTTGGTTGGTTTATTGGACTCTTGGAAGCAGCCTGTAATGCTAGAGACAAAGAAATCTGGAGAAAAGGCACATGGATAGGCTTCACAAACTTTGATGATCATTATATTGTATGTTAATTAATACGAAAGAGGCACAAAACTACCATGAAAACAGAAGGACTTTACCAGCCAGCTTTTCTTATCAGTCTTCAGTACTGGCATAATGACAGCAAGATTGGAGTAACCAAGGTTAATAGGGACATAGACTACCCAAAGGCCCTATGATTTGGGCCCTACTCAACTCTATTATTGTTGTTGCTGAATATCAAAACTGCCTACTGCAGAGACCAAAACCTATGCCCCGATATGGTACTTCCCTCAAGGAGACCAGTCAGCCAGATGGACCTTCAAAACCATAGTAATTTAACTGACATCCATATGTGTTCCTGGTATGGCTTTGCCTTCCCTGCTCTTAAGCTCCTAGCTAGCACCTCTATCTGATTACTTATAAAATGTTTGATTTTCTTACAGAGTATCTCATGTAACAACTAATCAGACCAAGAGATCCAACTTATAGCAAAGGCACATGGCAGTGAGATCGAATGGTAATATCTAGAGCAGAACATGGCCTCTGAAGGTGGAACTGAAGTGTTGACTTGGAGTTGATAATAAAGCAATGGTTATAATATGATGCTATGTGCCCAATAAATAGGAAACTTGGGTCTGATTACCCAGTGATGAGAGTAGGATGGCCTTGCTTACATCACACCTAGTTGCCTACTTAAGGAATTTATACTTCCCATACCAATTCTCTGGATTTAGAGGTGCTTACTGTTAAAGAGGTATGAATCCACCAGGAGACACATAGTAATAGTTCTAATAACTTTAGTTTGTGACTGCTGCTTGCTTAGTTCAGGCTTCTCATGCAAAGACACCATGGGGCAAGAAAAAGGAGCTATTCTTTTCTCCTGAAAAATTGGCCAGTTATTAATAGAAGATTGAGCTACTTTTAAAACTTGGGGATGTAAGGGGGGCACCTGAGTGGCTCAGTCAGTGAGGCAGCTGACTTTGGTTCAGGTCATGATCTCACGGCTTGTGGGTTTGAGTCTGTGCTTGGAGCCTGGAGCCTACTTCAGATTCTATGTCTGCCTCTCTGTCTGTACCTCCCCTGCTCACACCCTATCTCACTCTCTCAAAAAATAAATAAACACCAAAAGAAAAAAAACCTTGGGGACCTAAGTGAGATATATGGCTCTTCAGTTACCCTTTGGAGGCATCTCTTGGTATTCTTTGGTGAAAGTTTGACAGTAAATGTACTATTGTGTTTGCCCTGACCTGAAAAGGGTGTGGCACCTGGGGACTTATACCATTAGAAATGACATTGTTGATCATCCCTCCACAGAAGTACCAGCCTGAGTTAAGGAAAATCTTGAATGAAAAGTAGTTGAGAGAATAGATACATATCAATTGAGATCTCTGGTCCAGTGGCAATGGTGGGATAGGGATGTGGGTTGTGGAGTTCATCCCATTAACCTTCTTAAATGTTTTCTCAGTAAAGGAGATCAAACAGAATGTTATGACACTGCTTGAACATTTTATTACTAAAAAAAAAATCGATCAGAGTGTAACTAGGGTTGAGATGAGTAAAATCTTTGGTAGGTTGCACAGACCTATCCTTTATGATTGAAGCATTCATCCAGCTTCAATGTGCTGCTGAATGTGTTGAAAGCTGACAGCTCACAACCAAGTTGCTCTGCAAGAAATGCCACCTGTATGGTGGTCACAAGCCCTCCCCAAGACATGCTAAATTCAATGGCTGGTTTATACAGTGGTATAAAAAATGAGCCTTGCTGTTTGAAGGCAGGATAACTTGGAATCGCCATCCTAGCTCCAGAGATCTCCATCACATTGGCTGAGTCCTTGGTGCAACTACATTCCAATTTAATTCCTTCATCTGTGTAATCCTTCTTCTTTCACTCCCGCACAGATGTTGATTCCAGGGGCACTCCTATCCTACATTGAATAAATCTCCTGCGTGGGCTCCTGATCTAAGAAAAATGTCTATGAAGTTAAAGTCCTTAGAGATGAATGTCATGATGTGGTGTATTTTCTTTTACTGGAAGCAGGTGAGCCTAAACTTAGCTAACTCCAAGAAATGTATTATTAATGGGGATTTTTATATTAGATGAGGATTTGATTCTAAAAGATTAATTTATAATTTGAAAATTATTTAAAAGATATGTAATTTAAACTCTCATCCAATATAAGAGTCCCCATCGATAATATGCTTCTTGGAGCTAGTTAAGTTTATGCTTACTTGCCTCCAGTAAAAGAAAATACACTAACTACATCATGATGTACACTTCTAATGACATTAACATTCATAGACATTTTTCATATATGAACGTAACATATAAATTTATATTTAAATATATAATAAATAGGTATTATAAATAAATATGTAAATATAAATATACATTAAACATATGACAAAATAAATGCATCTTATGGGTGTTAAATTAAGAATGACCTCTTCTGGGGTGCCTGGGTGGCTCAGTCAGTTGAGCATCTGACTTCGGCTCAGGTCATGATCTCACAGCTCGTGAGTTCAAGCCCCGCGTCAGGCTCCGTGCTGACTGCTCAGAGCCTGTATCCTCCTTCAGATTCTGTGTCTCCCTCTCTCTCTGCCCCAACCCACTTGCATTCTGTCTCTGTCTCTCTCAAAAATAAATAAACATAAAAAAAAAATGACCTCTTCTGGACTGCTTGGGTGGCTTAGTCAGTTGAGCGTCTGGCTTAAGCTCATGTCATGATCTCACAGTTTGTGGGTTTGGGCCCTGTGTCAGCTCTGTGCTGACAACTCAGAGCCTGCAGCCTGCTTCAGATTTTGTGTCTCCCTCTCTGGCCCTTCCCCGCTCGTGTTGGCTCTCTTTCTTTCTCTCTCTCTCTCTTTCTCTCTTTCAAAAATAATAAATAATTTAAAAAAAAATTAAAAAAAGAATGACATCTCCAACAGGCTGAAAATATTCCTTCTTTTTCCCAACATTAAGTTTAAATCTATTTATATAAGATTATATAGTTGTGAATCTAGATTAAATAAATGACTATATAATTAAAGGAAGGAGAAATTTTGATTAAAAGTAAATTGATATGTCAGCTCCCAGAAAATTAAAATTTTGGTAAATTATAATTACATGCATTTTGAGAAAAATATTTCATTAGCATTTTAAATGAAAATTTACATTTTTTAAATCTTTCTCTCCTCATATTGGTGCTATTATCAGCACTTTTCTTTCCTAGAATTGTCAGGCCTCTATAAATATGGTTAACTGCTTGACTAAGAAAATAAATTAAACTTTGAAGATGGTAATTTAAACTTCAGTTTATTTGATAGGGGGAACTAATGAAAGGAAGTGAATCAGGACTCCACAGCCATGTGGCCTATTTGCTGACTCAAGTCAATTTGCTATACATGCTCTTTCCAACTAAATAGATGTTTTTTTGTTTTTTTTCCCACAGTGTGATAGAGTTGTGATTGAAAGAGCTATAATACATAGCTATAGATGCATCCTTCCTATAACCATTATTTTTACTTTTCTAACACTTTCAAAAACATTATTCTGAAAAAATCACTACCACATCCTTTGGTTCAAATCAATAAATGAGAAAATGATGTGCAGTTCTGATTACCTTAAATACACATATTAGAAAATTATTACATTGTGTTAAAATAAAATTTAATTTTATCCTTTTCTCTTTAATCTTTTAATTTTATGTATTTGTCAAATCACTCTCCTAAATTAAATTTAGCACACACATGCATTATATATGTTATGTATGCTGTACCTATGACATCCTAATTTTTGAAACTTCTACAACAAAAAAAAATTCACGTTTTCATATAGTAACACTTCCTTTCTACTCATTTAAGAAATTTTTTAATTGAGGGGACACACCATGCCAATATGTTCTTTGACTCTAGATGTGACTTTTTCATTTTTCATGAACTTCCATTTAATGAAAATAAATAAAAGATATCATGAGAAAAATGCAACAATAGCATGGAAATTATTAAGTATTCATATATTTCCATAACTTTTTTTCTTTAAGGAATGTATTTTATAAAACAGCAAAAGCAAAACTTGAAGACATTCATTTCTTCAATGAACACTTACCTTTTCATTATGGTTAAACAAGTAAGGGAATAAAATTAAACTGCACATACCTCTTGAGATTCTGAATTGTGGAACATATTGGAGAAGAAATTCTGGATGCTTCTGCAATTGTTTCTTTTAGTGTGAGGAGTTATCTTCACATGCTTCTGACTAGACAAACTGTTTTTCTTTTTTTCCAAGATAGAATTGTTCTCTTGCAATGTGATATGTTTTATCAGATGGCTTGAAATTATGATCCCGGAGATTCCTTACACAAAAATTTACAAAGATTGGAAATTTGTCAGCACATATTTCCTGTGTTGGAAATACTACTATATCTCATTTCAATTTTCTCTTGCCTGGACATACAGAAGAATCACTTTCACCCTATTTATTTTTATATGTAATTATGTGCTAAGTCTACTCAATAATAGAGCTAAAGTGATATATTTCACATCATGGCCAAGCCAGAGAAAAGACTATGCATTGTTTTCTAGTCTCCTTTTGCCTCTTCTTGATGACGAGAAGGGGCTCATGTTTCCAAGGGTGGATTTCAGAGTGGTAAAGCCACCATTATACTGAAGCCCTGAGAGGCGGTATGGCATAGATGCCTACCCCAACTGTAGTGGATATACAGTTGAAAAGGTATCAGCATTTATCACATTACACTACTAAGATTTGGGGTTAATTGTTGCTTTGCCTTAAACTAATATATCTGGATCAATAATATATCTGTACTAAGAGATATTGATATATAAAATTAAAGATTTTATTAAGATTTGAGATGACAATAGCAAGCGATCAGTGTAGTGAAATACTATTTCAGAAATCTTACCAGACTACTATTTTGGTTTCCCAGTTTTGTTTTCCTCTTTTCCTCTCACCTGTATTTAAACAGACTCAATATTTAGGCTCCTTGCTTTTGCAGAGAGATGTGACAAAATATATTGATATGTGCTCATTTTTTAAAGCTTCTTTTGCATAGGCCACTATCTTTCACAGGAGAAGATCACTGGGCATAAATAAATGTATTGGGGAAATGGGATTTGAGAAATGCAGTTTCCACTGAATGGAGGAATACAGAGTAGAAATGATAAAGCATTGGTATATTCTAAAAAAAGGGCCTTTGCTCCTTATGCTCAGGCAGAACGACAAGCAGGCTGCACAAAAACTCAAATGAAAAAGATATAGAGTAAGAATAGATAAGTAGGGCATATCGAGTTTTCTTTCTACAGAAAATTATAGGAAGAGCAAGGTGAATCACAAGTCCACATAAATGGCCTTGAAACAGTAGATACAATAGTCATGAAGAGACCTAGAGGATAGAATAATGTCTCATGATGAACTAATTAAATTACCATGAGTAAATACCATAGAGAATGTTGGATAGCTCTGGAATCACATGTGTGGATTAACAACTAAAACCATATAAGAACAATGATCAAATCAGAAGCGATAATAGTCAACATCCATAACCAGTCCTCTGAAAACTTCTATAACTCAAGCAGACATGGAAATGGTGAAATAAGGAAAATCTACAAATTAAAACAATGAGTTTAAAATTTTACTACCTTAGAGAACCATGAGTTCAAAATAGAAATTATAGTAAAAAAAAATTAAAGTACAACTTACTGTATACTACAGTTGTGAGCTGACATCCCATCCCTGTTGTAATAACAAATAGAGAAAGTGAAAACAATAATTATAATCTGAGCTTTATAAATTAATCTGATTTACTTACACCTAAAGATTTAAATGTGTCCAGATGCAAAAGTTAAAGATGCCAGTTTTGTGGGGGTGCCTGGGTGGCTCAGTTGGTTAAGCAACCAACCGACTTTGGTTCAGGTCATGATCTCGTGGTTTGTGAGTTGGAGCCCTGCGTCAAGCTCTGTGCTGACAGCTCAGAGCCTGGAGCCTGCTTCAGATTCTGTGTTCCCTCTTCTCTCTACCACTCCCCTGTTCATGCTCTGTGTCTCTCTGCCTCTCAATAATAAATAAGTGTTAAAAAAATTAAAGATGCTAGTTTTGTGGACTTTCCAGCCAAAGAAATATTCTCTATATCTATGTACTGTTTATAACTCAAATAGCTTACATCTTGAGATATTAAAAAATTATCCCAATTTGACCAGAGATCAACAAAATAATAAAAGTCAAATAGTAAACATTTTAGGTTTTCTGAGCCATATGGTATGATTTGTAACTACTCCATTCTATTATTGTAGCATGAAATCAGCTATAGATATTTCCAAAGTGAATGAGTCTGACTGTGTTCCAATAAAACTTTATCTACAGAAAGAGGTAATGGGCTGGATTTGGCTCATGGACCATAGTTTCTCTATCCCCAGTCAGGTTCAAAGCATAGGGTATTTTTTACAATTTGGGGACCATCACTTCTCCGCCTTTTGGCTAATATCAAGTGTAGTATCTGTTCTTATCAGTTTAATATCTGATATGGCCTCTTTCTGAGGACAATATGCTAACGGATTTTTGGAGCAGGAAGATGGAATAGGACCTTGTTCTGTCCACTGCAGGCATTCACCAGGTATTGCACCAGGGAATTGCACCAGGCACCAGGAAAGGTGCACCCCCTCCGGGGAATAACCAAGCAGCTCCAGTACTGTTGACCACCTGTAGTGATTCCTGAGCTTCTGCCCGGAGGGTCTTAGTGTATCTATGTGCCAGGTGCCTTCACTCTACAGGTGCAACTAGAGTCAGGAAAAGTCAGTCAAGATTGCAATGCAGGAGTGTATGGAATATATATCTACACATCCACTATGGTCTTCTTACATACTAGGAACATGAATATGAGTATAAGCCAATAATGGAAGTGGTTTTCCTAATTTTTTTCTGTCTTCTGTTTCTGTCTTTAGTGATTTCCTCTCCCGGGTTTTGTTTTCTTATAACTTATTTTTTGAAGGAAAAAAAATCCAAAACTTTGGGATCATTTTTTTCTTTACTTTTTAAAAGCCGTTTTAATAATCTTCTTTTCATGTGTTTATTCATAAAATGTGACTTGGCTTTCCCATTGACAAGTAATTCCAAATCTCCAAAGTTTAAATAAAATGATTTTATAATTAGGACATTGGAATGAATGATAACTGTGTGTTTCGGAGGAAAATGGAGATTGACAGGCAACTTCTATAAATTGGCAGTCAGAGAAAAAGTAGCAGAAAAAGAAAGTATGTCACATTGGAATATTTTTTTTAAATATATTGAAACTTATGGCACTTTTTCCCTCATTTTAACCCCGCATGTCTGTGCTTTTTCATCACTGATAGGCAGAAATGTTTATTCTCCCTGAAATGCTGAATCTGACCCAAACTTCAATACATTTCACAAGAATCTGCTATGCAGAATATATTTCTTTTGCACAGTTAACAGCATTCCTAATGAGCTGTTAATGAGCTGTCAGTTTCTAATATAAACTAAAGAGCTAGAGTAGTCACAGAGGAATTCTAGAAACAAAAATGTTGCATCCCCAAAACATAATCAAATGAATTATTCCAAGATTTATAATTACCCTTAAGTTATACTGATGTTATGTGCCATTTCTAAATTACTAGCAATGTTTTTGAAGATCTGTTTGTGATCTTAAGTATTATCCACTGCACAATGTTACTATTTTTAATATCTGTTACTATTTTAACTATTACTAAATATTATTTATTATGGAACTACTCTGTGCCAGCCAATGTATTCTCGGAAGTTATAATTTATTGAGGAATACTATGACTTGTATAATTATTTTATTTTATTTTATTTTTTTAAATTTTTTTCCAACGTTTTTTATTTATTTTGGGACAGAGAGAGAGCATGAACGGGGGAGGGGCAGAGAGAGAGGGAGACACAGAATCGGAGACAGGCTCCAGGCTCCGAGCCATCAGCCCAGAGCCCGACGCGGGGCTCGAACTCACGGACCGCGAGATCGTGACCTGGCTGAAGTCGGACGCTTAACCGACTGCGCCACCCAGGCGCCCCTATAATTATTTTTATAATAATAAATGATAATATGGTAATACCTGGGGTGATAAGAAAACTTATCTTAAGGTAAACACCCTGAATTATCTTAGGCATTTATAGAAAACTATTTGATACAGGTCTAGTAAAATTTATTTTACCTAATTCAGACTTGCAAATAAAACACAATTTTTATTTTATTATTTTATTTTATTTTATTATTATTTCCTTGTGGTAAGATCACTAAATATGATCACCTCACAGTTTAGAAAAAGAACAGAAGGAAGAGTATGATGGTCAAGGCAATAATCTCTTTATGGAAACTGGTCATTCTTGAAGTAGAGCTATTCATCCCATTCACTGTCCCCTCCCCCAGAGGTACCCAAAATGTGGTTGACTGAAATGATCTTACAGGGGTGACTGGATGGCTCAGTTAGTTGTCTCAGGTAATGATCTTACAGTTTGTGGGTTCCAGCTAAGCATCGGGCTCTGTGCTGACAGCTCAGAGCCTGGAGCCTGCTTCAGATTCTGTGTCTTGTCTCCCTCTCTCTCTGCCCCTCCCGGGCAAGATCTTGTTCTCTCTCAATCTCTCTCTCTCTCTCTCTCTCTCTCTCTCAAGAATAAATAAACATTAATTTTTTTGAAATGTTCTTACAATTATAAAGCCAGAAGTGTCAAACAAGAGGCAGGAGAGAAACTGTAGATTTTTTCAGTGAGAGGGCTTACCAGTGAGTCTACTGCATTTCTACAGTGTAGGTATTCATATATAGGTAGATTTTCCTGAGCCATGAGTCAAAAGGAGAAAATAGTGAACTGTCTTTCTAGCATTCCATTCAGCAGGTTCATCCTCTGGAAAAGAGGACTGAAGACATTTCTCATCATCACTCCAAACACATTGAAATCAATATGAAATACAACAGGATATTTATTTTATTTTTTTTTAATTAAAATTTTTTTGTTTATTTATTTATTTTGAGAGAGAGAGAGAGAAAGACCACAAGAAGGGGAGAAACAGAGAAAGAGAGAGGGAATCCCAAGCAAGCTCCACGCTGTCAGCACAGAGCCAGATGCAGGGCTTGAACTCAGGAACTGTGAGATCATGACCGAGGAGAAATCAAGAGTCAGTCAGTCGCTCTTGGCCCAGGCACCCCCAACAGGATACTTAAATGTGTACTTCAGTTCTCCAGCAAAAAGGGAATTTTCACATATTGGAAATAAAGAAGGAAAGAGTGCCATTATAGAGCAGAAAGTGGAACCACAAAGTTTTAGGGAGTATTGAAATGGGTTACTACCTTTGGGCAGGGCTTTGGCTAATAAATGAGATAGGATGCTGAGCCAAAAGTCTTCTTTGTACTTTGGAGCTGAAACTCCAAGAAAGGGCAGGTCATTTCATGTAAGATCGTTTAAAATAACTGCAGCCCTTGGCCTAGTGATCTGTCAAGGAAATGAGTAACTTGGGCCTGGGTTATATGTGTAGTAAAGCATCACTGAGAAGTAATGAGAAACTCAAGCTATGCCATGTGCTGGTATGGATCCATATCCACATTAAGTGTGTTATTCAGGTAACTTAAGATATTGACATGTTGTACATAATTAGTTAAGCACGTAATATCACAGTAGAGTGGTATTTCAGGCAGAAGAAAGTCAAAACTTCTCTCATTTCTGTATGTAAATCTATGTCAATACATGTCTCAGAAGGCAAAGAGAATCTCATAGATAAGAAAACCTGCTGAAGATTACTTCAGAATTTTAAGTTACAAAGAAAAAAAAAAAAAAAAAAAAAAAAGAAAAAAAAAAAAAAGAACCAAACTCAGTGAGAAAGAATCTGTAGATAAAACAAATATGAGACGTGACACTCAAGAAACAGGTAATATAGTAACATGAGAGATGCTTTAAAATATGTGTATTCATGTGTTCAGAAAGATATATAAACAATGGAATTGATGAAGAACTAATAGAGCATTTTGAAAAGCATTTTGAAAAGAATTTGAAAAGAAACAAAACAGTCATAAAAATTCTGACAATTAAAATAAGTATTAAACTTGGATTGGGTAAATTGTATGCAAAACTGAAAAACAGAAACCACCCAAAGGTGGCATAAGAGCTAACATATAGATTCCAATATGATTCTCAAGAGTTAAATGTAAAATGCTTACACAGTCCTTGGTATATTTTTAATGTACAATAATGATAGCCATTATTGTTATTGTTTTTATAAAAAATTTGTTGCAAAAGATAAAATAATGGTAATTGAGTGTAGGATAAGGTCCTGTATTAATCTACAAAGAGTTGTATTAGGACACAATAGAAAAATGAAGGTAAGATGATATTAGAAGTGACTATGGCTGAGCGCCTGGGTCAGGATTTCGGCTGTGGTAGTGAGGTGGAGCCCAGCTGTCATCTCTGCACTGAGCAGGGAGCCTGCTTAATGTTCTCTCTCTCCCTCTCCCCCTACTCTTCCGTGATTTGCTCTCTCTCTCTCCCTCTTTAAAAACAAACAAATCAAAAAACCAAAGTGAATATGGCTGATAATTTTTCAGAATGGATGATATAGTCCTAAATTTGAAAAAGCACAAATTTTTGTGTTACTGCAGAATATCAAAAATAAACTGAAAAGAGATGCTAAATGGAGATACTAAACACAAAGAAATTACAATTAGAGATTACATCAGCTTTTTGGATGCCAAAGGATGGTCGAATAGTTTAATGGTTGAAAGAAAATATAATTAAATTCTATTAAATTTATCCATTTTGTTCTAAATCTTGTCTATTTTTTTTCTGATTTATGAAAGTGTTTGATTTTTAATCAGCTAGGTCAATTTTTATTGTTTTCACTTTCCTGAGAAAAATTTTCAGACTTGGCTTAGTTATTTTATAATCTGTGTTTTCTAATTCCATTACCTGAGGTGCCTATGGACCTTTTTCTGTTGGTTTTTGTTTCTGCTAGTTTTTTCTCAGTATGTCTTATCTCTTCAGGTATTAGAAAAATTATGTGTAGAAAAAATTGAACCCCGGGATTTTATCTTGTTTCACAGATGCTTTTCATTTGTTCCTGCCCAGGTGCTTGGAGGCAGTAACAATTCTGGATGAACTTGATAGCGTACCTGCATGTCTGGTTTGCCTGGAGAAAGCCAGTTTTATGCCTATTTATCTGGTATTCTATCTGGTTTTAGTATTTGCATGACTTTAAGAAATGATGAATAATTATCAAAAATTGCTGCATTAAAATAAGCTGGGATGGTTTGGGTAAATCTCTGCTTTTACTGATGGATGCTCTATGAAGACATGATGGTTTCAAATATTGAGATGTTTAGGCAGATCCTCCAGAGTGTGGTAGAGTTAAGTGAGCATGACTCGTTCACCTACCTGCACTCCATTGGAAAAGCAGAAGGAGGCTTAGGAACTATCTAGTTCAGTGCTAAAAGTATCCATACCGGGCAGCACCAGAGCTAATATAACTAAATCAAATGAATGTTTGGTCACAATTAATTGCATAAATAGAATCCACAGCATTGTCAAGACAATTATGCAAAATCTGAGGTCACTGAACAGAAAACATTAGGTCACTGATAGTAGGAAAAGTCATGATATATGAAATGGAAATATGTGATATGAACAAGGGAGACCTGGGCGAATTGAGTCTCCCTGATAGCTGGACCAATTGCTCTCGCTTTTACATCAAATCTGTTAATGCTTTTTTTGAACATCTCACCTGAGGAAGTTACCCAGTGAGGTGAAGCCAGTTCAATTTGGGCTTCACCCATGACTGACCTCATTTTCCCAAATTTGTGGAGTCAGATCCCAGCACACTCAGGGAAATGGATGCTCTTGCCTCAGGTTTATTTATATCAATCCTTTTCTGCTATGATTTAGGCCTCAGAGTTTTTCCATCTGATCCTGCAACAAGACATGTTGCTGGCCTTTTGGAGTGATGACCTTAGGCTGACATGTCTCCAAGTGCCGAGAGTAATAGACAATCTGGATGTCTGAGATTTATGTGTGCCGAAGTATGGGATGGAAACCCCACAAAAATACAAAGGCTTATTTCCTCAGTGAAATGTGTGAGGGACCAGTGGTTTGTTGACATATCTCCTGTACAATGTAAGGGGAAAACTACTACACTTAGTATAATCCTGCTTGGTATGTGAATTGCTATAACTGATTCAGTTGGTGTCTTGATATGCTGCTGATTTTTTAAACGTTTACCTATTTATTTTGAGAGAGAAATAGTGAGAGAGAGAGAAAGAGAGAGAGAGAGAGAGAGAGAGAGAGAGAGAGAGAGAGAATGAATGGGGGAGGGGCAGAGAGAGGGAGAGAGAGAATCCCAAGCAGAGTCCATATATACAGTTCGAAAAACTGATGCAGGGCTAGAACCCACAAACCGTGAGATTATGACCTTAGCTGAAATCAAAAGCCAGCTGCTTAAATGATTGAGCCACCCAGGCGCCCCAATATGCTGATGTTTTGATAAGGATTGAAAGCTATAAAAGCTTCTCCATGCATCAGGGCAAGGAATTCTGCTTAGCAACTCGGCATTAAGACCCAGAAAACCAGTGCAGATTGGTATGCCTTATAGATGCTGTGGGATGAGTCAATGTAAAATGACTCCCTAGAATTTTTTTTTAAGAAAAAAATCCATGCACCCTTCAGCAAGTGACTAATTTTAGTTGTCTACTCAAGGACATGTACAAGGATTCTAATTAAATTTTGTTAAATTTGAAACATCCTAGGTATATAAAATACCTATATAACTGTATTATAAAACACTAATATATAACAAATCTATATCTATTATCTGTATCTGTTTACAATATCTCCAATCCTTATTAAATCACATAGGATGATAACCCTGAATTTTAAGAGAAAAATACCACATTATAATATCATATATAGTACAATTTCAATTTTATATAGTACTTGGTACATACTAGATATTCAAAAATATTTACCTTATTGATGAATAAAAAAAATAAAACCTTTTTTGTACTGCAACAATAAAAAGATATATTCTTTCTCCAACCTAACTTTCCCTCACTATGTCACCCTAGTTTTCCTTTCCAGAGAACAAGTTTTATGGTGTATGTGTGTGATTTTTTTAATATGAGAGCATATTTCCTGTCTTATGTTCCTCACATCATATTTGCTCTTTCCACCCACTGCAATCTGGTTTTCAGTTCTATATTCCACTAAAATATACTGGAAAAGATGTAAAATAATCTTTCAATGGCAACATCCATGAGAAAGCTAACTGCAATTGCTGCCTGCCCCATTCAGTCTGTGGAGCCCCCTCAGCTCTTGAGCATCTCTTTCCTTGGTTTCTCAGCACCAATGTTTGTTTTCTCACCTCCATGACCATCTCTGCTTCATCGCTTATGTTTGCTCCTCTTTCTTAACATTGGTAACCTTTTCCCTTTACTAATTCTCTTATTTTCTCCCTCCAGGGTATTTTTGCTCCTGTAGCTACCATAGAATTCCCAAATTGCATTTCCACTGAGCTCTCTTCAGAGTTCCGATCTAATCTACTCACTTCATTATCATTCTCCCCACTTTTGATCTTGCACCACCTTCTGTGTCTCCAATCTTAATGACACCCTTCTCCTTTGACATGCAAATCAGAAACAACAGAGTAATCTAACACCCTCCTACTAATAACACACAAAGCATTTTTATTTCACTTCATTAACATTTCTCCTTTCCATCCCATCCTCCCCATTTCTTTGGCTTCGCCCTTACATTTAGGCCCAATCATTCTTCCTCTAGATTATTGCAGTGGTCTCTGGATTTAAAAAGTTCCCTTCCTTCTATTTTACGACTCTGCAATTCCTACTACAGTTGCTAGTGTAGAAAAATTGCAAATACTAAATGGCCTTGATATTCCTTGATGTTAATTTCAGAATGTTGTTACTAATTTTTTTAAAGGCTATAGACTTTTTTTTTTGCAAGAATTCACAAGAATACCTTTCCAGATTTAATTTCACAGTGCTCTTTTCCAAGCTGCTTGTAATATTCCTCATGCAGAATTATTTTTCACACTGCCTTGTTTCTATATGCTAAATCTTCTGCTTGAAAAACCACTGTACCCTGCTTTCTTCTTTCATTATTTTGTCATTTTAATGGCACTTTTCCTATATCATAGGGAACTGCCTTTTTCATATTATTTTATACGTACTATTTATGTTGATGTTTGGGGTTGAATGCTTCCCTATGATATTTAAAAAGCATCTTAACTTCCCAGAAAAAGTGTCCACAGATCACATGCAGAATTAATTGTTAGCACTATTCTCATCTCTAATGCATTGATTAGTTGATCTCAAGAAGTAGGGATGTTCTTCCTTTGTCTCTTCACTTGTTTTTTGTTTTTGTTTTTGTTTGTTTGTTTTTGTTTTTCATGAAGTCAATCTTGATATAGTTTGAAATGAGTACTTCCTTTTTTCTCCTGGAACTTATATTAGAAATCCTACCCTCCTGGAACCAGATTATCACAGCCTAGTAATGATAAAGATCAAATATTTTTCTCTTTTATGCAAATACATATATAAACACCTCTCATATTCCCCATTTATACATACATACAGTCAGTAGAAAACTGTTCAGCTTAGGATTTGTTGTGAAATTGAAAGGAAAAAGTAATGTCAAATGTTGTACTCAGTGAAAATAAAACATAACAAGCTCTATCATACTAGAGAAAATAGATCATGTTAAAGCTTTCTGTGAGGGATCCTGTTTTCTTATTCATCAATGTTCCATATCAGAGTCTATCCATCCATGTCTATATGTACATAGACCATAGAGAATGTATTTTTTAAATACTAAACTTTATAGAGACATTGCAAGGTTTCTTGTGGATGACTGAACACACCCTCAAATAAAATGACGTACTTTATTTTATTATATAAGCATATGAGGTTAAAAGGTGCTAGAAGCTGACAGCTCAAAATTGGACTGTAGTGTTCCCTACTGAATTTAACATAACAAAAATTTCACAGAATGTCAAAAATATTTGGACACATTCAAAAACAAGATCAATCTGGCCTCATTTCTAAACATAAGCCAAAGAAAAGGACACTGTGCCACCACAAAAATAATCCAATATACTCCTTTCTCTTCGCTCACTGAGGGGCTCCTTATACTTACAAATGACACACATCGTACTTTCAATTCTTCTTCTATCTTCTAGATAAAAATGATTAAACTCGGTCATCAAATTGCCACTGCTTCCTGACAGAACCCAATTCAGAACACATCCTACTTCTATTAAGCCCTCTCTCAAAAAACCCAGGACAATCTCAAACACCATCGCAAGCCTTTAGTAGGTCTCTCTTCCTGAGAAGCTCCAGGCTTCTCCATAGAATGTGATGTTCTTGATGACTGAGTTAATAAATCCCATTTTTTTTAAATTATAGGTATGTTTTTGGTGCTTTTGTAACCTGGGATTTACCAATTATATACATTAGGCAGTAATGACTATAAAGTGTGGTCTGATATAACTATCCAGATTTGACTTAAAATAATAATATAATGATAAATGCTAGTCCTTCAGGGGCACTAAACCCAGTGCCCATTAGAATCATCTGGAAATTATAATTTTGTGTTAGGTGAGGCTTGATTATGATCACTTATAAAAAATTTCTCAGGTGATACTATTAAGCAGAAAAAGAATGAGTAACTTTAAGAGAATGATTCTGCTTTAGTTTGCGGTACTCTTCTAAGATTTGCTTTCTGGTTCTGCACTTTCCATGGCAGCTTGCCCTGGGATACAAGGTTCTTGCTCTTAGGCTTCTTCACTAAAGGCAGCAAGTTGCAAGTTCTTTGCCTATGCAGTTGCTGAAAATCTTTTTTTTTTTTTTTTAATTTTTTTCAACGTTTATTTATTTTTGGGACAGAGAGAGACAGAGCATGAACGGGGGAGGGGCAGAGAGAGAGGGAGACACAGAATCGGAGACAGGCTCCAGGCTCCGAGCCATCAGCCCAGAGCCCGACACGGGGCTCGAACTCACGGACCGCCAGATCATGACCTGGCTGAAGTCGGACGCTTAACCGACTGCGCCACCCAGGCGCCCCTTAAGGAAGTCTTTACATACTGGGTCTCATTCAGATGGTTTCTATAGAAGGCTTGGCTTTTCTTCAGTATTTTCTTTGAAATTCTGAAGGCCAACTTTAATAGAATTACAAAATTGTCTCTTCATCTTAGTCAATCTGTCTTTTCAGTTTTGGCTGCATTATTTCTGATCCCCTCAGCATTCTCTGTGCCCTCTGGGCATAGGAGGAGCAATTTTACCCCAATTTGTGTGAAAAGTAATTTCCTGAAAATATTTCTCTTCCTGTTTGGGCCCATTTAACTCTCCTATGTTCAGCCATTAAACATCTCCCAGTCTCAGCAACCCAAAGGCCTTGCTGTTTAACGAGCTGGTGCCTGATGAATTTTACTCAGTGGATGTTCTTCAGTTTACCATTACTGGGTATATATTACAGCAGCTTCAGAATTCTGCATTTCGGGAAACTGTAAAATCCTAGGGAAAGCAAACAAACAAACAACAACAACAACAAAAACAGGCAACTGACAACTTACTTTCTCTTCAAATTATATTTTTCATAAAAAGTATACTCTGTGTTTTTTGTTGTTTTGCTCTTTCCCTGACCTATCCCAGCTTGTAAATATTTTACAACAAACTAATACTGACTAGTGTTTAGAATCCACATATGTTTTGATACTACAACAGTCAACTTGAAATTTAAAAAATTAAACATATATGCGAAAAACTGGCTCATTAACTAAACTTTTCATTATTTAGCTACATTGTATGTATTCAAATGTATTTGAATACATTTATGGGTGAGATGTATAAATTATATTTATATGTCAAACAAATTTATTTTAAACAAAAATATTCATAGGGTAACATTAAACCCACCATATATTCGAATCTCGAAATTAAAAGCATAGTTTACTTTAAAGAACCAACAAATCCTTTTTTCCTTGCTATTCTTTGATATCAGTGTCTTCAAGAGGTTTCAGATAGAAAGTTAGTAAATTCCAATAATAGTTTGATTTTCTCACCCAACAGATGACATGATACTCTATGTAGAAAACCTGAAAGATGTCACCAAAAAATTCCTAGAACTGATAACACAAATTCAGTAAAATTGCAAGTTACAAAATCAACATACAGAACTCTGTTGCATCTCTATACACTATAATGAAGCAGCAGAAAGAGAAATCAAAGAATTGATCTCATTTAAAATTGCACCAAAACACAAAAAAATGCCTAGGAATAATCCTAACCCAAGAAATAAAATATCTGTACTCCAAAAACTATACAACATTTATGAAACAAATGTAGTGTTTTTGAAGAAGACACAAAGAAATGGAAAAACACGCCATGCTCATGGATTGGAAGAACAAACATTGTTAAAATATCGATACTACCCAAAGCAATCTACACATTCATTGCAATTCCTGTCAATATATTACCAGCACTTTTCACAGAGCTAGAACAAACAATTCTAAAATTTGTATGGAACCACAAAAGATTCTGAAAAGCAAAAGCAATCTTGAAAAAAAAAAAAAGCTAGAGGCATCAAAATTCCAGACTTCAAGCTATAATACAAAGCTGTAGCCATGAAGAAAGTAAATTTTTGGAAATTCTTTAGTTGAAAGCGGAATGTCCAACATTATTGTGAATGCTTTTGTAAATCCAGTTTAAAACTTCAATACTGAGGATAAAATCATTTGTTTTTGCAGAGATAATGTTAAAAGAAATTCTGGTGCATCTTGAAAAAAATAATGTTCTTACTAACTTAAAGAACGTTTAGACAGAAATGTACTTAAACTTTGCAAATCAGAAATTGTTAACATTTAAAGCATTAAAATTTATGTTAAAGCAAGGAATTAATTAAAATTAAAAGTTGAGAGTTTTAAATAGCATACAAAATTTAATTTTGAAATTTAATATTTCAACCTGTACATTTATTTTTATGAATATTCCATTTTAATTGGATGATATATATTTAGTATTGATGAACTCAAATTGAAAAGGACTATAATTTTGTAAAATTGGCAAAATATTCAGTAATTATAAAAAATAACTCACTGATACAGTTTGTCTTGTCAAAGTATTTATTTATTTATTTTTGAGACAGAGAAAGACAGAGCATGAGCAGGGGAGGGGCAAAAAGAGAAGGAGACACAGAATCCAAAGCAGGCTCCGGGCTCTGAGCTGTCAGCACAAGCCCTCGGAATGTGAGATCATGACCTGATGTGAAGTCTGACGCTTAACTGATTGAGCCACCCAGGTGCCCCTTGTCAAAGTACTTATTGAAGAAGGGTTTTATGAATGGAAGCAAAAATACAGGTATCTGTGAAAACATGTTGGCTGAACTAATGTTTCAATATGAAAAATAAATACATTTGAGAATAATATCCAGTTTGCCTGAATTTGTTCTGAGCTTACCAAGTATTGACAGCTCTAGAAAAAAAAAAAAAGATTTCTCAATTCAAAACTTCATTTACTGCAAGGAAAATTTATATGAAGAGAAAATTATTTAGAAAAAGTTTGAACTTTGTTTTAACCATAACATGCAACTTAGAAGAAACATGCTATTAACTAAAAAATATTAAAACTATTAAAGAAAATATTGTGAAAAATCTTGAAAAAATACTACTAAATATAGTATTAAATTTTTATTTGACTGAGTATTAAGTTGCATGAGTGTGTATCAAGCATAAATTATTTACACTATTTTAAGTGTTTATGTAATCGGTGTGTTCCATTTTCTTTCAATGTACATAATACAGTATTTTGATTTAATAATAATTTTATGTTCTTAAAGTGGTTTCTGAGGGGAGTATGTTATAATAGGTATTCCATAAATAATGAAAAGCAAACTTATTGGTCAATAACATATTTTAAAAGCTTTCTATCAATTTAAGTATTTCCAGTGTCTCTTTGCACTGTTAAAGTTGTCACTCTTTGAAAATAATTTGTGTGATCAATAGTCTTGGAATTTGAAATTTTCTGGGCATCTTGGGAGCCAGACTTGTGGCCACTGTTGGTAAAAACTGGTTTAATTCCAGGTCACTCTTACTGCTTCAGATTACTAACCTCAAATACCAGTGCTTTAACAAAGGCACGGAGCCCAATGTCTTTTCCATCTGCATGACGAGGAGTCATCTTGCTTTATTCTTGAACTTTCTTAGATTCTGGTGATTTTTTTTTCTTTTTGTGAGAGAAAGAGGGGAACGGCAGAGGGAGAGACAGAGAATCTTAAGCAGGTCAGTAGTCAGCACAAAGCCTATAATGGTTATTGGGCTCCATTTCACAATCATGACCTGAGCCAAAATCAACACACACTTAATTGACTGAGCCACCCAGGTGCCCTGGATTCTGGTGACCTTAGATTCTCACTATCTTTCTAGCTTCTTGATGCCTTTTAGAAGATATATTTTAAATTATATCTGACATTCTTTAAAATTTTTCTTCAACAAAATCTGGTTTGAAGTTCTTAGTCTGCCTTTATGAAATACCAACCAAATCTATTAAAAGTGCACACACACACACACACACACACACACATATACTATCACAGTTCTTTCTATCTCTTCAGTAATACTTTGGCATAATTTAAACCTGGACTCAGATTTTTTGGCTCTTGCTTCAAGGTATTATTTTTAGTCACTGTCACTCTTATGTTTAATTGGACATTCTTTAGAAGTGGATAGCAATCAGATATTTCTACTTACTTTTGCTTTTACATAAATGTCATACATGTGAATTAATATTTTTGAAGGTTGTAGAACTGAGTGGAAGTGACATTTTTAGACAAAGTATATAAGTTGTATGGAGAAATACTCTATTTTATAACTTTCTTATAAATTAACTCAATTTAATATAAATCATCTATTGGCAAAACAAATGAAACAAATGTCATGTATGTGATAAAACCTTGCAAATGACTAATGTATCAAAGTAATAAATACGTAACTTCTAATTATTTTATTGATATTGTTACGGAACCAGGCTGGAACGCTGGCGGAAAAACCAAGTGGCACTAGGAGATCTTGGTGGATTGGAGATTTAACACCAGCAGGCTCAAAGGAGACTGTTTCTCCAAAGGTCTGAGCCCAGAACGCAAGTGGGGAGGGTAATTTATAGCCGACAGCCTCCGTATCTGTGGGGGTTTTCCTGCGCACAGCAAACAAAGGAAGAAGAAACCGGAGGAGGGGTCTCTAAGCTAGAGACCAGAGTTTGTTTTAGCCCCGTGGGCCATCTTTGGCGTACTTTATTTACTTCTCCAACATTCCCCCCTTTGATGCCTTTTAAAAAACTTTTAGTAGGCATCACCTTTCAGTTTTACAGGTTGATACTCTCAGAGGGCTAAGATACATACAGTAGTTTGGCAAGCAACAGTGTTTTCAATAAAATGTACTACAGCATTCAGTATACAAGGGCCGATGGATACCAGTAATATTATGAAGAGGAGGGGCCCCGCCAGGGCAGGAAGCCAGGATACCCAATCTGTGAGATCCCATCCTTTCCATTGATTGATACTTTCCTGTTGTCTGTGTTGAATTCTTTCCCTGAGTTCCTTAACCTTAGTTGTAACTATTCCTGACTGGTTTACGAAATAGCAGTATTCCTCCCCGGAAAGATGCAAGTCCCTCCTTTTTCTGAAGTGAGGAGGTCGAGGATTCGCCTGTTTTGGAGGGTCACCGCCGCCAGAGAGTTTATTTGGTTTTGTAAGGTTACCAGAGAATCTGCCACCTGTTCCATGTCTTCATTTATCTCTTGACATAGTCTATGGTACAGTCCAACAGATGAACCTATGCCCCCTATTCCGGTTCCTATTCCTGTCACAATTCCTGCTCCTATCATTACGGGTAGCAGGACAGCCCGTTTAGCCTAGGACTTGGGGCTAAAGGCTGTTAGGAGCTGATCTTCAGTGTATACGGATATCTCTGGGGTTAGGAAGACGGAATAATATATGAGTCCAGTTGGCCTCTAAGCATCAGTAGGCTGAATTAGAACACAGATAGAACACCCCAGGGGTTAACACAGGGTTATATTCCTCTTTAAGGTTATATTTCTTCTGCATAGAGAGGTACCATTCATACCTTCAGGGACTGTACAGATTAGATGGTCAGCATTTGTGAGATGGACGACAGTGGCCAGGGGTCCAATTAAGACAGAGGTGTTGGCTTTGAGATTTTCAGGAGCTTCCCAGAACAAAGGGATGGGAGTGTCTAAATAAGCCCTCTGCTGAGGGGCAAGCACCCAAATCCAGCAGGTTTGGGTGTGATTATATTTTATGTAGGACTTGTAGAGTAGTGTTGGCCCAATGCTGGACTGGGGAATTGGTAAGCATCTGACTGAGGGCTGAAAGGTTCAAACCTTGGTAGGCTGCTGGGGGGGGGGGTGGTCGCCTTTATGGCTTGTATTACCATATCCTGGGTATCCTTTATAACTTTCTGAAGGGCCCTGTTTTCCACCCCCTCCCCTGTCCGAGATCTCCCACCGGGGAAGGTAAGTGTAGCAAGCTCGCTTCCCTCTCTGGAGGCCCTTGTTGTGGACATTTGGGGTTATCTCTACGGTCCAATACTTAGCCCTTGGGGCACGGGGTGACTGACAGAGAGTGGGTGTTTTCCCTTGTAGCAATCTTTGTGGAGGGAGGTGAAGGCGCTGAACGCCCTTGACCCCCTTATTGTCATATAGCAATCCTGGGGGCAAAGTGGGTAAGCAGCAGTTGTGAAGGTGAGAGAGGTTATCATAATATACAGACAATACTTAATAATCCTCCCATCCAGAGCAGGTATGTGAGACCCAGCATGCATCTTTTGTCCCATGTCCAGCTTGTTGGTGCAGTCTCTATCAGCCCAACAGTAAGAAGATCAAGGCTATGGCACCAGTAAGGGGCAAGGGCTGGCAGAGTTGCATCCAAACCCCCAGGCTAGATTCACATGTTGATTCCTCAGGCTTCTGCTGTGCGCAAGCCAACCAGCTTCCAGGGTGTGGCTGGAGCAGGGCTGGAGGTCTCAGGGGCCAGTTTCCCTTTTGAGGGTCAGTTTAAGTGGGTTGACTGGATATTGGTCATTTCACCAGGTTGTGTGTTCTTCTGAGTTGTCCTTCTTAACTCGGGAGTGATAGACCCATGGGGTGATACCTGAAACTTAAAGAGCTGTAAGAGTTGTTAAAATAATAGTATGTGTCCCAGTCCACCGTGGTCTAAGAGGTTCCCTCTTCCAATCTTTGACCCACACAGAGTCTCCTGGCTGAAAGGGGTGAATGGGGGTCCCTAAGGAAATTGGGGCCCTTTCTATGGTGGATCTCTGTAACTTATTTAGGACTGCCCCCAAGGTCTGGAGCTGTTTCCTTATTCCCTTGTCTCCAATCTGGTGTAGGTCTCCTGTAAGTTTTCCTAAACATGGGGGGGGGGAGGGGTCGCCCATATAATAACTCAGAAGGGGAGAATCCCAGTGCCCCAGGCATGCATCGGACACGCAGGAGAGCCAGCGGTAGTAAATCTGGCCATGGGAGATTAGTCTCTTGGTGGAACTTAGCCAGGGTTTCCTTGAGGCTGCGATTCATCCACTCTACTTTCCCTGAGCTCTGGGGTTGGTAAGCAGTGTGCAGTTTCCAGGTAATGTTGAGGGACTTTGTCAGGGTTTGTATAACGTCTGCCACAAATGCAGGTCTGTTATCACTGTGTATGGTTAAGGGTAGACCAAACCGAGGTACAATCTCCCATAGAAGGGCTTTGGCCACCTCACAACTTCGTTCTGTTCTGGTTGGGAATACTTCGACCCATCCCGAATATGTGCAGATTATTACAAGAAGGTACCTGAACCCTTTATTTGGTTGTATGTCGGTAAAGTCCACCTCTAAGTCTGTAAAAGGGGCGGTCCCCATGATTTGTGTGCCAGGCAGGGGCCGTGGGGCAGACCAAGCATTGTTTTTGGCACACATTACACATTGTTCACTGACAGCTCGGCTGTCATAATGCCTGATATAGTAGTTCTTTTTGAGGAAGGTCTCCAGTGCGGTTTTCCCTAGGTGCGTGAGTTGGTGATATTCCTTCACTAGGTGTTTTTCCTTAGACGACAGGACAAAGATGTGCCCATTTGGCATGACCCACCATCCCTCTTTGCTTAGTGTTCCCCCTTCTGTTGAGGCCCAATTTCTTTCTTAATTTGTGTATAGGGGCAGGGAGGCTTCCCTCTGGGGTGCAAGAGTCATAGTGTAGGTAGGAGCTTCACCTGGGTCACCACAGGTGGCCACTCTGGCTGTTTTGTCGGCCAGACGTCTCCTTTCTGATGTCTTTTTACGGTGTAGGATAGCTACCTTGTCTGGCAGCCATATGGCCTCAAGAAGCTTTAGTATTTCTTCCTTGTTTTTCATAGTTTTCCCTGCAGCAGTAAGGAAGCCTCTTTCTTTATAGATGGCCTTGTGTACATGCACAGTAGTGAAGACATATCAGGAATCAGTGTAGATGTTAACTCGTTTATCTTTGCTAAGGTTGAGGGCTTGGGTTAAGGCATACAGTTCAGCCAGTTGTGCCGACCATCCTTCTAGCAAGGACTTGGCTTCCGGAACTTTGGTGGTTGTGGTTACCACATGTCCTGCTCTTCAGCTGCCCTCTTACAAATATCTGCTCCCATTGCTGAACAGGGTGATCTCCAGGCTTGTTATAGCTTGGTCTTGGAGGTCTGGGAAGCTGGTGTAGACTTCATCCACTACTTGGGAACAGTCATGGTCAGGTTCTCCCTCCTCCGTGGGAAGGAAGGTGGCGGGGTTTAGTGTTCTTAATGTTTTGAGAATGTCCCTTGGGTTTTTGTAGAGAAGGCCTTGGTATTGTGTCAGCTGGAAATTGGAGAGGAAATGATATCCTTGGGTGCTCATGAGGGACATGACTGCGTGTGGGACCTTAAAATTAAACGTTTGTCCCAGTGTGAGTTTGTGTGCCTCCTTGATGAGCAGGACTGTGGCTGCCAGTTCTCTGAGGCATGGTGGCCATCCTGCAGCCATAGGATCAAGTTTTTTTGACAGGTAGGCCACTGGCCATTGCCAAGGCCCCATGCTCTGAGTGAGCACTCCAAGGGCTATTTTGTCCTTTTCATGTAAGAAGAGGTTAAAGGGCCTTTTTATGTCAGGCAAACCCAGGGCTGGGCTCGTCCCAGAGCCAACTTTATTTCTGTGAAAGTGGCCCTTGCCTCCTCAGTCCATGTGAGGGGCTCCTAGTCTGGCCCTCCCAACAGGTCATAGAGGGGCCTCGCTATGGCTGAGAATACAGGAATCCAAATGCGACAAAACCCTGTGGCTTCTAAAAATTCACTCAAGCTTTATTTTGTTTGGGGCTGTGGCAGTGTGGTGATAATTTTCTTCCTTTCCAGTCCTAGTTCTCTTTTTCCTTTTGGAGGGAAGAAACCTAAGTATTGGACCTGCTGCTGACAAATCTGTGCCTTCTTCCAAGAGGCCTGGTACCCTGAGTAGGACAGGAGCTGCACGGGGGCCTTGGTACCCTTTCATACAGTCTTCTTGGGTGTCGTTGGCAAGGAGGAAGTTGTCTACATATTGGAGGAGGACACACCCTGTTGTTTCCCTTGGAAAGTCGGTGAGGTCTGCAGCTAGCACTTCCCCCCAAAAAGTGGGTGAGTTTTTGAAACCTTGGGGAAGTCATGTCCAGGTCGGCTGCATCTGACACCCTGTAATGGGCTCAGTCCATTCAAAGGCAAACAATGGTTGACTTTGAGGAGCCAGGCAGAGGCAGAAGAAAGCATCCTTTAGGTCAAGGCATGTAAACCATCTGGCCGACCACGGAATTTGGTTAAGGAGAGTATACAGGTTCTGAACCACTGGGTGTAAGGAAACAGTCACTTTATTAATGGCCCTCAAATCCTGTACTGGTCAGTAGCCTCCTCCTGGCTTCTTGACTGGCAAGAGTAGGGTATTCCAAGCTGATTGGCACTCAATTAGAATACCTGCTTCTCTGAGCTTGGTCAGGTGCACTTGTATACCCACTCTAGCCTTGAGTGGAAGGGGGTACTGCCTTTGTCTCTGAAGTTGGGCTCCAGGGATCAGGTCGACAATGATAGGGGCACAACTCCAAGATAGTCCAGGTGGGTTATCTTCAGCCCATACAGAGGGGAATGTAAGCCTGAATTCTGAGGGGCTACAGGGTAAGGTCTGGACGCAGAATAGGCTCCATTCTCCTTCCCTTGGCAGGGCAATCGCCAAGACCAGGGTTTCCTTCTGCCTTGGGTTTAATTGGAGGCTAGTGTGTCCAGTGGGTTCAAAAGTTATCTGGGCCCCAAGTTTGGAGAGCAGATCCTGGCCCAGGATAGGAATCGGGCATTCAGGTAAGTAGAAAAACTCACGCAGGACCTTGTGATCCCCAAGTTCACATTGTTGAGCTTGACAGAAGGCTACTGCATCGCCCGTGTCCCAGTAGCCCCAAGTATGGTTGTCATCTTTTGGCTGAAGGGTGCCACTGGGGAAGTAACAATGGAGCATTCAGCCCCAGTGTCAACCATGAAAGTTATTGTCCAGCCCCCTACCTTCATTTCGACCATGGGCTCATGGATGCCAAGAGAGAAAGAGCCTGGTCCCCCTCAGTCCGATTCTACCCCAGCCAGACCAACAAGGTTCTCGCCTTGAGGTTCCTCCCGATATCAGCTGGGTTTTGAAGGCCCCTTCTGATTTGGACATTCATTCTTCCAGTGTCCCTTTGCAGTATGCACATTGGTCCCTTGCTAAGGGGGCTCTGGGCTTCCCCCCTTTGGGTGGTTGGGGTCTTCCCATTTTCACAGTGTCTGTTTCTTTTAGTGCTGCTGTGAGAAACGTGGCCTTCTTTTTTAGTCTTCTCTCTGCTTCTCTTTCGGCTGCAACTTCCTGGTTCATGAAAACTTTATTGGCGACCTCTATCAGCTGAGTGATATTCATCCCAACAAAGCCCTCCAATTCTGGAGTTTTCTTCTGATATCTGGGGCAGTCTGTGCCACAAAAGAGGTATTTACCATCTGTTGACTTTCTGGTGCCTCAGAGTCAAACAGGGTATATACACGGTATGCTTCACATAATCTTTCATAGTAGACTCCGGGGGACTCCCCAGGGTGCTGCTGACTGATGATATTTTAGTCATGTTCATGGGCTTTCTGGCTCCAGCTCAGACTCCCCGGAGGAGGGCTTCCTGTTATAGTCGAATGTGGGCCTGTCCTTCTGTGGTCAAGCTCAGAGGGAGTGGGCAGGGAGCTTGGCAAGTCATAAGCAGGTGAAAAGATAATATCTTCCTCCACGTCTCCTTTAAATATTAGAGGAGCGGTGGGTCGCTTCTTTGGTGAGCCTCTGGATAAAGTGGCTAAAACCTTTGCCTGGCTCTGTTTGCTAATGATGAATAACACCCAAGACAGGGGATTTGGGGCAATTTCAAGCCAGAAGTCAATGTATGCAAATTGATCAGCGTGGCCTGGGTTCCCAGTGACTATTATTAGCCAAACCTGCTGCACCATTTGAGCATCTAATGTCCCTTCTGGGGGCCATCCTACATTGAATATGGGCCATTCTAGTTCACAAAAGGTCCTTAACTTCCTGGGTGTCATTTTCACCCCATAATCACCTGAAAATCCCTTTTTAAAATTTTTGAGCGACCTCTAAAATTGTAGGCTTACTCTGTTTTGATCCCATTATTAATTTCTTTCTCGTGTTTGGTGTTGCAAAGACAGACAAAGGGAGGGTATCCCCTTGGACTAGAGGACCAATCAGATACTCCTCTGGTCGCATTCCCCAGGGAAATTTTAGGTGAGGTTTGGCCGTAGCGGACTCAGCTTTGTGACTTGCGATTGGAATCTGATCTAATACCGCCCTAGACCTTATACGCTCACCATGACACGGGAGAGCCCATTCAGACACTGTAGACGTTTGGGGACCTTAAGAGTGCCTGTCCGTGGAGCCACAAACTCGAACTCTACTGGCAAGCCTGGCCAATCCCCACATTCACACACACACACACACACACACACACACACATACCAGAGTCTATTACATTCCGTCCCACAAAATTCTCTACCTGTGAGACCTGTTAAGGCCTCCGGGGATTGATCAGGTCCCCCTCCACCCTTTTGTGTAAGCCTGACTTCTTTGGGGCCCCAGGCCTTACTGTTTCTGACGTGGGGTCCAGGTCTTCGCCTATCAGGTTTCTTTGAGTCAGGCGGGAACAACGGAGTGGGGCCAGCCCGAGGCAACCAGGATGGAGACTGCCCACATTCAGGCAGGACACACCTTCTCCCTTTCAATCCCTTGCTCCGTCACCGCCTCCCTGTTTTCCTGAAACCGGTAGCAACAACAATGGGCCAACGTGGTTGGGTTTCCTGATCAGGCAACCAAGTATGTTAGGAACCAGGCTGGAACGCTGGAGGAAAAGCCAAGTGGCACTAGGAGATCTTAGTGGATTGAGATTTATTTAACACTGACGGGTTCAAAGGAGACTGTTTCTCCAAAGGTCTGAGCCCTGAATGCAAGTGGGGGGGGTAATTTATAGCCAACAGCCTCCATATCTGTGGGGGTTTTCGTGCGCACAGCAAACGAAAAAAAAAACTGGAGGAGGGATCTCTAAGCTAGAGACCAGAGTTTGTTTTAGCCCCGTGGGCCATCTTTGGCGTACTTTATTTACTTCTCCAACAATATCAATTATGCTGCTCGTTTTACCTATTCAGACTTATTTTAATGAAGTAATTAATCTATAATGACAAAGGCTTTAAGTACTTAAAGTACTTTAAGTACTTAAGTACTAAACATGACAAAAAAACTTGTTTATTTTTCTCCCTCTCTCAATAACCTGATTTAGCATTTACCAAGCATAAGTTGAGCAAGATGTAACAAGCTATTTTCTTCCTCAAGTTCTGTTTCCACATAATACTGGAAAACTCTTTGCTTGAAGATAATTAGATTGCTGTGTTTGTGGAATGGTTTAAACCCTAACATATAACCACATGCAGTGTTAATCTCCAAAGGAAGAATAAAGTAGGGACTAGTACCCAAATCTATTTAACCAGAATCAATTTGTTTTGCTTTTTCTGGGATAAGAATTGCTTATTTTAGTCCCTACTTAGAACATCTGGCATGCAATAAATAACTATGAGATGAAAAAAAACCTGGAATTTGACCCATGTTAAAAAAAGCGATCCGTCAATGGAAGCAAACCCAGAGATAGTCCAGATGTTGGAACTGGAATTATCACACAAAGGTGGCAAAATATCTATTAAATATTTTAAACTATTTAAAAGGAAAAGTAAAAATGAAAAAGTATGCATAATTCGATAGAAATTTTTATTAAAGAGATGAAGACTATATAAACATTGAATTTGAAGAGATTGCAATGGAAAAAGTTCAAATTGAAATCTAAACAGAAATAAGTCTCCCTTCTACCCCTCACAAAGAGGCTTCTAGGAATCTGTTATGTGGATAAAAAATATATTTAGTGGAGTCCCATAAGTAAACAGTAAAGAAGTGAACAATATGTCAGAATAAACTTATGAAGAAACGATGCTAAGTTTTCTAAAATTGATTAAAGGCAAACTTCACACATCAGAAAAGATGAGACAAAATTAGCAATAAACACAGAGAAAACCACACTCAAGCATTTCAGAATGAAATTGCTGAAACCAAAGAAAATGAGAAAATCTTTGCAGCTATCAAAGAAAAAGACACATTACACAGGGGAACAATCATTAGAAAAAAATGGCTTCCAAAAGACAGGGGGATGATAACTCCAAAGTGTTGAAAGAAAACACAAATAGCTAACAACCTAGAATTTACTATGAAGTAAAAATTAAACCCAAAATATATATAAAACAAAACCTCACCTTTTCAAACAAGCAACAGCTCAGAGAATTTATCTTTAGAAGACCCGCCTTTGGGGTGCCTGGGTGGCTCAGTTGGTTAAGCTCTGACTTCCGCTCGGGTCATGATCTCACAATCCCAGGTCAGGCTCTGTGCTGACAGCTTACAGCCAGGATCCTGCTTCAGATTCTGTGTCTCCCTCTCTCTCTGCCCCTCCCCCACTCATGCTCTGTCTCTGTCTGTTTCTGTTTCTGTATCTCTCTCTCAAAAATGAATAAACATTAAAAAAAAAAAACAGAAAAGAAGACCTGCCCTATAAAAATGGTAACAAATACTTTAAGTGGGAAAGAAGTTATACCAGTTGGAAGTGTATATCTACAGGAAGGAATGAAGAACACCAGAAAATAAAATATAGGCAAAAGGAAAAAAAAATTCTCTCTCTCTCTCTCTTTCTCTCAAAAGATCACATATTTTGTTATTCTATTTGCATGAAATATCCAGAATAAACAGCACACAGATCATTCTTTGCCAAGGCAATAGGGAGAGGGGGACAATAAAGGAAAGGCTCCTTAAATGAGTAGAGTTTCACTTTAAAGTGAAATCTTTTGGAACTAGGTAGAGATGGTGGTTTACACAACATTGTGAATATTATTGATGTCACTGATTGTACACTTACATTTTGTTAAAAGAGAAAAATTTAAGGCATATATATGTGTATATATATACATATATATGTATATATTTATGTGTGTGTGTATGTGTAATCACATTAAACATTTAAAAAATACTTTAAATATAAAGAAAAATAGTTAAATGTAAAGGATGGGAAAGATATTCCATGAACACACTAAATACAGAAAAGGATATGGCTGTACTAACCTCAGAAAACTCGGTTTTAAGACAGAATATTACTAGACATAAAGAAAAGCATTTCATAGTAATCAGTGAAGGCACCAAGGAGATAATACAACCTTAAACACAGATGCACATAATAGTAATTCTTTAAAACCTGTAACACAAAAATAGAACTAAAATGTGACATTGAAAAATGTACAACATATTTGGATCTTTTAATACTGCTACCTTAGAAGATGATAAACTGAGAAAAACAATCTTTAAGGTAATAGAAGATTAGGACAGTACTGTTATGGTAGGAAAAGATAGGATTCTGTAGGCAGAGAGGGAAAGATTAGGACCCAAGTTGCTCAGTCAGGGAAACACACGGTTTTGGAACAATGCTCAGAACTTCTGATCACAGCAAACCCCCTCAGGCATAAAGCTCCTCTAAAGAATGTAATAGACACTACCTACTCCCCCTCAAGTTTCCCTCAGGAATTTGACACAAGACCTAAGAATAAGTAGCAGACCATAAAAGGTATGACCCCCAAGGAATGATGTGGCCATAGACCACACCTCATACAATGGAAATGAGCTAATCAGGAATGGGCAACCCAGCACCTAGAGCTATACAGCCAATAAGGGTAGGACCTAAGAAGGAACAAGGGGGAAGGGGAGGGGAGAGACCACCAGAACCTTATAAAACAAGTATCTTTGTCTATCATCTTCAGGCATTCACTTTTGAATGCCCCCTCTCTGTAAAGAGAGCTTCATACTATTCTTCCTTTCTGATCCCATACTCTAATTAACTTTTGCCTGCTGCTCATCTTGTGTCCACTTCTTCATTCTTTGAAGCAGGGAGACAACGAACCCTGGGGTGTTGAGGTAAAAAAATCCTGCAACACTATGAAGAAAAGTATTGCAGCTAACAATGACAGAATAGACATTCTTTTCCCCTGCACACAGACACACAAATATAATTCAAACATTGGGCCATAAAGTTACTATCAATAAATTTCAAAAATACGTTTTCTTACCACAATAGTTTAATATAGGGATCAATGAAAATAATTTTAAAAACTCAAAAATTGTTTGAAATTATGAAGTTTCTTATTCCCCCTTTTTGATCATTCTCAGGTTCTCCGAGGAGCTAAAAGTGAAATTTAAATGTATTTTGCATTGAATGAAAATAAGAACAAAGCGTATCAAAGTTTGTTATTTTCATTCATACTGTTATTTAAGGTTGTTAAGATTAAATGCCTACAATGGAAAGAAGAAAAATGAAAAATCAATGTTCCAAACTTCCACCTTAAGAAATAGAAGATGATAAGCAGTTTAAATGTAAGTATGTAAAGGAAGAAATTAGTAAACATAAAACTTGAGATTAATAACATAGGAATGAGTAATTAAGAGAGAAAAATCAACAGTCAAAAGCCTCTTTGAGAAGATTAATAAAATTGATAGACCTTAGAAAAGCTCATAAAGGGGAAAAATATCAATGTTAAAATCAAGAATAGCAAAATTAGACATCACTACAAATTCTACATTCATTAAAGGGACAAGTATATCAAGAACACATTTATGTAAAGAATTATGCAAGTAAAATTAAATTGACACATTTTTTCAAAGCACAACCTATAAAATACTTTACTTCCCCTTAAGAAAACACTAAGCACAAGTTATTTCACCAGTTATTGCTATCAAATATTTAAAGGAGAAATGATACTAATTGATAGGTGATGTTATCTTTCTACTTGACAGGCTTTGGGGTGCTTAGATTAAACATTATTTCCTCTAGGGTGTTTCTGCAAAAGATTAGTATTTGAATTGGTCAATCTACTCCCTAAAGAAGACTGTAGTCTCCATTCTGCTTTCTCATTGTCTAATCCATTGTTCCCTGAGTAGAACAAAAGACAAAGGAAGGAGGACCCTACCCACCCCCTTCCTTTTTCCCCCTGATGTACTGTTTGAGCTGGGACATTTTATTTTGTCTTCATTGACCCTCAGATTAAGATTTATACCACTGGTTCCCCTCTTTTCTCAGGCCTTCAGACTCAAACTAAATTCTACAGTTGGCTTTCCTGGGTTTTCAGTTTACAGATGACAGACTGTGGGACTTTTCAGCTGCTATAACCATAGGAGCCAATTCTTTATGATAAATCAACTTCATTTTCCATAGATAGATAGATGGATGGATAGATAGATAGATAGATAGTAGATACAGATGGAGAAACAAAAGTATGTTTATATGGGAAAAATAAACTTCATTTTTTTACTCCATACACAATAACTCATTCCAAATGGATCATAAATATAATAAGTGTAATTGTAAGTGCAAAAAATATATTTCTAAAAACATAAGGAGAATATCTTTGCATTTTAAATGAATGGCCAAAACATGCATGAAATTCTACTCAAAATCTTATTAAGTGTCAGAGAAGTACCAATCAAACTTCACTGAAATATTTTACACTGTGGTGAAGAATGGTGGTAGCAAAACAACACACACATGCACACAAATACAAAATAATACTCATAAAATAAAGCAAGAAGAATCTTGGGAAACATTTTCCTTAGAATATTGCAATAAATATTTGGAACACACTAGAACACAATCACTTCTCTTGCTGTTATTGTTACTTGGTGAGTAAAAATGACAAGGTGAAAGAAAAAAAAAGTCAAGCCATTTTCTCCAGTAGTCATATATGACTTCTTATTCTTCAGAGGCCCCAATAGGTCTAAAAGATGTTAAATCTAGATTGTCTACTAAAAGATGAGAATTTCCAATTAAAAAAGAATAAAGAAAGTGGAATAACTAGATTTTCTATCAAATCTTCAGAGCATTTTGCATGACCAAGGGGTAGGAGAAGAATGACTCTGAGAGTCATTGGAATTCCAAGTATTACTCTTTTAAAGTCAGAAGAGAGGATGGTATATAATTTAATAAGCACAGAGCTGTCATTCAAAAAAATGCCAATTAAATTGAAATATGTAAAAAATTTGTCTCATTCATGTCAAGTCATATATTCATGCCTTAGGACAATATGTTTATAGATTAATATTTCTCTTACGTATTCTACAGAGGTTATTAATAGGGAAAAGGACACTCAAAATGGACCCACGAAATTTAAAGACGGGGCAAATGAAGAAGTAAGTGGGAAAGAGCTCTTTTTTAGATTTCCTTGACTTTTGTTTTTTTCTTTTTAAAGAAACTAAAAAAATACAGTGATTCTGTGTTAGACGGAACTAATGCCTTAGTAAAAATTGTTTTAATCAGTGGTGCATTCTATTACTGCTATTATTTGTAAAGCAGTGGCAACAGTTACAGTAGCATTATTAGAAGTGGTAACTCATGAATTTGTGGCTGATTTCAACAGGCTAAAAGTAACTAAAGTACATGTCAAAACAGCACCACTAGTCTTTCTGCTAGGTGAAAGCTGTCCACTATAAAACTGTAGACACTTAGAACTCAACTATACAGCTAATCGTTTTAGTTGTTATTTTAAAGAATTGTTTTCTATGAAATTGGCAATTAAATAGTGATGACTTTTCTTTTTTCTTTCTCTTTTATTCCATTTCTCCTTTTTTTATACCCCAAATTTATTCTCCTCTCTTAATTTGCATTCCACTTTCCTATTTTTAATATTTAAAACTGTTTCTGTTTACTTTGTTTTTATTTTTGTCTTTATTTTCCATTTTTGTTTATTGGTCATTACCTAAAATTCTAAGTATGTCATGTAGGAGGAACTGGTGTCAATTATGAACATGCACCCTAAAGAAGAAAATATTCAAACACAGTACAGAAATTTATGGTGATTAATCAAGATTTAACAAGGTTTGAGATTCTGTGTCTCTGAAACCCATTCTCCTATAGAGGGACCAAGTGTAAAATCAAATACTGCTGAAGCTAATTCTTTACCCCTAATTAGGAAAACAACAAGACTAACAACATATTGAAATGCACCTGAGCATGATTTCCCTCCAATAACCATAGTTCTATGATGAATTTTAGCTCTGCTATTTTGTGCAAGTTTGCCTTCAGAGAGATTTCTTAATCTCTCAGAGCCTGAAAATATTATCTATAATATGATTTTCCCCTATTCACCTCATAAGATTGTTTTTGTAAGGATAAGGAGAGATAATGCATGGGAATGTACTTTGTAAGCTACAAAGCATTCTACCAATGAATGTGTAAGGTAAAAAGAAATGAAATTGTATTAAGTTCTTTGGTTCTATACACATATTTTCTCAGATAAATATGAAGTAATATATTATTCTAACTTCAATGTATCTGTGGGGCTTATAATTTTTAAAGCTGCATCATTTCTATGTTCAATAAGGGGTGGAGTTTTTAATTAGAGACTAACGTTCTATTGGTGTTTTGGTGTATTTTATTTAACATGAAGTACTCATTTACAATAATTCAATTTGTTTCAAATTTAAGAATCTTTTTGATAGCACATTGAACTTCAGAAATTGTGAAAATCCAAATTATGTGTATACACACACACAAACACACATATACATGCACAATTTGTACAATGTCGTCTTAGTAATCATACTAATTACATAAATGGCACATGTAACACTGGGGTGCGCTGGAAGAAATTAATTATTAATACATACCTTTCTTTTTGTTGTCCAGTAGTAGTTATGGGTAAAAAAAAAAAACACTCATTTTGTTTTATCTCAATATTCACACATTTGCAAGATGGCAAACTAGTCTGTTGATTGAAACAGAATTTTTCTCTTTTTGATGAAAGTTGTTTTGTTCATGTATTGAAATCATGAACTTTGAGGTACAAAGTGTCCTGAATTATAAACGACTGACGTACATGATCACTTTGGAATTGTGAATACAGGAGATAGATAGATAGATAGATAGAGATATGCAAAATTTCCAAAAGTTTTGTTTTTCCCTTGTTGATCATACCCTTCCCATGCAAGCAAAGGAAACTAATCACTTGTCATAGAAGGACACACAACTTCATTCTTCATTTGCTTCCTCTCAGTAGCTCTTATCCTTTGCTGTGACTTACTGTCTCCTTCAAACATGTGATGTAATAATGGTTTCTTTGCTCATGTGAATGAAATGATGCAATACTAGGAGTTGTACATTTTGAAATGATATTTCACAATTGCTTTAAAAAATTAAGAATGTGAAAATTGTCAAATTTCACTCTTGTTTCTACTATTTGTATAGAGAAAACCTTTCTATGACCACATCCTCAACGTCTTCGATATACCTCATGAGAGATTTCTAACCTTATTTTTCTATGTAATTAACACTAATAATAAGTGACAAGAATAATAATTACATTATTATCAGGATGTTCAGCTCAATACTGCACCTATTCTAGACCAGAGTAATTTTCTTTATAAATCCACTCATCTATGTGTGTATGTACAATGGCTTTCTTCCAAGGAATTCAAAGTCCCACTCTTACCTCCTTCATTTATTTCCAAAAAGTGCTTTTAAAAATATGTCATGATTACAAGTGAAAATAAAAATAGAAAGTATTTATCACACTGGAGGCTACAGCCACTGGCTTGCTTTTCTGTAGCAGGAATAAGGGAAGAAGAATCACAGTGTATTTGTCCTCTAATCTGATATTGTTAATTTTTGCATTGTTACACAACTATGTATTTGGATGTTGCACACTAAATGTAAAGTGAGTGTTAAAAAAATACTACACCACTAGTAATCTGCGAGATTAAAAATAGTATTTGGATATTTTAACACACATAATCAACTTGATGTTGCCACTATTGCTTCTGCTAATTTCATAACATATAAAATATATCTCTTGTTATATAAAATCAGTAAAGTTTCATACACACACACACACACACACACACACACACATATATGTATGTATATGGCTCTTAATAGTATTTAGTTTCTTCAGTATGTGAATGGTCAGGATTCTTAGAGAACTGATCAAGGACAGAGCTGGTAGCAGGGTTTTTATCTGATATGGAGCTTTTGAATTCTTTTTTCCTGTATGCATTCAATAAAAAATAGATTAAGCTATTGAACTTCCAGAGGTTTTTATATAGAATTGAAATAAGTTCCTGACTCCCTCCCAGATCCTTTTGTGGTCAGTAGAGTCTCCCTTGCTAATATATCTAGATATTGGCTGATATCTGCCAGGAGAGTAGTTAAACTCTTGGAGCAGCTTCTCAGTGGGGCTATGATTTTTAAGTTACTGTGTAATGGAGTGTATTACCATTTACCATATGATGAGATAGCCTGTCTGTCAGCCAGGGAGCTATTTAAAGTTATATATAGGTCAAATGAGCCAAAAAGAGCAAAGGAAGATCAAGAATATTGAGTATCTCAAAAATGAAAAGATCAAATATTTTAGGTACCAGGTGATTTCTTCCAATGTTTGTCTTTAATCTATTGATGAAATTGATTGTGAATCATTGAATGTATTAAGAAAAATATATTTCAAGGGCATAACTTTTCCCTCTTGAAACAACCATATGGCATACAGATCCTATTTCTACAAATGGTTTTATGTATTACCATTCCTACTTACTAATGAAAGGTGTCTTAAAATTTCCAATTTACACTTCTGGGATCAAATAATGTTTTCATCTCATTAAGAATCATTAAATGTTGCTTTCTGAGCTATGTTTTGTAGCTAAAACTACCATTCATTTACCATTCACTGTTTAAAGATACTAAATAAATTATGTTGAATGATGGAAAGAAACATATTTCATCTGTCTTTCCAAAGGCACCTTCACTATCAGGAATTCTGCACTAGCCTGCAAAGCAGTGTTCACTTTGTGATTGATTGGGTGATTTATACAGGAAATACATTATTTTCTTATTCTATAGTTAAGTAGTCCAAAAATGAGAAATAGGAATTTACATTTTTTAATTATTTAAATAACTCTGAGTCCAGATCAGATGAACATTGGTATTTAAGATATTTTCAGTATATGCCTAATTAGAGATTTTCTATTTACCTTTATATAATTTATCAAAATAAATAGTATTCAATGTTATTTTCATTTTTGATTATACAACTTATTTTATGAATAATCATTCTGCAAAATTAATTTACAGCAGTGTTTTATAGAAAACTAGTAAGTATTTTAAAGGAATTGAATATATATATATATATATATATATATATATATATATATATATATCTCCATGTAAGAAAGACATGGAATATGTAGCAAATGTTAGGGAAAATCTGTTCCTCTGTTCCTCTAAAGACAAGATCCTTTTCCACTAAAGAGAGCCAAATACTATATTAGGGGAATGCCAGTCTTCTATCCAGCATTCTGAAGGCCAGTTTAAAACCACCTATTTACTCTTTTAGCTTTTTTTTTTTCTGATGTCTCCATTTTTAACGAAAATACTTTCAGATTATTATTATACAAGTAACACAACCTTCAGAAAGTTGTATTCACATTTTATACAATTTCACTCATTATCAAATCCAGATGACAATATCCCTAGTGACCCCCTAATTCTCTATCACATATTCACCCCTAAGTTTCTATCACATATTCTGTATAATCATTTTCTGTATAAGCATTAGTTACTAAGGGAGAAAGGGGTCTAATTCCAACTCTTATTTTCTTAGCTTAGTGGAATCTCTGTTCATAAAATTTAAAGATGAAATATATCTAAAAGCCAACAGTATTTTGTGGTTTTAATTGATTTCTTCATAACAGTAATGAGACATGGCTCTTCCTAAGGCCCTTTGTACATTGCCTCTGGGAATGTCAATTAAAACAGCCAAATTTGGAAGACAATTTGGCATATACCATATGATCAGTTCTTTCACTTTTCTAACACACACTAAAGAAAAGCCCTTTTATGCATACAATGAAACATATGAAAATATGTCTGATTATTTATAATAGCACCAAATTGGCCACAACTTATATATCTATCCATTGGTAAAGAATCTAGATGAATTATGATAATTTTATAATAGATAACATTCAACTTTTAAAAGAATGAATGATATTATTAGTTAGGAAAACTCAAGATTGTAAAGCTATGCAAAATTGTTTTAGACACTGTGGTGAGGCAGAAAAAAAAATGGGATTTAAGAGTACAAGAGAGCCAGATCTTCTGGAATTGAATCCTAGCTCTGGCTGTTAATCATTATGTGGCATGGAACAACTTATTTAATCTCTGTCTTTTTAGTTTCTTCACTTGAAAATTTGAAAATTTGGAGTTAAAAGATTTTGGGGCTAGTGTTTACTTCATATGCATTTGTCGTGAAGCTTAGTGTCTGTGAATTATATCTATCTATCTATCTATCTATCTAGATATATAGATATAGATATATAGACTAAAATATAGACTAATATATATAAATACTAATTATCTAATATTTATGTGTGCATATAGATGTAATGGTATACTATAATTAATAAACCTCAAAGAACAGCATAGACAGATATCAAATTAATAGCAGCAGTTATATTTGGAGAAAGATATAGGAGAACATTATTCTTATCTCTCATCTTTTGATACTTAAATGTGAATATTTTCATGTATTCAACAGATAATAGAAAACAAAAAATAAATAAGTCAAGCAAAGCTAATAGTAATTAATATTCATCTTCAACTTTTTTCAGTGTGCAACGTTTTAATCTGCTATTTCTTTATTTTTTGAAATCAAAGTATTAAATTGTATGGTAGTAATTGTCATTAAATAGGAAAATAAAAATATATAAACAAAATGATATAATATGAAGCCCAGGACTCTTTCAAAGGTAACACTTTGAGTTGGAATTTTCACACTGATGAAGATGGATATGTAGATCAGAGCAGGTGCTGGAAAGCAGGAAATTGGGACAGAATAAGCCAAACATGGAGAGAGAACAGGCAGGGAAAACAACAACTGAGGTTTGTTGTCAGCATGCTCTACTTGAAATGTACTTTTGAACAAGTCATCTGACCTCTCTAAACCCCTGTTCTCCCATTGAAACACAAGTATAACACTCCTTATCTCAAAGGGATAATGCAGGATTGAAAGGGGTAGTATATGAGAAAGGGATTTATAAACCATAAATCCCCAAATATGTGTTAGTTATTATTTTATTATTATTAAGAAATATATACATGTATATATATATATATATTACATACATATATATTATGTATGTATGTGTGTATATTATATATATATAATATATATATAATATATATATAATATACACACACAAAAACAGAGATCTCAGCCTGACTAGGATGAAAGGATTACTTTGACCAGAAGTGTAAAATTGTGTTTATGTGTTGGATATATCAGATTATGGAAGTATTTAGAAAAAAGATAGGACTCAAAGAATAAGTTCAAACACTGCTTCAAAAATAATTAACTTGACAATAATATTTAAAATCCTGTTTGTTTTAATAAGTTAATATTCTACTACATTCTATGCATGACACTATCCTAAGTACTTTATATGTACTAATTTCTTTATTTACTCCCGCAAAAGTATGAAGAAAGCACTATTATTATCCCAGAGCTATGAATTAATAAACTGTGTGTCTCTAAGCCCCAACAAAGTTAAATAACAGGACCAAGGAAACACCTACTCAGTATTGGATCTGTGGTATGAGCACGTACAGCCATGCTTTTAATACTACGCCATGGTTACTCCTTGCCATGCAATACTTCTCCTTAGATAATAGATATAAACAAGGAAAACTGTGACTATGCAACTGTTTTTGACTGGAATACAAAAACAGTGACTTAAATTTAGGAAAAACTGATCAGCAAACATAAGTTAGGATGTCCCATTAACACCGTCCTCTTTCATTCACAGCCCTTTGTTGGGGAACCATGATAGACGTCACTAATGAGTGTACATAGTGGAAAGTTTAGATAGTAAAGGGAGTTTTTCTCGATAGAAGTTCTTTATTTTCATTATATCATCTTTTCTTTTTACCTTCAGGAGTAATTGTTTGGGTCTCTATCCTTGAGAGACTAGAATTTATTTCTAGATGTGGTTTTTATTTGGAAAATAGGTTTTATGGTTCTTAAAAACAAAAGTAAACTTGGGATGCCTGGGTGGCTCAGTCGGTTAAACACCCAACTCTTGGTTTCCGCTCTTTGATCTCATGGTTCATGAGTTCAAGAGGTTGATAATGACCCCAGTTGCCAGTGGCACTTAAGTAGGTGATTTTCAAAGCAGGATAATCTGAAACTGCTGGCAATACTCCAGGCCAGCCAACAGTTGATTCCCACATAATCACTGGCTCTTGCGTGAGGGTTTCTCATTAGCTGAATTCTAGTAGAAGGATGTTGTGTGGAAACCTAGCTCAAGAACTATAAGAATAAAGAAGGAAACAGATTTGATGCTAAGCTAATCAC
Source organism: Lynx canadensis (assembly GCF_007474595.2). NCBI lineage: Eukaryota > Metazoa > Chordata > Mammalia > Carnivora > Felidae > Lynx > Lynx canadensis. The sequence goes on from NC_044307.1 coordinate 60,885,871, forward strand.
AGACAGTCCAGCATAGTGAGAAAGGTAGAAAGGTTAGAGGCAAATTTTTTGTTTGTTGTAATTCAAAAGCAAATTAATGGGAACATGGGTTGGAGTGAAGACAATGGAAGCTGAGAAGATGAATAAATCATTATGTATATATAAATAAACTATTATATGATTTATTGTATATATAACTAATATTTGACATGTAACATTTTTAAGTGCTTACCATGTGCCAGGAACTATGCCATCCTTTATATGTAGATACGGCCTTTATTTTTTTTAATTTTTTTAAAATATTTATTTAGTTTTGAGAGACAGAGAGAAACAAAGCACAAGCAGGTGAGGACAGAAAGAGAGAGGGAGACACAGAATCTGAAGCAGACTCCAGGCTCAGAGCTGTCAGCACAGAGCCTGATGGGGGGCTCAAACTCACCGGGAGATCATGACCTGAGCCGAAGTCAGAGGCTTAATCAACTGAGCCACCCAGGCACCCCCATACGGGCTTTATTTAACAAATACTTACCTAGCACTTCCTGTTTGTCAGGAACAACTCTAAAAACTTTACACATATTTGCTCATTTAATTCTCAAAGCAACTCTATGAAATAGATGCTCTTATTATCTGCTTTTTAAATGTAGAGAAATTGAGGTATGGAGATCACACAGCTAGTAAATTGCTAGAAGTTCTCACAGCTAGTACAGGACAGCGCTATGATTCAAACCCAAGTAATTTGGCTCCACAGTCATGCTATGAATCACTACAGCACGGTGCCTCTCATTCTGGTTTCAATAGATTATCCTATTTGTGAGAGAAGTACTCTTTCCGAACTGTTAAATGAGAAAAAGGAGGCCCAAAATGTTAATTTGCCCAACATGATACACATAATAATTTATCTAAGTATTTTGACTTAATTTTACCATTACAGAATTCGGTGACCAATTAACTATACAGCAAAAAAAGTAAAGAGAAAATTTGAAGATAATTTTTAAACTACCTAAGCTTGGAGATCTGAAGAACAGTGGTTCCGGTGAAGGAAATACTGTAGTCATGCAGAGGATCATATTTGAAAACTGATATTCACACTGGAATGGCCTGAATCTGAGCAGTAACAGAACATTCAGGTGGACGTGTTTTCCATCCAGTTATATGTCAGTTAGAAATCAGGGATGAGTTTCTCCTAAAGAAGAAAAGTACTCACGGAATGCATCTGAGGACCCACCCAAAGCCTTCATATCAGGGCAACATTGGCAGAAAGAGCACTGCCTTCCATTGATATTGGACTTTTTGAAGTAGATACAGTTTAAAGGGATAGGACATTCTCAGTAGGTATTCTAGAAATAGTGTGTATCAGGGTGTGTAAGAGTCAAGAGTGATTGCCCAGAAAGAAATGAATAGAGAAGTAACTAACTCCACCCCTTTTCACATATTCTATTGAATCCTCCACTATCACATTCTGTATGGATCATATTAGGTATAAAATATATTTTATAATATATATAACAAATATGTAATGTCTATTATATCTCTATATATATTTATGTAATATATATATCTATATATATTTAATCTATATATATATTTATGTAATATATATATATATATATATATATATATATACTGAAAAACCAGAGTCCTGTTAGTGTCATCCTGCCTCACATCCTTGTAATCCCTAAAAGTTGCCTAAATATGACCACATATATTCATCTATTTTTTGTCATTTCCCCGTCACCTTTATTTTTCTGGATGCAATTTTTATTCTGGGATCCTTAGAAGAAAACAACTATTTCATGAGAAATAACTCCTTATGTATTTTGTATTATGTCACTCCTTTACTCCACCTGACATCTACCCAATTGTTTAACCAGAAATCTGATTACTTCTTTCCCTACCATCAGAGCCTTTCCATTCTCTCAACGTTATATATTTCTTCTTGTCTGTTTGTTTAAAGAGAGAGAGCAAGTGCTGGGGAGAGGGATAGCGGGAGAGAGAGAGAGAGAGAGAGAGAGAGAGAGAGAGAGACTCTTAAGCAGGCTCCACACTCAATGCAGAGCTTGATGCAGGGCTTGAGCCTATGACCCTGGGATCATGGCCTGAACCAAAATCAAGTTGGATGCTCAACAAGCTGAGCAACCCAGGTGGCCCTATACATTTCTTTATATCCTCTTTAACTATCCTTGTCAAAGCCACCATCATCCTTATCTATAAATCAAAATTGAAATACCTTTTTTATCTCCTTTTCATCCTGCCCTTCTCCAATTCAATTTTTATACTGTATGCAGAGTGATAGATATTTCTAAATGCAAATTGATTTTGCCACTTTCCAGCTTGACACCCTTGACTTTCATTTTGTTTCCTGTAATGAGGGTAAGTAAACTTTTTTTTTTTTTTTTTTTTTTTTTGGTAAATGACCAGATAATAAAAATTTAGGCTTTGCAGGTCACATGATCTTGTCCCATGTTCAGTCTTGATACTGTAACACAAAATAAATGATAGACAACACATAAGCAAATGAGTAAGGTTGGGTTCCTATGAAACTTTATTTACAAAAACAGGTGACAGGTGGATTTGGTCCATGGGGTTGTAGTTTCACTATCCCTAGTCAGGAGAATAAAGCTCAAAATCTTGACCATTGCTTATATATTTCTAGTCACTATTTCATATGCTATTTCCTCAATCTGGAACAGTCTTTATGCAACTACTCATGAAGAAGCCAATTTCATTCATTCATTCATTCATTCATTCATTCATTCATTTCAATCTAAATGTCAAATTCTCAGAGCAGGCTGTCCTGACCCCTGATTAAGGACTGTGTTCCTGTGGCATTTGGTTTTTCTTCTCCAGTCTGCATTTACTTTGTACTTATTTCAGAAATAACATAATGTAGTGGTTCAGTGAATGGAGCCACACTTCTTGGTTCAAATCCTGGCTCCCTCACATTCTGTGTGTGTGATTTTAAACAAGTTACTTAATCCCTCTTTCTCTGTTCTGCTCATTTATGAAATAGGAAGGGTAATGGTACCTTAAAAGATGTTTTAAGGATTAAAAAAGTTAACATTTAGGGGTGCCTGGGTGGTTCAGTCAGTTGGGCGTCCAACTTCGGCTCAGATCATGATTTCGCAGTCTGTGAGTTTAAACCCTGTGTCGGGCTCTGGGCTGACAGCTCAGAGCCTGGAGCCTGCTTCGGATTCTGTGTCTCCCTCTCTCTCTTCCCCTCCTCTGCTCATGCTCTGTCTTCCTCTCTGTCAAAAATAAATAAGCATTTAAAAAAAATTTAAGTTAATATTTATAAAGTATTTAGAGCAGTGCCTGGCACATAGTCAATGTTAAATAGCAGTTTATTATCATTAGATTCCCCATTTTCCACTAAACCATAAACACTAGAGAGTGAAATGCATGCCTCTTGCTCACTATTCTATCTCTGCGATATGACACATGGAATGTATCCTATGAATAGTAAATTAACAAGTGGATTATACTAATTATTAAACAATTATACAAATATATTTGATCTTCATTTTCTCACTGTCAAATTATTTCCCTGATTTTTGTCTTCTGTATTCCCTAGAATCTAGAACCTAAAATATAAACTCCATGATAGCAAACACTATTACATTCATAAATGTATAACCATACAGTAGTTAATTAATAAACATATGTGGATGAGTGTATACCTACCTATAATTCTCAGGATGCAGTCTCAGTCTATAGTTTCAAGGCTCTTTGTGATGTGGCCATTGGATTTCACTGGAACTCATCTCTCACAGTTGTTTTTGTATGCTCCAACCATAATGAAGTTCTTACAGTTCAAAGCAGCTCTCTCTCTATGCCTGTGCACATGCTCTTTGCCTATCATGGAATACTTCTTATCCACCAGACATCCATGCAACCAAGGAAACCCTTTCTAAACACTATGAGTAAACTCTTGTTTATCTTCCTGGCTTGAACATATGTTTAAATTTCTGCAATCATAGTTATTTCCTGACTCTCAGAATTAAGATAGGTACCCCTTCTTTATGTTTCTGTGGCAAGAACACTGTGCTTATTGCAGCAGAATTTACACAATGAATAGAATTTGCCTGTTTGATTGTCTTCCCCACTAAATTGAGCTTGTCTATTCCAGGGACTATAGTTCATTCCTTGCTATATCCCAATAACTTAGCACAGTTACTCAAAAGTATAAATATCCAATACCTATTTGATGAAGAAATGAAAATAAATGTGTATTGAATATCCAGTAGATTTGGTGTTAAAAAAAGATAAATCAATCATTCTGCACTTAAGACATCCATAATTTGGCTTCTGCTTTGAGACTTAAAGTATGAAACCTACACTGTACCTGTATTCAAATTTATTATGAAAAGGAAGCAAATGTCATTCTGGAGGTTAGGAGTGATTGTATTTTTAGAATATAGAAATAAGGTGTTAGTGATTGGTCACTTAGCTAGTGATTATATCATCTAAATTTAAAAAACTCACAAATTAAAGAGTCAGTTTTTATGAGGAACTATAAGTTGATTTGTCTATTTTAAGAAGTTTATAGATGTTATTTTACACCTGAGATATAGTCTTCCTGTATAATATTTTACTAGTCATCTTTATTACCCTCTCACATTACATTAGAGACAATTTTCATCTGTTAGGAGGATTTTTATGTGACATTCTGAGCCTAACTGGTCTCTTGCTCTTCAGAGATATGGAAGGAAAACAACCTGCTAACATACAAAATAAATTCTTATTGAAATTTATTTTTTATTACCTTTAAAATAGCTTCTTTCTAGCTCTTTGTCATGATTACTTGAAGATCAGATTGCTTAGCTAAGAATAGTCTGCCTAGGCAAGGAGTTTACTAGCATTTGATACAGATATAAAATGTCAGTTTTCCATTTTTTGAGCAGAGGTTTCTGTTAGTTGTATAGCAGAACAAAGGATATTCTACAAATAAGTGTATAATGAATATTTCTAATAATTACTCAGTCACCAAAATCGTTTTTAACTAATACATTAACTCCCTCTTTCCCTAAAGTTGCTAAAATATGGTAACAAATGCATCACATTTTTTGGTGGTTTAAACTTTTCATTTGAATATAATTTCAATTTGCAAAAGATTGCAATATTTATAATACTACAAGAATATCTGTATACTCTTTACTCAGATTAATCAACTGCTAACCTTTTACTACATTTACTTTATCATTTGGTCTACCTCTCTCAGGGGATCTCTCTTGCTCTCTCTCTTATTTGAAGTTAAGTCATGGCCCTTTCCCCTAAACACATCAGTTTGTAATTTCTGAAAACAACAATTTTTTTTTACCAAACCAAACAATAGTTATATATTTAGCAAATTTAATATTGACTCTTACCTACCATCCAAACCATTTTTTAAAATAATGTTTATTTATTCAATAATTTTTTTAATATTTATTTATTTTTGAGAGAGAGAGACACAGTGTGAGTGGGGGAAGGGCAGAGAGAGAGGGAGACACAGAATCTGAAGCAGGCTCCAGACTCTGAGCCATCAGCACAGAGCCTGATGCGGGGCTTGAACCCACAAGCTGTGAGATCATGACCTGAGCTGAAGTTGGACGCTCAACCGAGCCACCCAGACGCCCCAATGTTTACTTATTTTTGAGAGAAAGACCGAGCACGAGTGGGGAAGGGGCAGAGAGAGAGGGAGACACCATCTGAAGCAGGCTCCAGGCTCTGAGCTGTCAGCACAGAGCCAGACATGGGGCTCAAAATCATGCACTGTGAGGTCATGACCTGAGCCAAAGTCATACATTTAAGCAACTGAGCCACCCAGGCACCCCCCAAAATCCAATTTTGCCAATTGATGCTACAATGCTATTTATAGTACATTTTTCTGGTTCAGTAGAGGATTCAGTCTAGAGAGAGGTATTGCATCTAGGTACCATGGCACTTTGGCCTCCTGTAGCATGTGGAACATTCCCACAGTTTTTGTTTTCCATGAAATTGATGGTTTTGAATATTACTGTTTCACCCTCATTTTAAAATATAGAACATTTTTCATTTTGGGTTTATCTAATGTTTCCTTGTGATTATAATCAGGATATTTAATATTGGCTGCAATTTGATAGGTGGAGTTTTGTCCTCTTCAGAGCATCACATCTGGAAGCACACAGTGCCCATCTCTCCCCACTGGTGATGTTAATTCTGATGAGTTTATCAAGGTATCCTCCAATGTCTTCACCATATTTATCATTTTATTTTTTCCTTGCAAACAGTAAGCAGCTTTTAGTAAAACACTAAGAACAAGCAAACAACCTGCTCCTCATTATAATTCCCCCTTAGTTTTAACATCCACCGATGATTCTTGCTCAATCCACTGTTTCTTTTTTTTTAAGATTTTTAATTTTTTTTTTTTTGTTTAATTTTGAGAGAGAGAGAGAGAGGGGCAGAGAGAAAGTGAGTGATCAGGGAAGAGCAGAGAGAGAGGGAGACAGAGAATTCCAGCAGGTTCTCCACTGTCAGCTCTGTGTTCTTTGTGGGGCTGGAATCTACAAACTGTGAGATCATGACCTGAGCCGAAACCAAGAGTCAGACATTTAACTGACTGAGCCACCCAGGCACCCCTCTTAATTCACTCTTAATGTAACAGTATAACATTGGTTTTTCAAATCCAGAATTCCCTCCCTTCTTCCTCAGTTATACATTTATATTCTGATTTATGCTGTATTATCCTTATGGACTCATACATCTCTATTTTTAACTATGTATAATTAATTAATGTATTGAATTACTTCATTTCCCAAGTTGTCCCAAATTGGCCATTAACATGGCCCAAATATCATTTTTTTAATTTAATTTTATTTTTTACTACTACTTCATTTTTCTGGTGTAATATAGTATGGGCTTATCTTATACATACTCTGACCCAGCCCTATCATGAATTTCTCTTAGGATCCCTGGTTCCTTTTAGTAAAGAATGATATTAATGTCTAAGATCATGTACTAGATGTGCTCATTGCTATTCGAGTGTCATGTCATTGTTACACAGCCCTTTTAGGGGACAGTGCTAGAAAATATATGCAAGCATATACATATATACACAGCACATATATACAAATGCACATCACTCATACAAATGTACATATCGCCATGCATATACACAAAGATATGTATATACATATAAGTGTAAATACACATACGTAAAATTATGCAGATGACACACATATTTTAGAAATCATGAGTTTACATTAATACCTCCAGTTTCTATGCATCATCACATGTTTCTCTCTTGCTTCCTCTATTTCATATTTGCCATCTCTTCTTCCTTAGTGAGAACCTTGGCTTCCCAAAGTATCAACAAATACAGTCTTTTCCTCACTCCTATAATAGGTCCAACATTCTTTACCCGTTGGATTTCTTTACCCATACCACTACAAAAAGTAAACCTACTAAAAAGATCTCAAGATCTGTTTGCAACTTTCAATCCCACCAGACTTAGAATATATTGTCAAATATTATGTTCCCAAATTATTTTGATTCTTTCTTTTTTCTTCCATTTCTACCTTCTTCTACTGTTTACTCCCTCCTCCTCTCTGTCACTTCTTCCCTCCATCCTTACACCTCTGTCTTTCTCTCTTCTGTCTCTTTCTCTGTCTCTTTCTTTTCCTTTCTTCAGTATGGTTATGGCATTCATTTGAAATATATCTGGATACATTTAAGTTTGCTTCCATTTTTATATGCCTATCTTTGCATTTTTATTGATTTAATTTTATTTTAGTGAAAGTATAGACCATTGGGGCACCTGGGTGGCTCAGTGGTTAAGCATCCGACTCAGGTCATCATCTCGCAGTTTGTGGGTTTGAGCCCCGCGTCAGGCTTTATGCTGACAGCTCAGGGCCTGGAGCCTGCTTCAGATTCTGTGTCTCCCTCTCTCTCTGCCCTTCCTCCGCTCATGCTCTGTCTCTTTCTCTCTTTCTCTCTCAATAATAAATAAACAAAAAATTTTTAAAAGGAAAGTGTAGACCATTAACATGCTTATAGTCAAAACAGTATAAAAATAAGGTATATCTTCTACTCATTTCTCCTAATTCCTTATAGGTAACCAATTGAATACTGACTTGTTTATTCCTTGTGTATTTCTTTTGCACAAGTTAACATATATGTGCATGCTATCTTATTTTCCCTGACTTTTTATACAATGGATATATATACATGTGTATACATACACATATATATGATATAAACATATGTATTTATAACTTTTTATATTTTAGTATTCTTTTCATTTGACTTAATTCCATATCACTACATAAACACTTCTTTTTTTACAGCTGATATTATAATTGTACATTTTCTTTTTTTTTTTTTTTTTAATTTTTTTTTTCAACGTTTATTTATTTTTGGGACAGAGAGAGACAGAGCATGAACAGGGGAGGGGCAGAGAGAGAGGGAGACACAGAATCGGAAACAGGCTCCAGGCTCCGAGCCATCAGCCCAGAGCCTGACGCGGGGCTCGAACTCACGGACCGCGAGATCGTGACCTGGCTGAAGTCGGACGCTTAACCGACTGCGCCACCCAGGCGCCCCATAATTGTACATTTTCAATTGTGTGTTTGTACCACAGTATGTTCACCCAATCTCCTAGGATTGTTTTCCAATATTTTGCAGTTGCAAATAATGTTCTACTGAATAATCTAATTCATGCAAATTTTTGTATTACTGAAGTTGTATCATCAAGATGCATTCCTATGAGTGAGATTGCTAAAAAGAAAGGAAAAGGCATATATAATGGGGTTTTGTTAGACATTGTTAAATTCCTCTCCAAAGGGATTGTATCAATTTTCATTCCCATCACACAAAATCTGTAAGTGCCTGATTTCTCACAGCCTTGCTAATACTCAAGCTTCTGCTGTTTTGCTGATCTAGTGGATGGGAAGTGGAATTTCAGTGTATTTTCATTTCATTTCTCTCATTATGAGGTTGAATTTTAATCCATATATTTCTATTTCTATATATCTTTTGGTTTATGTCTTTTCCCAGTTTCCTGATTTTTTTTGGATTTTTATCTCAGTTTTTAAAATATTCCTTATATATTAGAAATAGTAATCCGATATCTGTGATACATGTTGAATATGTGTATATATATTTACATCACTGATCCATTTGGACTGTATTCTTAAGTATGGTGTGAAAATTTTTAACTTTTTCCAAAAATATTCAGTGGTTCCAGCACCATTAATTTTCCAAAAATTTATCTTTTTCTCAGTGATTTGAGCTACAACCAATTATCATGTAGTAGATTCAAATAAATCTGTAGTTGGCTCTATTTCTGGATTTTCTTTTCCATTGAAAAGTCTATTCATGTACTTGTTTTAAGTGTAGTATACTTGTGGTATGCTTTAATACCTCATAGGACTGGTTCTGTCTCATAGGACTCTCTCATAGGACTGGTTCTCTCTCCCTTCTAGCTATTATGATGTCACGCTTTTTTAAACCAACAAAAAATGAACTGTTATTTTATTTATTTATATTTCACATTTTCAGTATAATTTTGAGAGAAGTTCCATGACTCTTCAACCTAAACTACACCTGAAATGTTACCAATTTACTACATCTTTTTTATTTCCACTCAAAGTGTGTATCAGCATATATAACTATACACTTCTTTTTGAGACCATTTGCTTAGTGTCCAACTTCTTGCATGCAATAAGCTTTCTGTGATGGTTATCAAGCTGGAAGATGGAGTACTAAAGGCAGGGCATGGAAAGCCACACAAAGCTACCAAACCTTGTTTATGAGCACATATGGAGAAACTACATGACAATCCAATACATAATTCATAGGCTTTGTGGAGAAGTAAGTGTTTTGTAATAGCAAGTAAAGGAAAGACTGATGAAACATGCAGTAAGATTTATAAACCTGAACTTTCTGTCATTTATATGCAATAAAACACTCACGAGGGAAGAGTGGGGAATGGGTCACAAGTCCCTACTGAGTTGATGAATATCCAGAAGATTAGATGATGGATAGCATGGAGAGTGAAATAAGGTGTGAATTTTTGAGTTTTTGCCATCATCAGGGATATCCAATGCAGCTCTATACTCTGGGCATCCTTTCCAAATTCAATTTGGTCAGTGCCTCTGATACATTTTAAGAATGAGTATTGGAGGGGCAACCTGGGTAGCTCAGTTGATTAGGCATCCGACTCTTGGTTTCAGTTCAGGTCATGATCTCATAGTTCCATGGGTTTGAACCCCCATCAGTCTCCGTGTGGACTGTGTAGAGCCTGCTTGGCATTATCTCTCTCCCTCTCTCTCTGGCTCTTTCTCTCTCTCTCTCTCTCTCTCCCTCAAAATAAACAAACTTAAAAAAAGAATGAGTAAACAAAACATAGCTTAAATGTCCCCCAAAAATCCAAATGCACAAAAAAAAATGGCTAGAGAAAAATAAGTCAGAAGAAAAAAAAACTGATTTAGAAGAAATGTAGTAATAGCAATATAAGCACCAATGCGTCTGATGACCACTGCAGGACACAAGTATTAACAGTGGATTATATAAAATAGATCTCACCGTTGTATTTATATTTAAACCTCAGGTATTAATGGAGGGACATTTTCTTTGAAAAAATATTAGAAGAGTATTCCATTTTGAAATGTATCAGAAGTCATATCCCAGAATTAGCCAAATGGAGAAAATATATCTCTTACTTAGTGTTACCAAATTTTACTTAGTGACTTTAATTATTGGAGGAGATTGAATCTTGACTTCTGTAATATGAGAAAGAAAGTCAACTAGTTTTAAAACACAGTATACATTTTAAATTTAAATATCACAACAAACTCTATAAATTGGCAAATCTTAGCATGTGGCAGAATTATAAATTAAACAATGACTGACTTATTTTCAATATCAATGTCATGTCCGCTACAAAATATTCTTTGATGAACCTTACTGGTATAAAATGGTTGCAAATCATGTCACATAGTTTTACTTATTTTTTTCAGTTCTTTGACTTCTTGAAAGAAAAGTTGCTAGATTTTTCTTCCAGTTAATCATATTAAATATGGTAAAATATTCACACTTTCTAAATAAGTTCACTAAAAAAAAAAGAATTAATAGAAAGTAACAGATGGTAATTTCTTTAAATAAAAGTATGAAAAGAATATGCACAATTAAACTCTAATGAGAAAAGATCAATTAGCAGACAGGAGAAATGGTTTGCGATCTTAAGCAACATACTGAGAATTCAAGGCTTGGGGATTTCTAGTCTTCCATTGAGAGAAGTTAGAGTTAAAACATGGTGAAGGATAAAGTAATCATCTGGTAAAGTTTGATATGATCACATTACAATCTTGAGAAATCATGCAAATAAAATGCCTTTAGAGCCATGGTTAACTATGTCAATAGGCCTAATTTGTGGAAAGAGTCCAATAATACTTACTGTATATTAGTTTATTGACATAGACAAGATATGTGACTTTAGCTATTATAATGAATTAATATATGTTGAGCATGAATCTATGCATAGCACAGGGATAGGTTTGTAAATAGGTTACTAAGAAATTATTTAGAATATTCAACATACACATTTCAGAGCTTGAATTTCAGGGAAGAGCAATATTAAAAGAAACAGTAAGGTAGACACTAAGCTAGTACACATTCTATGGTAAAGAGGTTTTAAAAGTGTGTGTATGTGAATGTATTATATTTTCTTTTTGGACAAGTATCACTTTGGTGAAAGCTGTTCTCTGAAGATTGTTTAGTATTTTAAAGGACCAAGTGATTTAAAAAGAAATGGTAGAATAGGATTGAAATGATGCTGAATTACCTATTCCAAAATTACCTATATTCAAATTCACATTAGTTTTTAGCTTTTTCTTAGGGGAATTTGTCTTATTTTCCTCATAGGTAAACAGAGCAAACTAAAAGCCTGTATAATCACTTGGTAAGATAATCCACAAGGTAACATGATTGATTTGACTGTACTGCACAGAGGAAGCAACAGTTTTAGTAACCAAAGAATTAAAAGACTTAGGAATCTCCTTGAGGAGTAGCATTGAGTATGTATCTATATGTTTGTTCTATATGACTGAAAGAAGCAGAGAAAGGCTGATTAGATTGTTGTGGACATCTATGACTGGCTTTAAAACAATCAAAGTTAACAAATCTACATTGACCATGAATGAGGTAACAGAAACAGTATATCAGTCAGATAGACTGTGATTAGGTACACTAGGAAAAATGATCAAATGAATCTGATAAACTGTACTACATTTCAGTTGTTTCTGCGGTGTCTATCTGACATTTGTTCTAGACAGTAGATTTTGCAATGAGAGAATCAGGCTCATTAACTGTTAAACACTTTGGGGTATAAAAATTCCAGTGCTTCATTTCTTATGACAAAATTTAATAAAAGACAGAAATTAACACAGCATTAATCTATTCTAGTGACAAGGATTGAAATATAAATGAGAACTGTAAAAGGTTTCCTATTTGTTATGCCTTCAGATTATAATTCAATACTACTCTACTTTTATGTCTAAGTAGAAAATCATATAACCTATGACATTGTATTTATATATTTATTCTTAAATTTATTTATTAACTTTCTTAGAACTAGTGTTCTTTCTAAAAACTCATGGCACCATATGTAAAACATTATATATTAAATGGATACGAATATAGAATTGAAAATGAGAAGAATGGGAAGAGGAAGCATTAGAAGGGGAATAAAGGTTAATGTTGCCTCAGGATAAGTTAACTGAGAATGAATTTAGGAAGGTGTTGGAATAAAAGTCCCTGATGGATTCCATAGTGCCTAAATGATGAGTCTGTTTTTATTTTTTCATATCCTTATCAACAATTTGCAGATTGCCAAAAAATTCAGGGTAAGGATTTTCTCAAAGTTTCTTTCAACTTGTCTTCTAGATGTATTAAACGACATTTAAACACATATGCAATTATAGAAGACTCTTCAGATCTATAACCCAACAGAGAAGGGTGTAACTGGATGAGAAATGTTGAAAATATAAATTATTGATTTAGAAATGCCTTTAGTAACTATAAGTAAATTTATGACGTATTATGTCTGCCAATATGAATAAAACCTAAATCAATACTTATTTAATGTTATGAATGATTACATTTACTCTTTAAAAATTATTTGACTTGAAGATCAATTATATTTCTTAGGTTGCCATATGCTAACTGTAAATTTATATTTTGAATTAATTATGACCCTTTTATGCAAGCATAATAGTTTTCTTATGTGGTAATTCATTCTAAATGTAATTATGTTAGATTTTCCTTGAATAATTAACATTGAATGCATATCATAAAACCAAAAATTTCAAGGTTATTTTAACTCAGAACTGGCAGAATTCTGCTATTTTGCAATATTTTAATTCAATTTGATCACTGTAAGGTATACCCCAAAGTCTTGCATTAATTAAATCAGACTTGGATTACTACCTCTCAAGGAGAAGTTTCTAATGCTTTTATAATTTCCCCAAACTTTATGCAGTCTTTTGAATATCTTATATATTCAGGCAAAGAGAGGTCATTTAATCTAATTCTCTAATTCTCAAGAAAAATACAGGCATTAAAAATATTTCTTATTCTCTGAAGGATACCAGTTCATAAATGCTTTTACTTCAGTAAGAAGCAAAAAAAAATTGTTAAAAATAATAGAATATTGGTCATCTGGATGTCTTCTTTGGAAAAGTGTCTATTCGTGTCTTTTGCCCATTTCTTCACTAGATTATTTGTTTTTTGTGTGTTGAGTTTGGTAAATTCTTCGCAGATTTTGGATGCTAACCCTTTATCCGATATGTCATTTGCAAATATATTTTCCCATTCCATCTACTACCTTTTAGTTTTGTTGATTGTTTCCTTTACAGTGCAGAAGCTTTTAATCTTGATGAGGTCCCAATAGTTCATTTTTGTTTTTAATTCCCTTGCCCTGGGAGACATGTAGAGCAAGAAATTGCTGTGGCTGAGGTCAAAGAGGTTGTTGCCTTTTTTCTCCTCTAGGGTTTTGATGTTTTTCTGTCTCACATTTAGTTCTTTCAACCATTTTGAATTTATTTTTGTGTATGGTGTAAGCGGTCTAGTTTCATTCTTCTGCATGTTGCTGTCCAATTCTCCTAGCACCATTTGCTAAAGACACATAAAAAGATGTTCAACATCACTCATCATCAGAGAAATACAAATCAAAACCACACCTTGACACCACTTCAGTGCCAGTCAGAGTGGCTAAAATTAACAACTCAGGAAACAACAGATGCTGGCGAGGATATGGAGAAACGAGAACCCTCTTGGACTGTTGGTGGGAATGCAAACTGGTGCAGTTGCTCTGGAAAACTGTGGAGTTTCCTCAAAAAATAAAAGTAGAACTACCATATGACCCAGCAATAGCACTACTGGGAATTTATCCAAAGGATACAGGAGTGCTGATTCATAGGGTCACATGTACCCCAATGTTTATAGCAGCACTTTCAAAAATAGTCAAATTATGGAAAATGCCTAAATGTCCACCAACTGATGAATGGATAAAGAAGATGTGCTTTTATATACAATGGAATACTACTTGGCAATGAGAAAGAATGAAATCATGCCATTTGCAGCAACATGGGTGGAACTAGAGGGTATTATGCTAAGTGAAATAAGTCAGTCAGAGAAAGACACATATATGTTTTCAGTCATATGTGGAACTTGAGAAACTTAACAGAAGACCATGGGGTAAGGGAAGGGGAAAAAATAGTTACAAATAGGAAGGCAAACCATATCAGATTCTTAAATACAGAGAACAAACTGAAGGTTGATGGGGGGCGGTATTGGTGGAGAGGGGAAAGTGGGTGATGGGCATTGAGGAGGGCACCTGTTGGGATGAGCAAAGGGTGTTGTATGTTAGCAATGAATCATGGAATCTACCCCCAAAACCAAGAGCACATTGTACACACTGTATGTTAGCCAACTTGACAATAAATTATATTAAAAAATAAATAAAATAAAATAAAATAATTACCAAAAATAAAAAATATATGTACAATAATAATAAGAGAAACCAGTACCACTGTAAATTATCTAACTTATTTAGTTTGTGAAGGAAAATAACCATAGTATTTACAGTACTTCAACTACCAAACACACACTCAGAGATGTTAATTTGGTTTCTTATTTCAATAAAATAAATTCAACACAGGGAAACCACTACATTTACTTACTAATCAATGCACTAACCTTCCTTACCTGCCTGTGTCAATGCTCCTATGTTTTCTTTTAATCAGTGATCTGTCTCTATTCCCCTTAAATACCAACAATTTCATTTGTGCACTGGATCTCATTCCATCTCCTCTTTTTCAAGGATTACTCCTAAAGTTGTTGGTTTGTATCTTCTCTGTCTTCTGCCTTATCAGTTTTCCCTCTTTATATTGCATATTCCCATCACAAAAACTTTGTTAAAATCATTCTCCCTTGACTATGGATCTTCTTCCAGCTTCTACTTCATCTCTCAGCTCCCTTTTGTACCAAAATGCTGCAAAATTATCTGTATTTGGTATCCATGCTTCTTTATATGATTATTTTTCCTCAACAGACTAAAAACTCACTCCACTGAAATAGTATTTACCATTGTCCCATAAAATCTTAATTTTGACAAGCTGATTGCCACACCCACCTTCATTTACTCCATCTCTAAGCACTTTTTTTAAAAGTTTGTTTCTTTTTTTTTTTGTTTGTTTATTTATTTAGAGAGAACCAGCAAGGGAGGGGCAAAGAGGGACTTAGACCAAAGATCTGAAGTGGGCTCTGCTTTGAGAGCAGCAGCCAAATCTGGGGCTTGAACTCACAAACTGTGAGATAATAACCTTGGCCAAAGTTGTATACTTAACTGACTGAGGTTAGTTAAGTTTTTTTTTTAATTTTTTTTAAGTTTATTTATTTTTAACAGGGACAGAGAGCGAGCATGAGCTGGGGAGGGGCAGAGAGAGAGAGGGAGACACAGAATCCGAAGCAGGCTCCAAGCTGTCAGCACACAGCCCGATGCGGGGCTCGAACTCACAAACCGTGAGATCATGACCTGGGCTGAAGTCGGATGCTTAACCCACTGAGCCACCCAGGCACCACTCAGGTGCCCCTCTCTGTGCTCTTTTTGAAACTACTGATCTCTTCTTGAAACAGAAGCTTTATTCTCCATGTTATTCTTATACTTCACTTGGTGTTTCTTATATAAGCAGATTCTCATCTTTTTCTCTTTAAATATTGGAGTCATTTCTTTGTTATCCTTTAACTACACTTCTAAGTACCAAAACACATTGATGATTTCAAATTTATATCTTGACCTTTGAGTCAAGACTCATCCAACTGTATTCGCGACATCTCCACTTGGATGTCTAATAAACATTTTAAACTTAACCCACCTAAGAACAAACCTTTGACTTTCCTGTCTCAAACTTACTCCTTCCTCATTTTTTATCAACTCAGTAAATTCACCACTAGCTTCCAGTTGCTTAGGCTCCAAACCAGAATTAAACTTTAATTTTTCCTTTTCACTCACATCCACATGCGATTCGTTTATATTAACACATTTAACTGACCCCACTTTAAAGTTTTATCCTAAATCTAATAAATATTTACTATCTCCACATTTTGACCAACACCATAGTCTTCTTAACAACTGCAGTGATCTCTAAACTAGTCTCCCTGATACCATACTTTGCTCTTGGAGTTGTTTCTCCAACCAGAGTAATGTTTTTAAAATAAAAATCAGATCACATGATGTACTTGCACAAAACTTTCCAAAGGTTTCTCATGACAACTGGGATAAAACCCAGGCTCATTAACATGATCTTTAAAAGTTTTCAAGGTACATACCCCCCTTAACTTAATGTTTTAATTTCTAGAGATTCATAATAAATCTCGATATTCGGGTTGATGCCCATGCTTATTTTTCTTATTCAAATGTTCCTGGGTATTTTTTATCCTTCTTCCAGAGATTTTGGATCACACTGCTGAATTACACAAAACTTCTCTTGGGATTTTGATAGCAACTTAATTGAATTCCAGACAGTCTTAGATATGTTCCCAGTGTATATGCTTCAAAATTTTCAATATAATAAGAAATAATTTTAAAATTCATTTATTCAAGAAAAAAGAGATGAATTAACAAAAATACAAAATAAGAATAATTTATTAAGAAGCGTATAAAGCTAAAATAAGACTATAAGAGGGATTATGACAATACATTTTTAAATAAGTATAATTTAACTCCAGCAGAGAAAACAT
Organism: Lynx canadensis; assembly: GCF_007474595.2. Classification (NCBI taxonomy): domain Eukaryota; kingdom Metazoa; phylum Chordata; class Mammalia; order Carnivora; family Felidae; genus Lynx; species Lynx canadensis. The sequence goes on from NC_044307.1 coordinate 60,903,106, forward strand.
AATTTATACACAATGGAGATGAAAGAGATAAAATATTAGCACCATGATGTAAAAATAAGAGCCCATAACAAGTATACAATTGTATGCAGGTAAGATGAGAATTTAAAAGTAGAAAATTAAAAAAAAATTAAGAGCATAATATTGAGGAAGATTTATACTTAACATTTGAAATAAGAGGTTAAGGAAAAGAGTATAAAAGAAAATGAGTTAAGATAATGAAAATCTCAAAATCAAGTGTTAAGGAAATGTATGTATATACATATATGCACACATCACGCAAGGAGAAGTTCCCAAGAAATTCTAATTGCCACTGAATGGGTACCAGACCACTGCAGAAGACAGAATAATTCTAAAGCCCTAGGGATGCTAGTGTGTGTATTTTGTAATGGTCTTTGAATAAAGATATTTTCTTGAATACAGCTGCTTGTGAGTCATCCTCGATTTCTTGAAGCCAAACGACTTTAGAGAGCTAGCTGCCCCTCTCCAGGGCTTCATTCATTTTGCAGTCTGTGCTGTGAGCTGCCCTGTCAGCAGCTCCCTCTTGCTCCTCAGAAGCCTAGGCACCCACCGCCTACAGAGGACGCCATTGCTGGCAGTCACTGATGCTCCTGCAACTAGGAAGATTTTAAATTGTAAATGGACTCCCTGTTCAGGAAAAAAAAAAAAAAAAAAAAAAGTCAGTGAAATAAGTAACAGTATTTAGATTAGTATAATAACAAATTACAATTGGAATTTCAATGGGAAAGTGGAGATAATAAGATGTTAGAAACAGGAAGTGAAACTGGAACTGAAATTTCATAAAATAGGGTAGGGTCCGTGAAGATCCATGACTACATGGAAGATGGTATTAGATACCAGGCGAACAGAAGCCACAAAGGAGCAACGTAATGAGTAAATACTAAGAGAGGCGATCAGCAGAGAAACATATGGAACTTAGGGCCCAGATTAACCACAAAGTGACGGCTTCTGAGGTTATCAGAGTGGCCAGTGATTGCAGTTTTCATCAGGTTTCTATCATACAGTAGTTTTTGTTATTTGATTTCATTGTGATTATTATTATTTTTTTTGTATTTGTATATTTATACCAAACTTCATCACTTAAACTAGCCCTATTAAGTTTATCTTTATAAACTATCATGTCAGGTAAAAAATACTGCCAAAGAATTTGAGTGAAATTGTCTTTCAAGAAAGTAAGAAGCCAGATGAAGAATCATAAAGGGTATTATTTTGATGATGATTGCAACTGATAACACAATAATAAGCATGACCAAAATGCATTTCTGGTCAAAGTGCAAAGGGAAAACATTTATACGTTCCTGCAGGCATATGGATAATTTGTTTTTGCCATTTTACTTAACACCTTTAATTTTTAAGTCTTTTCATTTTTAAAAGTTTCTAAACATTTACCAGTCAGACTTGGCGAATGATTGTGTGACTGTTATTTTCAAACAAAAGGTGGATTTATAATAGAATAAGAAAAACAGCATGAAAAAATATATTTAACATGTGAACACTGGACAATTGATTTTATTGAGATGCAGAATATCTACAGAAAATGCACATGGATTTGTGAGCATTGCATTGTGCTTTAGCTCTTCTAAATACAAATGCCTTTTGATAAAAACTTTATCTTTTAGGCTGTAATTTGTTTCTCTAGTTATTAAGTTAAGCTTCTTTTCATAATTATTGCTGTCTGAATCTCTTTTCAAAGTCTTCCTTCCAATAATAACAATTTACTTGAGTTGACCTCTGACTTTTCCTTGCTCCAGTTAGACTTGACTTTTAATATTTCCAACACAGTGTGCTGTCTTCCTCCCATTACACTTTCTTTCCTCCTGTCATAGTTATTTATTCTATCATTTAAATTCTACCATTTTTGGGGCGCCTGGGTGGCGCAGTCGGTTAAGCGTCCGACTTCAGCCAGGTCACGATCTCGCGGTCCAGGAGTTTGAGCCCCGCGTCAGGCTCTGGGCTGATGGCTCAGAGCCTGGAGCCTGTTTCCGATTCTGTGTCTCCCTCTCTCTCTGCCCTTCCCCCGTTCATGCTCTGTCTCTCTCTGTCCCAAAAATAAATAAACGTTGAAAAAAAAAATTAAAAAAAAATAAATTCTACCATTTTTATTTTTAATTAGTTAGAAAACACAGACTGGTAATACTTGCTCATTGCAAAAGAAATAGAAGCAAAAATAAAATGATTATTATGCAAGTGAGTTGCAATAGAATTAATAGTAGAAATACAGTAGAAAATATCAGCCATAAAGAAAGTTAAAATTATTTAATTTCCTTTGAACTGATAGAACACTTTTTCTTTTCCTATCTTCAGAGTATTATGCTTTGATATGAATCCTTGTTATTTGCATACTTCTAAAAATTATTTTCTAGGCAGATTTTTATATTCTTTTAGGACAGGGACTGATTTTGTCATATTTGTGTCATCATAATACCATGCAAAAGTTCAGTAAAATAAATTGAAATCACTTGAGCACATTTTGCTCTTTATCTTGCTCCTTATTTATTATATGTATTTATTTTTGTATTTAATATATATATTATTTGACTAATGTCAATGCTATCAATAAATGCCAACATGTATTATCACAATAAATATGTATTTACACCACTTTCTCCTTTAGACTGTATGTCCTTCCCAACACTATAACTCTAGCACATGGGATAGGCTGGAATTCATTTTGATGAGCTAAACATGCTAAACGTGTCTAAACATGTCTTTAGAGTTTTGTAGGGACTTTTAATTTTTTTTCCTTAGAATTTTAATAGACTTTAAAGAATAAGGAATAGTCCTATGGAAAATGTTAATTAGCAATACCGTCTTAAAGGCTGCAAAGAAAAAAATATCTTTAATATTTTATCTATACCACATCTTCACATATTGTTTACTCCCTCTAGGCACCAACCTGACTTATGTGACATAGTAGCAAAGAGTTAAAGTCTTCACTTGTTAGGGGAAGCTTTTATTGATTTTAGCCACCCTCCCCTCCTGCTAGAATTCATATTATGTACTCTCATCTTCCCAATTCCACCAGGTATTTGCACTGAAACATGCACGTTGTGAGGAGACTTTCTTTAATTCCATGCCACAAAGATAGCTCCTAGTTAATCTGATTAACAAATCATACTATTGAATTAATGAAGCTTTGAGAAATTTTAATAAGAAAATTTCTGACTTAATTAATTTTTTTGATGAAAATACTATGCCTCATAGACTTTGTATAGCAAGTTTTACAATGTAGAAGGCCTATACGGTCCTGGACAATTCATGATATGCTACCAAGTTATGTAAGAATCACTTCCTATGTATTTTTAATAAACTTGTCTTTGAAGAAAGTGAGAAATTAGGAGGAGAATCATAAAATGTATTTCTTTGATCTTGAATCGAATTACAGAACATAATAATACAATGGCCAAAGTATATTTGGCTCAAAATGCAAGGAGAAAATTTTTAGATACTCTCAAAAGAATATGAATAAAGATATTTTCTACCATGTACTTTCCAGTTTTAAATAATAATCTAAGTATATACATTTCTTATATAAAAAGTTATATATATTTAATATCCATATATAACAAATGTACACACATATTTTAACACAGGAGGGATATACAAATAATAATACAATTAATATGTTATATATATGAATATATATTAGACATATCTTTACGCAAAAGGAATATTTGCTTTCAGTTCCTCCCATCTCTGCAATTTCTGACTAAATTATGTTCTCTATTGCCTAGGTATTAGGTAAGCCACTTCTTAGAGACCTGACATTTTTGCTCCTGCTGATGCCTTTTTCACCAACTTTCATGCTTAGCTGTCTGGAATTTCTATCATTTATTTACCTATGAGCTCTCTACAAAGCTCATTGTTACATCCCTGTAATTGAGCTTTATCACACAGAGCATCCTTATACTTCTGACTTGGCACCACAGAATGCTTCTATGATGCTTCCCAGTTTTGGGGGAACCTAGAAGGAATACAGAGAAATATATTTCTTTAAAAATAATAGTGGTCCACATTAGATATTTTTTTTTTTAGCACTAGGGATTAATTTTCTATAATCCAGGTGATTTTCCTTTAGTGTATTTACTTCCTCATGTTTGCATAATTCTGTTTTTGTTATTGTAATTCTATCTCACTTTCAAATAAGAAAATTGAAGTAAGTAAAAATAATGAACAAACTTCACTCCATATTGTAGCCAAAACCAGTTTGTTTGCTGTTCAAGGTAGACACAATAGAACTTTGATTTGGTAGGGAGTTCTAACATCGAAAATATATAAGAAAGAACTGAAAAGAATGGTTTAAGATCCAGTGGTAATTTAAATAGTTAAAATGCAGTCTGTAAAATGAATGGAGTAATCCAAACAGGATTAAAGATAATTTGAATAAATCTTATTAACTTGCTTTCCTCAAGTATCTACTTGGCTATATCCCTAGAAAAAACTTTAAAGCAAGTTGTATTTATCTATAGTATGTTGATTTCTTAGGTTATGATAAAGGTAATAAAATGTTAAAGTTTTGAGGACTATCAGAACGATGCTCAAAAGGGGCATCTGGGTAGCTCAGTCAGTTAAGCATCCCATTCTTGATTTCAGCTCAGGTCATTATCTCCCGGTTTGGGAGATCAAGCCCCATGTTGGGTGATGACAGCAAAGAGCCTTCTTGGGATTCTCTCTCTCCTTCTCTCCCTGCCCATCCCTGCTTGTGCATACTCATTCCCTCTCTCTCTCTCTCAAAATAAATAAATAAACATTAAATAAAAAGAATAACGCTCAAAAAAAAAAAAATCTCCAGTAGGCTTCTAATAAATCTAAAGACTATGTAACTTTAAAATTGGTCACATAACAAATAATAATATACATTTCCAAATGTATTAGAAACCATAGCTTATAGTACCCTCTAAATGCATAAGTATAAAGTTTAGATGTGACGTATTTGCATATAAGCATCCAATGACAGTGATCTTCTCTTTTTGTTTATAAACAGCCCCTTTAAATTTCTTAATTTAACAATGAAGGAAGATATGTTACTATTCAAACGTGTGGAGGCATTTTCTGTAACAGATTTTGAATAAATTTTCCCAGTATGTGCTGATTTTGTCACTTTTTTGCCCCTATGATAAATGTGTTATTTTTGATCAGATTTGGCAACTCTATTCAATCTGGAACTTTGTTTCAACTCCCTGTTTTCCCTACTTTGGAAAATAACAGATAGTGCATGTTTGTCCTCCATGTTACTACATTCTTTAAGATCATGGTTTCTTTCTCATACCAGTCAAGTATGTATATTTAGATCCTACCTACCAAATTTGTAAGTACTCATTTCAGTTTCTCTCTGTGGTTATCATTGTGATTAGCACAGAACATGAAATGAGGTCCGGCATGAGTTAGTTTAGATAATAATTTGGATATTTCAAAAAATTTAGAATTATAAATTTCTGTATTATTTGTGTTAATTTTATGCATGAATAAAATCATCTGGATTTAAGACCAAACTATTTGGAAATTATTTATAAAAGTATAGAAACTCATAGGGACCTAAATAAAAATCTAATGTTTTGTGAAAACTGGAGCATGTGGAGCCAGTTGTATGTGGCAATATAAATGTGGTATGAACTAGTGAAATAAGTCCACTTGAGCTTTTGGGGTAATGTCTACGATTTGATTGCATTTGCCAGAAGTGTTTATTGTTTGTTGAAGGCAAGACAGATAAAATCCTAGCATAACTGAATACCTATCTTTTACCTAAAGACTTTTGAATAATGAGAGCTTAACACTAAAGCTGCCTAGGATAAAGATAAATTAGGACATCAGGGCCACGAAAATACAGAACTTAAGATAATTTTATTGTATTTTATTTTTTTAATGTTTATTTGTTTTGAAAGAGAGAGGGAGAGAGAGGAGAGAGAAAGAGAGACAGACAGAGAGAGAGAGAGAGAGAGAGAGCATACACATGAGCAGGCTCAGTTGCATGAGACTTGATATATCCCACAAACCATGAAATCATGACCAGAGCCAAGATAAAGAGTCAGACACCCAACCTACTGAGCCACCCAGGTGCCTCCAGAAAATTTTAGATGAAACCTTAACATTACATATTCACTTATATTGTCCCTTTTATTCCTATTCTCATTGAGTGTGATTCTGATGAGGGAGAATAAGACACGTTGAAGGCAAAGTACAGGCTAACAACATTTCTACCACTGCAGGTGGGATATGTGTGATATTCCTCGGACACTCCTGGCTGCCCAAGAACAAACAAAAGGGATTTAAGTGCTTGCCATGGTGATGTGGGAAGACAAATGAAATGAAAGGCAAATGAAAAATTGAATTCCCATTGACAAGTCCTTGAAACAGGCAGAGTGACCTTCCTTAAGGAGCTCATCTGCCTCAAGGATGACACCTCTCTAGGAGCAAAAGGGAATCTTGGTTTAACATTAATCTAGCCCCCCAAGATTCTGTAAGTCTACTTGAACATGTAAAAATTCCTTTACAAATTTCCTTTATCTCAACTCCCCCAAGACATATGCTGGCAATCAAACCTTATGACTCCCCAATATACATCTGAAGGGTCTCATGGTTTTATTAAACACTAATAAATGGCTTTTCCTAATAACAGCCTGCACCTCAAGGTCCTGGAAACCTTGCTTCCAAAATTCCTTTGAGACATTGTTGTCCCTAACCCCCTTTCAACCTTAGGGTATATAATCTGTTACCCATCACAACCTCAGTGAAGCTCTTTCTGCCTAGGACTCCTGTCCCATTCTTTAATAAAATCGCCTTTTTGCACCAAAGATATCTTCAAGAATTCTTTCTTGGTCATCAGCTCCAAACCCCCCACCATCACCCAAAACCCTATCATTTGGTGCCATTACGTGGGGCTTCGAGTCTTTGCACCTGGAGGTCTGAGTCAGTGCAGATTTGGTGTGTACTTACTCTTTCTTCCTTTACTCTCACTTCAGGGACTTTTCAAGAACTTATTGGAACTTTTCAAGAACTTTTCAAGTTCTTTTCAAGAACTTATTGGGACACTTTCATGTCAATTGCTGGGGCTAAAATCCTCTAGCCCGTGGCTACTCTATGGGGAGGAGAAAGCCTGACTTGGCTGTAAGTTAGTACACTGGCCAGAATGGTAATAAGACCCAGAAACTTGAAGCCCCCTCTTTATTCCTGTCCTTATACAAAGCTGTCTGTTTTGGGCACAGGGAAGCCACCTAAGTGACTAGCATGGCCATCAATTTTAAGACTCCTGTGTGAGGTTTCCTCCTCATTGGTCTAATGTGATCCCCTCCACATCTCTGGTATAGCCTCTTCTGGCTACAGGACCTCCACTGGGAGCTGGTCAGAACCAGTACTCAACTGAATTAAAACCCAACTGGAGACCATTTCCTAGGGTAATTGGCTGAAAGGACTATATGTGTTGGAGTGTCACTTAGATCATGATGGATTTCTGCCTTTACTGTTTTTATTCAATGTCCTTTACTAACTGCTACTTAAATTATAAAATTGAGTAATTCCCCCTTGTAAAGCTTTTCCAGTATTTCCCATGAGTTAAAAATGGCAGTTCTTCACGACCTTCTTAGCAAGGCAAACACAGGTCCATATGCTGGGGCCATCTGTAGTCTATAATGCAATGGGGCAGACACTTTGCATCTCGCTTTCAGGGGCCCTTAGTCGGCTGATCAGTGATCATAGCAACTTTGTTTGAGGGACACCTTGGATCACTTGACACCTCAGAACCTCTGATATGTCAGAGGATGCATGTGGGACACTCCCCGAGAATTGGGGGGGGGGGATTCTCAGGGTAATGGACCCTCTCTATTTCTCTTTACTTTTCTGTCTAGGAGGAGCATGGGAGCTTATCTTCAGTCTCCAAGGACTCTCCCTTGGGATGCCTTTTTAACCATTGGAAACGATTTGGATTGCAAAATGTAGAAAAGGACTGATCTTCTATAACACTGCAAATGGATGGAGGTACCCTAGGTTCAGGCCTTCACAGCTCTAAATCAAGACCTGAACTCAAGGGCCTCTTGCAGAATGTGTTTGGTCAGTAACCAGGCTGGTAAACTCCTTCCTGACATATTGGATGATAATTAACTAAATAGGCCTTCTCCTGATGGAATTCAGTCACTGGAGGAAACACAGGCCACTCCTGACATGACAAAAGCTGACTCTTTCTGTTTCTCCTCCTAATAGATGTGAGGACTTCTCCCTCATTCATTTTTTTGAGGTTAATGGCTATGACAATTGGAGCCAACTATGGTTAGTCTACTTCAGGACAGGAACTTTAAGGAATATTCCCAAGCAGCTGTGGAAACTCTATTTGTTTTAGGGAAGTTCCCTGTCTTCTCTGGCCTGACATGGACTCCATATTTCCACCTGGAGGAAAAAAAAAAACAAAAGTTAAAAGAAAAACATGGTGTCTGGTACTCTGTCCAGGCTGACAAGGTTTAGAACCAGGAATCTTCCTTCTCTGCCTTCTGCTGGCACCTGGCCTCTTCTGCCTTCCCTCTCCCTTCTGTTTCTGCACCATCTTGGGTGCAGCCTACATAAATGGTTCCTGTGCTATGTGCCTAAGATACCATTGGCTTATCCTCCCAGTTTCAATATCAAGGAGCAAAAAGCACCCACTCGGACTACCTGCTTAAGATTCTCGCACTGATCTCCCAGGTAAAAATTGACAATGGGAATCAGAGTGTCTTTCTAAGTGGACCCAAGTGAAACATTTGTTTAAAGTAATTTAAGTTTGTTGGACACTTCTTTAGAGTTATCAGCATTAAATATGAATTTTTTATTCTACCAAGATTTACTAAAGGTCAAATAATCTCATGTTATCTCTGCTGCAATTTGTTAGCAAAAAGATGACTTCAAATAATGGTTAATTTTGTCTGTCTCAAAGATTTCATGGGTAATTTTTAAGATAGCTTTCAAAGTCTTTGGTAACCTGAAACATTAAAATTTTGCTTGCATGATAAATGGGATTGAATTCACTGGATATCTAATGAGATAACAAGCTAAAGCATTGATTATTAGATATAGGTTTGTTCTTTTGACCTACTGCAGAGAAACTAAGACTATTTGAGTTTGGTAAATGTGCTTTGTGCTTTATTAAGATTTTACTATCCAAAGCCTGCTTTGTGCTTAATTGATAAATTTACCATCCCCTCCCCCCCCCAAAAAAAAAAATCTGGTGTAGCTGTTCTCAATTGGTTACTAAGTTTTCATTAGAGATTAAGGTTTCTAAGAGTTAAAATTCTGCTAAGTATAATTAAGACTAATGGAAATAAGGAAAGCAACTCTGTATGTAGAAAATAGGAGATGTGTAAAAAAGATATAAGGAATGGAAGTACATTTTTGTTGTTGTTGTTGAAGGTAAAATAAAGTAATTTTGTCCTAAATTAGACTGGTTATTTGGAGAGAAATGGCTTGGGACAATATCTGAATGCAAAGGAAAGTTGTAGAAGGTTCTTGAAGGGAAATCTTTGGAAAGGAAATTTATGTGTGGTCAGGATAGACTAAGGTTGAGAAAAACGGATTTTAAAAGTACACTGGCATAAGATTAAAATTCTGCTTTTCTCTCTGTTCAAAAGACAAAGTTTTCTTGGACTGTTGATCTGCTTTTGATAAAATGTAAACAACATTGTTGTTGTTGTGGTTGTTGTGGTTGTGGTTGTGGTTGTGGTTGTTTCTCTTTTGTCTGCTGGGGAAAGCAAAGCTTAAGTTTTGTCTTCTTCAGGTGGTTGATCACTTAGTTGAAACTTCTCAATGTTAAAGGAGCTTAGCTTTGTTAACTACTATATAACCCTACATATTTGCTTTTGGAATCTCTTATTGCCACCTTGGTTAAATAAATAAAGTTTTAAGATTTGTAATAGTCAGTAATCCTAGTCAAGTGTGCTTTATAACTTTCTAAGATTTTAAAATCTTCCAAGATTTAAATTGTAAATGAAGCCTTTTTATTTGGTATGCTAAGTTATTTCAAAAAAAAACACTGTCAAGTAATGGTAAATCTTAGGTTGTGTTGCATGGGTAAATGCTATAACTGCTCAAATATATATGCAATTCCTAAAGTTTTAATGTTTTGGTATAAGGTCCTCACTTGATATTGTGATTATTGAAGGTTATGTATCACAGAAGTGACCAAATTTCCATGTGAATCTTATCATAATGAACTCTCATCAGATCTTTAACAATGTCTATTTCTGAGATTTTGTCATTTGTAATTGTTCTTATTCTCTCAAAAAATGTATTTCATCTTCAAAGAGATTTAGACACAGGACTTTTTAGAACAAATAACAGATATTTGATATATTTAATACTAAAATATGTAAGAATTCCAGAACAAAAAAAGCTGCCTTCAAATTGAACATGAATTAGGAACATGGGACTAAATGAATTAAGGAATATTATAGTTTTGTGACTTTTGTTGGAAATATTGCTGGTTCTCTAATGTTTGCTTTTCCAAATTAAGGATTCAATTGTAAACTGAAGCATGTTTCTTTTCTCTCTACCTAAACCCTCTAAAATTCAAAAAACTCTCAGGGAGTATTCTTTCTTTCATGGCAATTATAATTGTTTGCATAAGCTCAATAAGAATCTTCTCCTTGGAAGGAGAACAGGACACCATTGGAAATACTGTTTATTTTACCAAGGTTTTGACTGGAATGTCATATTTGAGAGACATGCATAGCCTCAGATATGACCATACAGCACTAAGGAACTAAGGTTGACTTTATGAAACATGGAGTCGTAAAGCATCTTGTAAATGTTGGCCTGATACCTTGCTTACAGAGTTCCCAGCAGCCTCACCGGGTGAGTGAAGAAGGTCACTTCCTGGCAGGTACAAGAACCTCAGGATATCTTGGGGACCTCATGAAGAGGAATTTGCCCAATTCTACAGGTATTTCAGGCCTTTCTATTTGGCTTGGCTTCTGGCCTGGAGAGGCTACTAAAAGTTCAGTCTGGAGATTCCTTATTAAAGGTCCCAGCAAACAAACTTGAAAAGATCCTTATGATCAATCGCTATTCTTGCTGAGCTTATGTAAATAATAAGCCCAAGTTAAAATTAGACTTGTTTTACAAACGAATTAGTCTTGATTTGGCTATCTCTGGAAATGAGGGTTTTTAGAGAGAAAAATTATGTTTCAAAAAGCACTGTTATGGATGTTAAATTTTAGTTCTGATTGTCTTTAAATGCTTGTTGTTTGCCTAAACCAGACACTTGAGGTAAACTTCAGAAAAATGGTCACAATGCCACAGGTATGGACAATCTTCTTGCTTATTATTCTGTGGAAATAATAACCCCAAATACATATTATTTAAACAATTGGAAAGTGGGATGGATTCCCCCAACAATTGTGTGCAAAGACTTTTCTTGCTGTAGACCTATCAATAGATAAAGACTATAGTGCTTTATTAAATTATTCACTTGAGGCTGGGTTAATTCATAAATCTCTAAATATGCAAGCCATGTCCTCCCGAAGCCTGTTCTTATAGTTACTTGACACCCACCCCATATAAACCCAAAACACTTGGTTTATTTATTTATTTGTTTTCCTAATACATCAGGGGATTTAATTCCAAAATGGAAGAGCCCCTACTGGGTCATACTATGTAGTCCCACTGCGGTAAAGTTAGAAGAGCACTCTTCATGGGCTCCTGTACCTAAATAAAACCTGTACTCCCTTTATAGGAAATCAGTGAGCAAACTATTGCGACATCTTATTCCTGTGAACCTGTGGAAGACCTCAAACTTCTCTTATGATGGTTGTATCTTTCTTTTTCATTCTCCTTTCCCCACTGTCTACTAACAATTCCTTCTTACAATGGGCCATTCAAGTGGATGACCACAGACATTTGAGCTACAAACCACAAAGACCAATCTGATTCCTGCTGCTTGTTCCCACTCCAGTCTGAATGCTTCAAGCCTGACATCTAAAAATTTCACTGGCAGCACGGGTAGACACTGGGTTTGTAATTTGTTCTAACCATTAACCTATATTTTTCTTTTTTCTATAAAAAATGCCTTATTAATTACTTAATTGCTTACTGAGCATAGTCTATATGATGACTATACACAACCTGCTACACAGTTAAGGCCTTAAATGACTCTCAAAATAGAATTATATTGTTAAATACTAAACTCAAATGCATAAAACAGTTCTACACAATAGAATGACATTAGATATTTTAACTGCTGCACAAGGTGGAACTTATACTCTCATAAAAACAAAATGCTGTGTTTACCACAAAATTATTTCTTGATTTCTAACTGACATGAATACTCAACATGGTGCTTTAAATAATCCTTCTCTTTCCTGGTGCCAACACTCCACCACTACAATAACTGCAAGCCAACAGATGATCCTTTTTACTCAACAAGGTTCATGCATGTTGTCCACCTTGGATTCAGCTCCCTCCACTGTAACTCCCCTTTATCTTCCTGACTGACTAATGTTTATCCATAGGTAGGGACATCTCTATGCCCCTATTCAGCAGGAAGAAGCTGTAGAAGATGAGACCTTCCACCTTCAGCAACCTTAAAGATTTAAGGGTCAAAATTGTTGAGGGGGGTATGATGAGGGAGTGTAAGACAAGCTGGGAGCAAAGTACAGACTAATAGCACCCCACACCACAGGTGGAATAAGTGTGATATTCCTCAGACACTCTTGGCTACCCAAGAAGAAAGGAAAGGGGTTTGAGTGCTTGCCATAGTGATGTGGCAAACTAAGCCAAATGAAAAATTGAATTCCCATTGACAAGTCTTGAAACAGGCAGAGTGGCCTCCCTCTAGGAGCTCAGTTGCCTCAAGGATGACACTTTGCTAAGGGCTAAAGGAAATCTTGGCTTAACATTATCCTGACCTCCCCAAGATTCTGTAAAGTCTACTTGGACATGTAAAAATTCCTTTGGAAGCTTCCTTTATCTTAACTACCCCCAAGATATATGCTGGCAATCATACTCTAAGCTTATGGTCCCCTGATTTATATCTGAAGCATCTCATGACTGAGATTTTACTACATGGTAATAAATGGCATTTCCCTAACAATACCTAGCCCCTCAAGGTCCTGGAAACTTTGCTTCCAAAATTCTTTAGAGGCTTATGTTGTTCCTAACCCCTTCCCAACCTGAGGGTATATAATCAGTTATCCATATCACATCCCCAGTATAACTTTTTCTGCCACGCATCCTATTCCCATGCTTTAATTAAATCACCTCTTTGCAACAAAGATGTCTTTAAGAATTATTTCTTGTCTGCCACCTCCGAACCCCCAACCCCATCAACTCTATCTGAGGTAATAGATATCCTGACGTGTGTATTTTAATGTTGATTTGGAAGGCGACACAGCATTTTTTTCAGAAAATTGATATTCAAATTAAAATGACAGGGGAAAAAAAAAACAGAAGTTGAAAATGAGGAGCCAATTTCTATATGTAAAAGCCAAGGGTTAAAGAGATGAAGTGAAATAGAGGAAACATAATTTTAAGCCATTCATGGTACGACAGTACCGGGGTGATCAAAGCTACTGAAAAGATGGAAACTTAGGGGGACACGCTCTTTTCTGAGACTAAAGATGAGAGGCATGAACTGGGAATAACAGCAAATCTCTTTACAATTTCAAAAGAAAACAACACTTTTTTTTTCTCCTCCATAGCTATATTAACATAAAAATCTACTCTGAAATAAAATGTTGTTTTAAAAATAAAATGTTGCAGAAGTTTATCAGCCAGTCCTCTCGGGATATACAGCTGAGGAAGCGAGGGAGGAATGATTGGAAAAAGCAAGAAGCTGACTACTAACATGGTTGCCTGTCATACACAGAACTTTAAAAGTAGGATGGCCATTCAGACTTTCCAGGAATTGAAGCAAATCTGCTGACCTTTGAATTCCTATATCATCAGATAATGGTTAACTTCTGGGAGGGGGTGTAACGTGGCATTAAGTAGATCCCTTTGGCCAGAACAATTCCCATTGACAGTTGAAGCTGTAATCCATCAGTAGCCAAAGTTTCTAGCAGCTATGGAGTGAGTGTCTTCCCTGAAGAAGGTATTAGGCAGAACACTGCAGTATCCTCTGTAGAAAATATGTACGTTAGAAAGTGATAAATCTTTCAGAGAGAAGTGAAGCAGGGCAAGAAGTCTCTTGTGGCTGAAAGGATCAGGCTGTAGGACAACAGGGTTCAGTTGCAAAACGGTTTTATAACATACGCACCTTTTGAATGCCAGACGTAAGTGTGTGTGTGTGTGTGTGTGTGTGTGTGTGTGTGTGTGTATTTTTTTTTTTTCCCAAGGAGAAACTAGCATAATCTTATGCAGCGCAGGAAAGTTCCCAGTACACAGGTTAACTCCTACTCTATAATTTGTATCACAATGTTTATGATTAGTTAAAAGAAATGTGACCTAAGGAAACACCTAGGGCACAGCTTCTTAAATTAGACATGGAGTTTCTTTTTGCACTTTTCATAACAGCATTTCTGAGAGAGGTTTGCATGTCTTGGTGCCTAACTCAATACTTGCCTTTTTTTTTTTTCCCCATGAGTTCTCAGAAGAATCTCTCTGAAAAGGAAGTGTAGCATGAATTCAGTCAAAAACATACTTTTTTGGAATTAGGCTTGTTTTGAATTCTGAATCTCCAGTGTGATACTGAGCAGAAGCTTACATTTTAAGCTTCAATTGTTTTCTTTGTAAATAATGATGCTGCTCATCGCACAGGGTAGTTTTAATGATAAAACAAGTACGTAAAGTGCTTAGCCCAGTCCATCACACAAAATAATGAATAAACTATATATTTGAAGAGGTAGTAGTGATTCAAGTAGGAACAGCTCTAGCAATAGCACTAAGATTTCCCAATTCACTTGTAAATAAGCTTTCAGCAGACCCCACTGTTGCTGTTATATGGATGAATTTATCATAACAGGACTGAAATATACTGATGAACCATATGTATTTTTAAAGTTTTGCCTGATGCTAAAGTACACAGTACTACAAATTGTCGTATTTTTTTCCACACTCATTTCTATGAGCTCATAGAAAGAATGAGTAGATTCTTAGTTATGGATGCATGTTTGCAAATCAGTTAATGTAATTATTGAATATAGTTGTAATCTAAACTTGATGAGTCCTAACAAAACGTAGCACAGGTTATATGAAGTTTAAAAAACAAATACCCATATGGAAGATATTAGGAAACAAATTTTAAATGTGAGTAGGACAGGTGATGCATGCATGTTACCATGACAACCTTGTAAGAAGACTTTATTTCAGTGCTTAGCACCACACCAAAGAAAATTTCCTTTCTAGGCTGACAATCCTGTGAATGAGGCACCCACAGAGCCTATCATTTGAATTTAAGGACTCAGGAAAAATTTTGATTTTGCCTTCTGTGGTGAAATTCCTACCTTATTACCTGAAGAGAAATAAAGTGGTTCTTATGAATGATTTATTTTGAACAAGTCTCTACCATCTAAATGAAATAATCTTTGGAAAATGAAGAGACCCTGGGCAATAATCTGTTGAAGTAAAAGATAACCAACATAATGAGGTCTGTTTTCTATTGTCCAATAGGGGCAGAAGAACAAATGATCGACTGTAAAAGAAAACTTTACATTTCAGGCCACTAAAATTTGTGTGAAGCCAAATGGAATGTATCTTATAGAGTTAATGAACTGTATGTGGTCAATGTAATGCAAATTTTTAACTGTAAAGTTAAATTGTATCCCCCTTCTGGGCCCTAGAAAAGTCATTCCCTAATTTTTAGTCATTTGGCTTTTTTCTGAACTTTTCAAGATGTAGAGTGATTTACCGCTCTCTGAAGGTTACTTTAAAATTACTATGTAAGTTCCCTTTGGCCACAGGTCACATATTAATATTTTTATATAACATTCAGGATATAGTCGATGTTCAAAACATATCTGTATGATGTTTGAGGTTTGACATTTGGGACAACTGAAATATTTTCAGTATTGGACAAAGAGTTAAACAGAATGCTAAATAAGGAGTTATTATTGCAAACTATGTTTTTAATCTATATAATATTTATATTTGTACCCATCCCTGTCCTGATGATATCCTCTGCATAATACAGGTATATCATGTTCTGAAAATAAATTGTGGGCACAAGACTTTTATAATTAAAAGCTTTTAGGATAGGGAAGAGAAATATAATTATATCCTTAGGTTGAAATAATCAATAGTTGAGCTGTTATAAGTCTTTCACTAGACAACATCCTTATGGAGCTGGAAAGCTTATTCTTGGGAGTCATTTGGGAATTATATCCACAAAGCAGGAAAACCTGAGTTGAAAAATGACTTGTTTTGAATTCAGGTCAAGGATAGACTATTGATTTAGTGGCAAAAAGTCAACAAAGATACATTTTAGGAAGGAAAGAAGACATTTCATACCCATACAAATTTTTCTGATACATTTGTGTACCTGATGTCACACAAGTATATGACAATGGATCACAGCATCTGATGGACAGATGTCTGAACAAACCTCTGTGATCCCAATTCTCTAGCCACTCTCGGCACTAAATTGGTGCTATTCAGTTTCCCAGGTGTGATTACCTTTTCCTATATATTCCTGATGCTAAGCTTAAATTTTCAGATGTCAAGCTTTACATGTTAAATTCTAAAGGTGTGTGTGTGTGTGTGTGTGTGTGTGTGTGTGTTCTCTAAAAAAAAAATCCTGCTCATCCAGAATTTTAGTTTCCTAATCATATAATATATGAAAATGAAGAACTTACATCTAATTTGTCATGTGTTGTCCATGTACAATTTGCCATAAAATTCTGTTGATGTACAACCATCTTATCTTGGCAAATTTGCTTTTTTTACACTTTTCCCCATCAAAGGCACAATATTACTAGGGATGATTTTAAAGTTCTGGATTATTTTCCAGTTTTGATACCAATCAAACATTTAATTAAGTTCCTAAAAGGATAATATTGTTAAATGATATACTTTCAAACTTTATTAATAACATAAGCTTAAAATACTTCAAAGGCATGTTTTGCTGCAACAGTTTGAATAAATGCATTTACATCTATCGTGCATAAACTATCCTATGCTGTCTTCCATATTCTCTTTCTAGTGTATGTCTTTCATTCACTCTTCTGCAAGAAGATGCTGTGGAAGTGGAGAAAAGTAGGCTTGGGCAAAGAAATAAATGAAATTGCAATACAGGCCTGCTGAAACTATAGCCAACAGAGAGCTCTTGGGTGAGAATTGCCCATGAGGGTCATCTTGCATCAGCCTGAAATAGGCTTTTAAAACTCTACATTGCTCAGTTGTAGGATATGGGGTGTCCCAGAAAGATAAGACTTTGGATGAGGTGACTCTGCTGGCCACACTGGCAGAAGGAATGGAGAGGCACATTCTCATGTCTACCACACTCTACCATTTTCATGGACTCTATTTCTATAAACACATGCAAAGATAAGTTTGTGTTTGGTGGGCCTTTTGTTATATGAGAGTCTTAGAAGAGGGATGTTAACAGGACAAACTAGAGTTTGCATCCATTAAGTTGGCCTCAACTCAATGCTGCAATTGATATTTATTATCTCTTCCTCATACTATCCATTCTCAAGTCCTCTTCATCTCAGACATCATGTTTACTTGTCTCAAAGCTTTACCTAGTGGCATAATCCAGACACTCATCACCAATGATTTGAATCTTTGCTGCTTGCCCTCTGAAGTTGGGTTTGATAAGTTTGTGCACTTAAAGTCACAATGAGGCAAGGATACATCTCAGATATCAAGAGAAACTTAAATAAATGGCTTTTCTGGGTTCTACATATGTTTTTTCTCCCCCTCACTGTTTAAAATCATCTCTACTTATCCTGATGAACAGAGACAATTATCCATGATATGATAATGACTCTTTTCTTCCTCTTCTTTGACACTAGGAGTCAAAAGTACCAGGAAAAATCCATAGTTTGTGATTCACTGAGACTCTTTCTATAACATTTAGCTAAAGTGTACCGTTTTTTGGAATTGAATATTCAACCTTATAGATTCTAAAGTCGTAGATACAGAAAGTACAATGTCTCCTAGGGGATCATTGAAAACAATAATAAATGGAACCATTTCTACTTCTATCCCTTGTGCGATGGTTAATTTTATGTGTCAATTTGTCTGGGACACAGTGTCCAGATATGGTATCAAATATACTGGATTTTTCTATGAGAATGTTTTCATATAAGATTAACATCTAAGTTAAAGGACTTCGAGTAAAGCGGATTGTCCTCCATAGTGTGGATGACTCTCATTCAGTCAGTTTAAGGCCTGAATAGTACAAACGACTGACCTACCCCTAGAAATAGGTAATTCAATCAGCAGACAGTCTTCAGACATGAACTGAAATGATGGCTTTACTCTGGGTATCCAGCCTACCAGCACACACTGCAGTTTCGACTTTCTAGCTTCTATAATTGCATGAGGTATGAGCCAATTCCTTAAAATAGATCTCTCTCTCTCTCTCTCTCTCTCTGCCACCCCCCTCCCCACACATATGCTTCTTTTTCATCAATAACGATTAATTCTTCTATGAACCCTATTTTAAATATTTCTTCATGCATCTCTGTGAGTATTTCTCTAGGGTGTATACTGAAAAGTGAAACTGCCAGGCCATGGTTTCTAAACAAATCAAAATAACAGACAAAAGTATTTGCATTACTTTATCCTACTTATGGGATGCAGACAAATGCTTTATATTATATATGTGACATATGAAAAATTAATGAATTAAGAAACTACCCTTAAAATTAAATAATGTTGAAGAAAGAAAATAATAGACATAAGAGCAGAATATAATAGAAAACAAATATAAAATATACATATCAATAATATCAGAAGTTAATTCATTGGAGAAAATAACAAAATAAATAAATGTCGATTTTTACAACTAAAAGAAAAAAACACATTCACAAACAACAATTGCAAGTATAAAAACCCAGAATTTAAAACAAGTACAGTTGAATTTGCCAAAACTTTGTTCTAACAAATTTAGATTTTGTATTAAAATTTTTAAAAAGGATAAACTTTTTTAACTTTTTAAATTTGATAATATGTGTTTAGAGATTTCCTACAAGTAAACTTATCTGTGGGTCTTTAGAAGCTACCCATTAAATTCAGAAAAAAGATAAAACATCTAATATTCCAACTTTTATTCAACAATGTATTAGAAATATTATATTGAATAATAAGATTGGGAAAGAGATATACAAATTAAGGGAAATAAAAGAAGAAGAAAAATTGTTTCCACAGACTATGATTGTCTACATGCATGTTAAGCCCACAAGAATCTACAAATATGTTTAAGAATTAACAATGGTTTACAAAAGAAAAAAATTGATAATGGCACTTAATATTTCCAGAGAAAATATCGATATAACGTTTTATTTTCCCAATGATACTAGCAGAAAACAGAAAATAAAGTGTAATGAAAAGTAGTGTCTACAATAGTAATCTAATTAACAGGTTTCTATGTGTAATCTAACCAATTAGGTGCAAGAGCTTTATTTTTATTGTTTTATTAAATTTCATTGAAATTATAAATACATGGAAACACATACCATGTGAGATTTAATAGCGAATAGAGGTAAATTCTCCTCAAATTTATCTACAGAGTCAATGAAGTTCTAATAATAACTCCATACAAATTAAAATTTTCCTCTAAAGCATATGAGGAGAAGCAAAAGTAAGACATGTTCAAGAAACACTTTAAAGGAAAAAGTAGACATGGACAATTACCCTCCCAGATATTTTCACTATGGATTAATAGTAGTAAGGCAATATTATTTAGTTGCATGTAGAGTCAAACTGACCAACAGAATAGAGCATAGGAACAGGGCCGTATGCAGATAAAAATATGAGATTTCTCCCACTGAAGTTCTGTTTGAAAAAAAAAAGAACATATCAAAAAATTATACCTTTTTCCTTATTAAGAGAAGAGAAAACTGGAAATGCATCAGAATTTCAAACCTCACAAAATACTACTTCTAGATGAATTGTGTGCTAACATTTAGAATAAAATTTTAATACTTTAAATAGGGAATATAGGAGTACATATTTATTATTCCCTGGGATATTAAGTATTTCTAAAAATGCATAAAACATAAGGATAGATGAATAAAATGGGATACATTAAAATTAAGAATTTCTGTTCTTAAAACAACATACATGGAGGGACAAAATCATTCAAGATATGTAACATCTATAAAGAACAAACATAAACTTGGAGAAGAGATTTGTAATACTTGGGATTTAATAGAGAGTTGGTTTGGCTTGATAAGAAATATGAACAATAGAAAAATGGGAAAGTGATATAAAGAAGAACATTATTGAAAAATCATTGACACAAAATATGAAATTATCTTCAACATTAACATTTATCAGGAGAATGTTAAATGCAAATGAAGTTATGCAGCTACTAATTTTGTATAAATTAGGAAGTCAAGTAATACCAAGTGTTGTCTAGTGTTGAACAAAACATAAAGTTGTGGGAATATAAATGAAAAAAACAATTTGGTATTACCAGGTAAAGATGAATATGACACAGTACACCCTCTCCAAAAATTATCACCCTAGAGAAAATCTTTCACATATATCCAGGAAGCATTTATAAGTGTTTTAAGAGTTTGTTATAATAGATTAACCAAATTAATATTTATAAAACATGTACGAAAATATATTTCACACAAAATAAACATATATATTATTTAAAACATAAATATAAGAATTTGGGAATCGTGAAATGATATTTTGTAGTCCACTTATATAAACTCACAATGGAGGGGCGCCTGGGTGGCGCAGTCGGTTAAGCGTCCGACTTCAGCCAGGTCACGATCTCGCGGTCCGTGAGTTCGAGCCCCGCGTCAGGCTCTGTGCTGACAGCTCAGAGCCTCGAGCCTGTTTCAGATTCTGTGTCTCCCTCTCTCTCTGCCCCTCCCCCGTTCATGCTCTGTCTCTCTCTGTCCCAAAAATAAATAAACATTGAAAAAAAAATTAAAAAAAAAATAAAAATAAAAAAATAAACTCACAATGGAAATGAATGAACTGTAAGTGTACATATAAACATGGATAAATCTCAGAAAATATTTTTTGAGTAGATGCAATTTGAAGAAGTAAATACAAAGTATGAATCCTCTTACAAGATATTCATTAACAGAAAAGTGAATTAATATATTACTTGAGATTACATATGTGGGAAACTATAAAGTGAAGGATGAGAAAAACTCACATTGAATTCAGGACTATGGTTACTTCTAAGAGGAAAAAAGAGGAACTTCTTTTTTCTATGTTCTATCTGTACAAGTAGTAATTATGTTGTATCTAAAAGCTGATTAATATCTAGTGGGAGTTCATGTGATTACTAATATTTGTAAAATTCTTCAAATATACAATCATTTTGAATTATATTTCAAAACAAAAGTATATTTAAATATTAGAGAAGGACTGCTGATTTATGGTTCCATACTTAAGGAGTTTGGAAGCTGTCACTGTCCTGACAACAAGTAAAAAGCAATAACAGAACGAAAAATCAACAACTCTTCTGGGATCCATAAGAAAAGAACACAGGGCACACCTCAGCCCCCAAGACTGGAGAGACAGTCAGGCAAATTCAAGGAGTGGTGTCTTAATGGAGTAGAGACTCAGGAGCAGAAATCACCCTGGGAACCCATGCCTGGATAGGAAAATCTGAGCTGTAATAGACAAAATCCTGGAGACTCAGTGTGGACATCCTGAGAGTTAAAAACTCTAAAGAGGTCTAATCATAGGGGTGCCCCACAGTGTTGTGAGATTTCCTCCAGGAGCTCAGCATTGTTTGCACAGTAAATATCAGAGGAAAATCCCCTCAGGCTTCCTGCAGGGGGAGAAGGTAAGGAACCATTTTGAAACATGACAAGAGCACTCTATTCTTAACAAGGACCGATCTCAGGGGAAACCAGTTAAACACAGCCTAACTTGCTGGGCTTTTATCAGAGCCTAGCTGACCTAAGGAAGAAAAATACCCAACTCCAGCCCACTCTAGGCATTCTATCCTACCTGAAGAAGGAGAAAAAACAGAGAAAACTTTGTGAAGTTCATAGTTCGGAAGCATAGGCTCACTTAAAGAAGATATCTGACTATAAGACTATAGAACACTAACTCTCCCCCAACAGCTCACCACTGCATTATTAAAGTCCTGCATATAGTAATTCCTTATTGGAATTGTCACGGATCGTCTGGCTACCAAGAAAACAGTTACAAGGAATACCAAAAGGCAAAAAGCTCAATTTGAGGAGATAGAGCAAACATCAGAACCGGACATGGCAGTGATATTTAAATTATCAGACCAAGACTTTAAAACAACTATGATTAATATGTTAAGTGCTCTAATGGATAAAGTAGACACTATGCAAAAAAGATGGAAAATAAAAGTAGAGAGATAAAAATTCTAAGAAATAAGCAAATGAAAAATGCTAGAGATAAAAAACACTGTAAAAGACATTAAGAATGCTTTTTATGGGCTTGCTGGGCGCCTGGAAATGGATGAGCAAAGAATCTCTGAGCCAGAGGATGTATAAGTAGCATCCTTGAAAGGCAGAAAGCAAAGACTACAAAGACTAGGGGGAAAACAAACACACACAAACAAACAAAAACAGAATATCCAAGGACTGTGGGACATTTACAAAAAGTGTAATGGGAATACCAGAAGAAATAATTTGCAGAAGAAACACCTGATGAATGATGTTAACCAAAATAAACAAGGCACTTAAAACGCAGCAATAAGAAAACAAATAACCCAATAAAAAGAGGTCAAAAACTTTAATAGGCACTGGGGCTCCTGGGTGGTTCAGTGAGTTGAACATCCAACTTCGGCTGAGATCATGATCTCATGATCTCAAAGTTTGTGAGTTTGAGCTCTGCATCAGGCTCTCTACAGTCATCACAGAGCCTGCTTCAGATCCTCTGTCTCCCTCCCTCTCTGCCCCTCCCCTGCTTGCACTCTTTCTATCTCAAAAATAAATAAACTTAAATTAAAAAAAAACTTTAATAGAAATTTCACTAAAGAAGATATACAGATAGCAAAAAAGCATATGGAAGCATGTTCCATGTCTTATGACATCAGGGAAATGCAAATGAAAACAGCTATGAGATATCACTATGCAGTTAGTAAAATGGCCAGAATCTGAACAGTGCTGTAAGTCAAATGCTGGCAAGGATGTGGTGCAACAGGAACTCTTGTTCATTGCTGGTGGGAATGCAAAATGGCACAGCCACTTCAGAAGACAATTTGGTGGTTTCTTACAAAAATAATTGATATACTATACTATATGACCCAGCAATCAGTCATACTATACTATATGATCCAGCAATCAATCAGTCTTCTTGCTATTTACCCAAAGGATTTGAAAACTCATGTCCATACAAAAACTGCACATGGATGTTTATAGCAACTTCATAATTGCCAAAACTTGAAAGTGACCAAGATGTTTTTTCGTAGGTGAACAGATAGACTGTGGTAGGTCCAAACAATAAATACTATTCAGCACTATAAAGAAATGAGCTACTAAATGAAAGAAGTCAATCTGAGAAGACTATATATATACTGATGATTCTAACTGTATGGCATTCTAGGAAAAGTAAACCTAGGGAGAGAGATCAGTGATTTCTTGGGGCAGGAGGAGGGTGGAAGAAGGAACAGTCAGAGGACAGAGGAGTTTTAAGGCAGTAAAGTATCTCTAGGATATTATGGTTATATATATATGCTACTTTACATTTGTCCAAATCCATAGAATGTACAACAGCACGAGTGAACTTGTAATCTATGCAATGTGAGTGATTATGATGTGCCAATGTAGGTTCATCCTTGGTAAAAATCAAGGAGATATTGATAATGGGAGAGGACAGCATGTGTGGGAACAGGGAGAATATGGGGAATCTCTGTACTTTTATTTTGTTGTAAATGTGAAACTGCTCTAAACAAATTAAGTAAAAAAAGTAGAAATGAAAAAATAATGCACAAGTCAAAATTTGATAATTTTTGTAAAAATTTGTGATACACTTTTATCTGTTTTATTTATTCCAGTCAAGAATTATCATTCTTAAATTTTTATTGGTAATCTATCAAACTATTATTCCTTTAAAAATTGTTGTAGTGTCAAATAAGTTTGTTAATTTTTAGATAATGAAATGAAGTAAAGGTAAAGGTATTTTAGGAGGCTTTAAAAAGCCTTACATAATACAATAAAAATGCATGCTCCATTCTTTCAACCCAATTTTTAAAAAATAACAACATGCTTTGATATTTTTAGGAACAGTAATTACTTTCAAAATAACGAATAAATGATATTTATAAGAAACTAACACTAGTTTTGAGGAAATTTGCCGTTTGTTTCCTTTAGCTAAATCTGTAAGTTTCTAATATATTTTTAGCCAAATGCTGTAAGTTGGAAATTACAAATTTACAAGTTATGAAATTGTGCATTTGACTTGGTTTCCTCCATGAGTGAAGGAGTACATGTTATTTAATAGGTTTCTATAATTTTACTGGTAATTATTTCAGTATTATTATTAAATTAAAAGAATACCCTGAACTGATAAGAAATGGATTATTTTGTTAACTCAGTTTTACCAGAATATTCATACATTTTTGTATTATTAGAATACATTTTGTTAATAAATAAATGCTGAATTGGTAGGTCTTTATATACAAGTCCATTTGTATTTGCTTAAAAAAAGCAGTAAGAGGTTTTGTCATAATTATAAAATTAAATTGTAGTTGCACTTACTCTGAAAAAATTCAGGCATTAACTTTTTGATTGTTTGCATCCTAAATTGGCTCTATGTTATGTTGCTTTGGCTTATTTTATTAGGTATGATACTTTATAATAAATATATTGCTTTAATACAATGCTTTTGTTTGGTGGCTTTTATTGAAATTTTTCTGTAACATTGATTGTTTGAGATAATTAAAAAACATTTTTCAGATTGAAGGGCAACAGAAGACATAATCCATATGTGCATCTAAAAGATGCTTAATGACTATCTTTAGAGATTTAGTCAAATAAATAAATTAATATGTAAGTAGCCTAGGCTATCATTTGCAGACCAATAACTTCAACTGGGCTTCACAAAAATAGGAATACTTTACCACTAACTCTTAACCTATTGTTTATCAAAAACCTCACAGATACTATAAAATGTTCTGTAAAATTAAATAGTTTTATTTATTTATTTGTCTCCTGTAATGCACATCATCTTTTGTTCTATGAGCCTTCTGCAACATTAAATTGAAACGGTTTCATGGTGGTGGCCAGCTGGGTAGCAGTTTTACAGCTATTTCATTTCCCTGATTCAGTTCTCTGCCCTTGTCATCACCTCTGTCAGTTTGCCTCAAAACCCTGTTAACAATTTTGGTCTTGGACTTTTCCATTTTCAGCATTAACATTGGAATAGATTAATAAGTACAAAAGATTATTGTCTGTCTCCAGTCCTTCACAAGACTTAATTTTGTGTTCATCAAATAAGAATCTATATTCTTATAAATACTGAAAGCAAACGTCCTACAGAAGTTTCCCGCTTTCAGATGCAAGTAACTTAGCAGTCAAGTTTGTCCATCTCAGAAGTTCAGGCTGGCAGTCCGGTGTTCTTCTTATTTATATCTGAGTCCAGAAGTATGCTAGTTGTAGTATATAGATAAAACACCAGCTTAGCCTATTTCTTCATGTTATATAGCAATTGTCTTGAAACCTAAAGAATAGAAACAATAAATATTTATGCTCATCCACTTGTATTATTTGTAATAGTCATTTAGAGATCCCTTTTGCCATATACAATGGAATCACATACTTTTCCTTGGTAAGCAAGGGACTTTCTGTGTCTCTGTGTATGATTGACTTGTCCAACATGCCCTCTATTCCCAAGTTTCGTTTTCGTGGTACTTGTTAGCTCAAGATCCAAAAGTATGTTGCAGGCAGGGTAGTCCATGAAAGGAAAACATATTCATCAATATTGCATGTACTATCCAAACAGGATTTGATGCCTGAGGTCAGCAGAAGTGTGCTTCATGTCTCTTGTTGCTAATAATAGTTTCTCATCTTCTTAGATATTCTGTGCCATCTTTTCTATAGCTGTTTTCTTTCTGTGTCTTGGATAACATTTTGAAATTGAGTGAATTCACAGCTACTATTTCCTTTTTTATTCCTCAAGTCATCATATTATATATATATGAGTTTCTCCATCTCAGAAACTAAGCATTTCCACTGTTTCTCAGAAAAAATACCTGTCAGTTCTCATTCTATTTCTACTTTTAAGTGTCCATATAGTCCTGTTTTAAGGGAATAATGGCATGATATTTGTTATGTTTATATCCATAGTATTTATATGTGGACCGTTAACTTCTCTGATACAAAAATTGTTATTTATATATTAAAAAAAGGCTGTGGCAAGCTCAAATTGATAAGAAATAATGGATTATTCTTATACTTTCAATATCATCTGTGTCCAAATTTAAGCCAAAGACAATCATTTCTTTTTTGCTTCCTTTTTTCAGAAACATATATTGTTGTCTTCTCTTCTAATAGAACTTACCATCTATATAGTCATTTCTTTTCAAGGTTTTTACATTTTCTATGATATTATCCCTCTATAATGGCTATCATTTAATATGCACTCAATAAATTTTTGCGAAGCTTAATTTAACAAGTTAAATTAGATCTTGATAGGTATAACTAAACATTTTTCCATTTTTTTTCTTTCTTTCTCAAAAGAAATCTGCTACTTCACATAGAAAAAAGGCAAATTTTCACTGTTCTTCCTTTTCCCACGAGTAACTTCTGGCATTCAAGCCTTCCCATCCTTGCTTAGTACTAAGAAAAGTAAGTGGGATAAAATATTTCACAGAGGCAGTCAGCTGTATTTTCTTGAACACTAAGATTAAAAAAAAAAACGGGCTATATTCAGTCTTGGAAACAACTAGGCTTATTTCTGTTTCAGAAATTGTGCAGTAACTTTTGCCTTCAAAGGTTAGGGATAAAAACCTGACTTCCTATTAATGGGGTATGAGTCTCAATGTTATGGCCTTGGAGAAATTTGATAGCTTGCTTAAAAAAGGTATGTAAAAAAATCCTTTCATTTTTTATCCACTGCACAAGGTTTAATTTTACTTACTATATTATTTATAATTTTTATAAATATAAATTTATATTTATAATATTTATTTATATTATTTTACATTTATGTTTTCTCCCAAGAAAGTCAGTCTCTAAGAACAGAGACTCTGTTAATGTAATTCAGGGCTAGAGTAGTGCTTGCTCCAATAAGGCACCCAAAAATGTTTATTTATAGAATGAATGAGTGAGGCCCGTATTTTCATACATAAAATGAACATAAAACACTATATTATAAGTACTTCATGAATACTGGATGCAAATGATACTTATGTGATAAATATATATATTATATGTGTACATACATGCAATTTATAATGTGTATACATATGTACACATATATACACACACATATACATATATACACACAGAGGTTATCTTTCTACCAGTCTATCATAGTTTCACTGGCCTATTTTAGAAGAATTGTTTTATTTCAAAAAATATCTTCTTTTTCCAAGATGTGAAAATTACTTATTGTGGGACCAGCTTGGTATGTCACTTTCTGAGTCTTGACAGATTCATCTCCAAATAGTATCTACTTTCTAGTTTGTTATGAGGCTTATATAAGATAATGTATATAAAGTGTTTTGCCTGTAAAAGGTGATAAAAACAAGTTCAAGACACAGTTGACTATAATTTTTGCAAGCAAACAATTACTACACAGTAAGAAAGAGTTGCACGACACAAACTTTGCATTAAATTATTTCTTCAGACAAGCTACTGAAGAGTATGCTTATTTTTTTGTTCAAACATGCATTGGAGGTTTAATACTTTACATATCCAGAATCAGACATTAAAAAAAATCTTGAATCAGGTTCTCAAAATTAAAAATTCCAGATTAACTGCCAATGAGTAAGATTCATGGCCAAGTTTAGCTTTAGAATTTTCTCTGGTTTAATAAATATAGAAACTATTAAGAGTGAAAAATACTTTAGGTCTAGTTCTCAGAAATATTTATTTGCTCTGAATCAGACAGTCTTTTAAGAATATTGAGAGTAGGAAACATCTAATTTACATAAAGTAGCAGTTTGGGTTGTATTATAAATTAGCATAGTTTCCATTGCTAAGAAGTAGTCGTTTCCCTACATGGATTTGCTAAAAAGACTAAAAAGAGTAGGTTTATTTTTTATATGACTGTCTGATGATTATAATCTATTTTCCCTGTAATAACTTCGATCACATTTTCACATTTCAGATACTATAATCTATCTACTTATGATATCTACCTATCACCTATCTATCTATGGATCATCTAACTTCTATGCACTAGAAGAAATATAGTGTATTTTATAAGAATACAGATTGCAGCCAGATTTAAAAGCTATATAATCATTGGCAAGTTACTTCATGTTTTCTGATTTTACTTCCTTCATCTGTAAAATGGGGATAATAATGGTAACGACCTGAGTGGATCATGGTGAGGTTTAAATAAGCTACTATATGCACACAGCTTAGAAAAATATCTGATCAGAGTAAGTGCTATATGTGTTGGCTATTATTATTTAGAAATAAAATCCGAACAACAGTTTCGATTATAGTAAGTGTGGTACATACATCACTAAAAAGATGTAACTTGGTTTTATACTATTAAATTTATACTGAATGGGTCATTGACTTGAGTAGTGGTTTTAAAAATACAGTGTGCCAAATAAGCACCAGAGGTATTGATTAAAATCCTGATTTCCATACTTGTCCTTAGAAAGGCTGAGTAATAGAGGCACCTGGCTGGCTCAGTCAGTTAAGCTTTGGACTTTGCTCACGTCATGACCTCGCAGTTTATGGTTTCAAGCCCTGTGTCGGGCTGTGTGCTGATAGCTCAGAGCCTGGAGTCTGCTTTGGATTCTGTTTCTCCCTCTCTCTCTGTTCTTCCCCTGCTTGCACTCTGTCTCTTCTCTCTCTCTCTCCCTCTCTCTCTCTCTCTCAAAAATAAATAAAATATTAAAAAAAAAGAAAGCCTAAGTGATAGTCTGTGTAATTCAAGTCTTGTGTAGTTTAAGCAAGACCAACAGATGATTCCCATGCGCAATGCATGAAACAAACATAGGGAATAATTGACAGCGACAAAATGATTGGCTCCTACAAAAAGCACGATTTGGGGTATCCCAAAATCTCCTCAAGTATATAGTTACCATAACACCTGTAACTGAAGTGGGTTTGTCATACCAGTTGTTTGGAGACTTTTTTTTAACAGTTCTATGGATTCACAAGGAGAGAGAGATAATTTTGATGGCATTGGAAAAGACTTCTAATCTGGAGATGAAACTTGAAGAACAAATGAGATTTCAATTAGTATATTAATTAGTGAGGGAGGATAAAAGTGAGACTATAGAGAAGATGGGAAGAAAAGGCTACATTGTGAACGTGATGACATAAGTATGCAGTTGAACAACACAGGTTTGAACTGCGCAGGTCCACTTATATGCAGATTTTTTTTCAATAGATACAGTACAGTAATGTAAATATATCTTCTATTCCTTATAATCTTCAATAAAGTTTACTTTTCTCTAGCTTACTTTATTGTGAGAATACAGTATGTAAACACATAACATGAAATATGTGTTTATCTCCTGTTATGTTACCGTTAAGGTTTCCAATCAGCAGTTAGCTATTAGTACTTACTTTTTTGGAAAGTCACAAGTGATATGCAGATTTTTGTTTGGGTGAGGGGCAGTACCTTTAATGTTGTTCAAGGGTCAGCTGTGTATATATTCACACACATCATTATGTATATATACATTATATGCATACACAATCAATACAAAAAATATATTAATTTTTTCTGTATATTATGATATTTAGACATGTTCAAAAAAAAAAAAAAACCTTTTCGGTTGAGGAGAGACTACCCCTCCTAAGCCAGCCAATTCTTAGAGAAAGCAAAAGACGGAGCCAGGAACATGCCTTTGGCTAACTAATTCAGAGTCATGACTAAATATAGACCTCAGGAGACAATATTTCTCTGACTTAATCATCTCAGGGTCACATGCCAGACAACTAGAGACCACTCTTACAGCCCAAAGCCCATCAAAATTATTCAAACTAGCCACTAGTTTGAATAGACTGTTTATCCTGCCTTCACTTTCCCGAGGAAAACCAACAGATGCTTCTGGCCCAGCTTCTCCCTTTCTTCCTGCTTCTGCTTCCTGACCACAGTGTGGCGTTCCTCCTGTGGTCCCGCATGAGGAGCTCTGCCTCTCATTTTTAGGGGCACTGTAACATTAAGCTTTTTCTTTCAATGGACTTGACCTCTCCATGTTAGTCACTTTTAAAGCTTAAGACCCAAGCACAAAACACATGGGTACATTATACATATTCACAAAGAAGTGGAATAATAAAATCTGAGTTTAAGATGATGGGATGTATTGGACGACTTAGAAGCTTTAAATTATGAAACTATTTAGGAAGCAATTAAAATTTTACAGAAGCAAAAATTGAGAAATTAAAATCAAGGTAAAATCTGTTGAAAATGAAATACAAATTGTGTGTTTATCAATGGTTTATCTTATTAGTAAGGCTTCCAGTCAAAAGTAAGCTATTAGTAGTTACATTTGGGGAAGTAAAAGTTATACGTGGATTTTTTATTGCATGAGGGGGGTCAGTGTCAACATGTCAACAAAAAGTGGAGGATAAAAGAAAGGAAGAATTTAAAGATAATCTATACACTTAGATTCTCTGAGCTTCTAATCCATATATTCTAGAAATAACAACCTAGTTTGTTCTTTAGGTGTGGTGACTGGAAAGAAGGTCAAAGGAGATTTCGGAGCTAATAATTTATTTCTTTATGTGAGTGCTGGTTATAAGAGTGTGCTCAATTTGTAAAATTATGTAAGATATTACATCTAATGTTATACACTTTACTCATCTATTACATTTTAAAATAAGAAATAAGTATCTTAATAAAAATGACTTGTTTTAAAACTCTAGAATGCAATGTATTCATCAAAATGATTATTACTGACCTTTACAACAAAGACACTTTAAGAAGACATCTAATTATTTTTAAATTCTGCTGCTTACTGGGTGTTATATACAAGTGATGAATCCCTAAATTCTACTCCTGAAACCAGTATTACACTATATGTTAACTAACTGTAATTTAAATAAAAACTTGAAACCACAAAAAAAGAGAGTGAGAGAGAGAGAGAGAGAGAGAACTGATATGACAGCTCTGTGGTGTCAGAGACACCCAAGCTCCTTTTGTCTCTTTATTTTGCCATAATCAAGTGGTAGCTTCTGCCTCTGAGCCCATATGGTTCTTCCAACATCTGCCATCTTAGCCCCAGTCAAAGGAAAAGTGGAAAGAGGTTGAGTAGTTTTTATTCATTTATTTTTCTGGCTGCATATTTTGGTGTAATAAACCAAAAAACATAGTGACATAAAACAATGACAAAAAAGAAATACATAAAATAAATAAAATTCTGCTGCCTGTCAAATCATCTTTTAGCTTCTTCCTTTAAACTACTTTCACAGTTTAGTATACTTTTTAAAGTAATTTTTGTTGCTATATAATTGTAACAAAAGGCATTGGGGGGAGGTCAGTGTTAACATGTCAACAAAAAGTTGTATGTTTGATAAGATTTTTTGATAAGGACTTTTTATTCAAATGCAATTTATTTTAAAAATTTTTTAAATTTAAATTCAACTTAGTTAACATACAGTGTACTACTGGTTTCAGGAGTAGAACCCAGTGGCTCATCACTTACGTGTAACACTCTGCTTATCCCAACAAGTGCCCTCCTTAATGCTCAGCATTCATTTAGCCCATCCTCCCACCCAACACCTCTCCAGCAACCCTCAGTCTGTTCTCTGTAGTCTCTTATGGCTTGCCTCCCTCTGTTTTTATCTTATTTTTCCTTTCCATACTCTATGTTCATCTGTTTTGTTTCTTAAATTCAGCATCTGAGAGAAATTGTATATTTGTCTTTCTCTGACTATTTCACTTAGCATAATACACCCTCGTTCCATCCATGTTGTTGCAAATGGCAAGATTTCATTCTTTTTGATAGCTTAGCAGCATTTCAGTGTGTGTGTGTGTGTGTGTGTGTGTGTGTCCATCCACTTATTAGTGGATTGGACATTTGGGCTCTATCCATAATTTGGCTATTGTTAATAGCGCTGCTATAAATATTGGAATGCATGTGCCCCTTTAAATCAGCATACATCTTTGCCAACATCTCTTATTTCCTGAGTTGTTCATTTTAGCCATTCTGAGAGGTATAAGGTTGTATCTCATTGTGGTTTTGATTTGTATTTCCCTGATGATGAGTGATGTTGAGCATCTTTTTATGTGTCTGTTAGCTATCTGGATGTCTTCTTTGGAAAATTGTCTATTCACATCTTCTTTCCATTTCTTCACTGGATTATTTGTTTTTTGCGTGTTGAGTTTGCTAAGTTGTTTATAGATTTTGGATATTAATGCTTTATCTGATATGTCATTTGCAAATATCTTCTCCCATCCTGTCAGTTACCTTTTAGTTTTGCTGATAGTTTCCTTTGCTGTGCAGCAGATTTTTATCTTGATGAGGTCCCGGTAGTTCATTTTTGCTTTTATTTCCTTTGCCTCTACGACATGTTTATTAAGAAGTTGCTGTGGCTGAGGTCAAAGAGGTTCCTGCCTGTTTTCTCCTGTAGCATTTTTATGGTTCCTTTTTCACATTTAGGTGTTTCATCCATTTTGAATTTATTTTTGTGTACGGTGTAACAAAGTGGTCCAGGTTCATTCTGCATCTCACTATCCAGTTTTCCCATCAGATACTTTTTCCTGTTTTGTCAAAGATTAGTTGGCCATACATTTGTGGTTCCATTTCTGGGTTGTCTACTATGTTCCATTGATCTATGTGTCTGTTTTTGTGTCAGTATCATACTGCCTTGATGATTATAGCTTTGTAATACAGCTTGATTTGTGATGACTCCAGCTTTGGTTTTCTTTGCAACATTACTTTGTCTATTAGGGGTCTTTTCTGGTTACATACAACTTTTAGGATTGTTTGGGTTGTATAGACATTTTATCAATATTTGTTCTTCCAATCCATGAGCATGGAATGTTTTCCATATCTCTGTGTCTTCTTCAATATTTTCATAAGCTTTCCACAATTGTCAGGATATAGATCTTTTACCTCTTTGGTTAGGTTTATTTCTAGGCATCTTAAGGTTTCTGGTGCAAATGAATATGGGTTTAATCCTTGATTTCTCTTTCTGCTGCTTTATTATTGGTGCATAGAAATTTAAGTAATCTCTGTACATTAATTTCATATCCTGTGACTTTGCTGAATTCATACTTTTGGTGGAATCTTTCGGGGTTTCCATGTAGAGTATCATGTCATCCGAAAAGTGTGAAAGTTTGACTTCTTCTTTGCCAATTTGTATGCTTCTTATTTCTTTTTGTTGTCTGATTGCTAATGTTTGAACCTCCAGTACTATGTTGAACAACAGTGGTGAGAGTGGACATCCCTGTTGTGTTCCTATCCTTAGGGGAAAAGTTCTCAGTTTTTCCCCATTGAGGATGATATTCGCTGTGGGCTTTTCATATATGGCCTTTATGATGTTAAGGTATGTTCCTTCTATCCCTACTTTCTTGAGGGTTTTTATGAAGAAAGAATGCTGTATTTTGTCAAATATTTTTCCTTGTCTATTGAAAGGATCATATGGTTCTTATCCTTTCTTTTATTAATGTGGTGTATTATGTTGATTGGCTTGTGAATACTGAAGCAGCCCTGCAGCCCTGGAATAAATCCCACTTGGTCATTGTGAATAATTCTGTTAATGTACTGTTGAATTCAATTTGTTGGTATCTTGGTGAGAATTTTTGTATCAAGGTTCATCAGAGATATTGACCTGTTATTCTTCTTTTTCTGTGGGGTCTTTGTCTAGCTTTGGAATTAAGGTAATTCTGGCTTCATAGAATGAGTTTGGAAACTTTCCTCCCATTTCTAGTTTTTGGAATATTCTGAGAAGCATAGGTATTAAGTCTTCTTTAAATGTCTGTAGAATTCCCCATGGAAGTCATCTGACCCAGGACTCTTGTTTGTTGGTAAATTTTGATAAGTTTTAGACAACGTCCAACCCAATCAAAACAAAGAAAATTTCCACTTATCTTGAATTTTCCCCATGTCAGTTTTTCAGTCACACCACACCCACTACATTGTTATATCTATTTCTGTAGCTTAGTTTTGGCTTTATTTAGAACTTCATGAAATGGTATCAACCATGAGCTATTTAATATATTCATCCTGTATACATATTTTATATGCATTCCTTATGTATGAATAGGAGTATGTGCATGTACATGTGTATATATAATAATGATATAATGATAACAAAATATATATAATAGAATGAAGTGTCTTCCAATGTTTTAGAGCACTACAATTTGTTACACTACTAACATATTGGTAGACATCTGAGTTCCTCCTAGTTTTTAGC
The DNA here is from genome assembly GCF_007474595.2 of Lynx canadensis. Taxonomy (NCBI): domain Eukaryota; kingdom Metazoa; phylum Chordata; class Mammalia; order Carnivora; family Felidae; genus Lynx; species Lynx canadensis. The sequence goes on from NC_044307.1 coordinate 60,937,698, forward strand.
TATTGTTAATAAAACTAATAACATTCCTGTAGACATTTTGACTGGATGTATATTTTTATCCCTTTGGGGATTTCACAGAAATGACATTTCTGGGTCATTATTGCCTTTTTATATACTACAGAATTCATTTATGTATTGGATTTGTTGTTTTATTTCACTCTAGTAAAATATAAGCTGCATGAAAACAGGAATATGTTTTATTTTTCCCTCAATATATCCCATGTGAGAGAAAAGTGCTAACACTTGGTGGTTGTCTAGTTGTCTATTGAATTTATAAGAAATGACCAAACTAGTTCCCTAAGTGGTTATGTATTATACACTCCCATCAACAGTGCATGAGATCCAGTTGACCTATCTTCACTAAAACTGGTAATATCAGTCCTTTTAATTTTATCAATCTTTATGAGTGTGAAGTAGTTTATCATTATGATTTGAATTAACATTTCCCTCAGGACTAAGAATCTTAATCATCTTTTCATGCACGTATTAGCCATTTTTATGCGTGACTGTGTTAAATATCTGCCTATTTTCATTGTTTTTTTTGTTTTTTTTGTTAATTAAATTTTATATGTTTTGGGTGCAATGACACAGCAGTTTGACTATTTTTTTTAATGGTAAATTACATATTATATCAATATATTGGAGATCTTGAAACATCCCCAAAATTAATGGCTATGCATGTAAAAAAAAAAAAGTAGATAGCCACAACTGAAAACACTAACAAAATATAAAAGAGGGCTATAAAATAATCTTATTCTTGTATGAGATTTAAAAAAAATCTTTATTAAATATAAAACTTTATTTATTTGTTTTATTTATTTATTTTTTTGAGAGAGAGTGAAAGAAAGGGCACAAGTGAGTGAGGGGCAGAGAAAGGAAGAGATAGAATTCAGGGCAGAGAGAGAAAGACAGAGAGAGAGACGGAAAGAAGCAGGGCTCATGTTCACCTGAAGCAGGGCACGAGCTCACCTGAAGCAGGTCACTGGCTCACCCAGTGTGGGACTTAAACTCACAGACTGTGAGATCATGTCCTGAGCCAAAGTCAGATGCTTAAAAACTGAGCCATCAGGCACCCAAATAGAGTAGCTTTAGAAGTTACTTTTGGTGGTGGACCTTGGTGGCTCAGTTAATCATCCAACTTCAACTCAGGTCTTGATCTCATGGTTTGTGAGTTTGAGCCCCGTGTCAGGCTCTGCGCTGACAGCTCAGAGCCTGGAGCTTGTTTCGAATCTGTGTCTCCCTCTCTCTCTCTCTGCTCCTCCCCCACTTATTCTCTCTCTCTCTCTCTCTCTCTCTCTCTCTCTCTCTCAAAAATACAATAAACATTAAAGAATTTTAAAAAGTTATTTTTGATGACATGTTCAGAAGTTTCTGGTTAGAACACACTATAATATTTGGATGGCACAATACTCTTTCAGATGTGAGGTCCTAGTCTGGTAGAAAAGTAAGTTGAATTTTGTTGTATTGTGTGGGTTTTGGGGTTTTTTTAACCTTCTTAGGATTATTTATATATTTTAATGGGCTATTTTTTACAGCAATTTTAGGTTCACTGCAAAATTGAGCAGAAGTACAGTTCTCTCATTTATCTTCTGCCTCACACATGCATAGCCTCCCCATCATCAATATTTTTCACCAGAGGGGTATATTTGTTATAATTGGTGGACCTTCATTGACACATAATTATCAGCCAAAGATTACAGTTTACAATAGAGTTCAATCTTGGTGTTGTGCCTTCTATAGGTTTTGACAAATGTAATGATGTACGTTCACCATGTAGTATCATACAGAATAGCTTCACTGCCCTAAAAATCCCCGGTATTCCCCATATTTATCTCTCCCTCTTCCCAATCCCTGGAAGCCACTGATCTTTTTATTGTCTCCATAGTTTTGTCTTTTTAATATGTCACATAGTTGGAATTATGCAGTATGCAGCCATTTTAGATTCGCTTCTTTCACTTAGTAATATGCATTTAAGGTTTCCCCTCTTCTGTTTTTGTTATTATTATTGTTTTGCTTTGCTTTGTGGCTTGATAGCTCATTTTTTTTTAGCACAGTAATATTCTATTGTCTGGATTTACCACAGTTTATTTATCCATTCACCTACTGAAGGATATCTTGGTTCCTTCCAAGTTTTGCCAATTATGAATAATGCTGCTATAAACACCCATGTTTATATCTGTGCCTATCCATATGCAAGTTTTTGTGTGGACATAAGTTTCCAACTCATTTTCGTAAATACCAAGGCGTACAATTGCTGGATCATATGGCAAGAGTATGTTTAGTTTTCCAAGAAACCGCCAAACTGTCTTCCAATGTGGTTGTGCAATTTTGCAGTCCCACTATCAATGAATGAGAGTTTCTGTTGTTCCAAATCCTTGAAAGAATTTGGTGTCATCAGTGTCCCAGATTTTGGCTATTTTAATAGATGTGTAGCCATGTTTCATGTTGTTTTAACTTGCAATTCCCTAATGACATATGCATCCTTAATGACAGAAGCATTTTTTCTTATGCTTACTTGACATGTGTATATCTTCCTTGCTGAAGTGTCGATTCAGATCTCTTATGTATTCTTAATCAGATTGTTTATTATCTTTTTGTTGAGTTTTATAATATGTATTATTCCCTTTTTGCTTCATACTTGTCAATAAGATGTAATGCTTCAATAGCCTTCAAACTAAAAAGCAGAGGGTATAAATGTGATCATTATGTCTAATAGATCAGTGACTTCTCAATCTGGCTGATCATTGAATTCTTTGGAGTTCTTTAAATGATGAAACATTTTGGTTTTTCACTGGGGATTCTATTTCTACATTTGGTTGAAAGTCAAAAAACAAAAGAAGAAACTCCAGTCATTTTATGACTCTCTAATTAGGACAATCACTAGGATAAACTGACCCTAGGGTGTTAGATATTCACCTGAGGAACTAAAACTTATTGGGCTCCTATCAAGTACCATTCACTGTGCTAACTACTAGGAACGCATACAAGTTTCCATTCAGTGATATCATAAGGTGAATCTAGAAAGTAAACAAATAATCAGATGAGTAAAAGACAGATGTAGCATTTTATATAATTACCATAAACATTGGAACCAAGGAAAAATGAAGAAGTGGACATTCAGATTGGAAAGATGAGCAACAGCTTAGAGAACATTATCACTAAGTTGTGTCTTTAAGGACAAATGAGGAAGAACGATAAGTATACTCAGATATATTTACAAAGACAAAAAAAGATAAGAAAGTGATTTATGTTAGGAACAGCAAAATTTCCCTATGACCTCATTGTTGGGTTTAAGTGGGGAGTGGTAATAAATCCTACACAGATATACACAGTAATAAGTCCTACACAGATAATACCCATATAAAAGTAGATATAGGCACACCTTTTCCACACCTATGTTGTTTTTCTTCCCTTTTTCCTTTCGACTGCCTTTTTTCCTTAACTATATATATATATATATATGCACACACACACATATATACCAAATATTGATATATAAATACTGATATATATATATATATATATATATATATCAAATATTAACTGCATGAAAGCAGGAAATTGTTGTGTTTCTTTTTCTCATTGTATCCCATGGGACTGGAAAAATGTTTAACATTTGTTACATGATGAGTATTTATCTGTGAAATAAGTGAAAGAACAGATGTCCCTATATGGAAATTCAGTGATATTATAGAAAGAATTTCAGGCCAGAATTATATTTATAGAGCCAGAACACTCTTGAACCAGTCTCTTAAATTTTATCAGTCAATTTTCTCATAGGTAATTAGAAATAGGAATGCAGCCCATATAGCATCATAAACAGATGAACTGTTATGATATATGGGAAAGAGTTCTATAAACTACATATTGTACAAAATAAGGATTTTTATTTTTGTTAGTGGTTTGAATGGCAGCATGGTGTGGAAAGAACACCAGGTTCAGAGTAAAGAAAAAGAATGAAATATTATTGATATAATTTACTTTTTATTTTTTATATTCTCTGCACAATCGAATCATTTGAATGTCTTTGAATATATAAATTGGTTTCAGACTGCATTATTGAACACTTGTCCTACCTGTCATGATGGGATATTATATGGACCATGAGTGATAGTTTATGTAAAACTATGGGTTAAGGTGCTTTCGAAGCATACATATTTTGTTGCTATTGTCTCTTTGTTTTTACTTCCATCTTGCATTGGAAGTATTCTCCTGAGAGTAAATCAGACCCTGGACCCCTTTTCTACTGCTGCAACTCAGAGTTCAGTGTCATCATAAGAACACCTCATGCATATGTCCTTTATTTTGGAAGTTGTCACGTTACATGCACAGCATATTGTAATTGAATCAGGTGTGACCAGTAGCAGCAGTGAGGAAGATGGCCCATATGTCCAATTCCTTTATAGCCAATGCTATCCTATTGCTTTCTGTGTGTTCAGTGAAAGGAGATCACATGCTTTTAATGAAATAAGGCAGAAAATGTCAACAATCAGGGAAACATTACTTTTCCTAGTGATCTTATTTGCCTGTATTTTGATGAAAAAGCTGGAATGGATTCTACAGGTTAGAACCAGTATGTTATTAATTTCACAGAAAATGTTTTTAAAACTGCTATGGTGGAACAACAACAACAACAACAATAACAACAAGGTACCAAGCCGTAAAATGTATATTTACTGGGAAATAATCATTTTGAGGGCTGTTTCAGAGATATTTCCAAAGGAATGAATTGCCTACCTGGAGTGCAATTATATTATGTGAGAGACGGCCCAGCTTGCTTATGTCTAGTTAGCAACAGCTTGTATTTAGCTAAGGTATGTCTATTTATGCCAATAATTTTGTTGTGAAATAGTTTTAGTGATTTGGTACTTACCTGGATGCATTAAAAATGTCTTTCCCCAAACGAAACCATGAAAACAAGCTGTAATAAATAGGTATTAACAGGAAAATAAGGGAAAGGAGAAGATTGTGGTAATAGCTCAATGCTATTATGAAAAACTGGCTGTGTCTGAGCAAAGGAGAAATTTTTTCATGGAGAAATCAAAGCTCCCTGGATGGTATGAAAAGTTAAACTTCAAACTCTGCTCTACAGATGAAAATATATCCATTTCCTAAGGTATATAATGATTATGAACTTAAAGTGGATATGGAACACATTGACTAGCTATTAATTTCAGACTGGGATGTCACAAAAATTTTAAAACCAAAGATCTTAGAATAAGAGTATAGCAAACACTTAAATCACATCTATATATGTATATCTTAAATATTCTATAATGTGAATTAAGATAAGCTTATATTAATATATCCAATTAATTGTTAAAAATTGCAAAACACATGAAAACTAAAAATGTTGAAAATATTTTGTTTTGTCCCCACTTTCTCTCCCTTTTTCCTAGAACGAGAGTTTTTTCAGGGTGTTTACTAGTGTGCTAAATTATGAATAAATTAATGATTTTCTTTTTAGAAGCAAACTATTCTCCATAGAATTTAGGACTTATTTTATACTTGTACATTCTTTCAAATGTATACTTAATATTAAACGTTCTGGGTTTCACTCCTGCTGTATTTGTAGCACATTTGACAGACTGAATTATATAGGGATGATGGTGCATTAGGTGGTGTATTATAATGCAGCTTCCTTTCATATTAAAACTTTCCAAAAGAAAGTTAATATGATTCTTTCTTTATAGTACAGATAAAGAAGGGAAGGTTTCTTAGCTGCTCGCCATATTTCTGTTTCATCTAAATCTTAGTCATATAATCGTTTTCCTTTCTTTAAAAATGATTTGTAATTACAAAAAGTATCCCAACTCTTCAGATTGTTCTGGGACTGTGGCAAATTATATTCATTGTTCCATCAGTCCAACATTTTGAAAGGAAAGGGTGAAATGGTGTTAGCAGATTTTGGCAAATGTATTATTCAGGAAAGGTTACTGAACTGCTTCTAGCTGAGCCAGAATACCCAGTCTTGTTTTATCTTGTAAAAACAAAAGCATACATGAAGATTTCCCCATTGTACTCAACAAGCTTTCTGAACCCACACAGAATGTAGCACTTGCTCAGAACCATTCCTAATGATTTCCTCCACAGCCAGACCGGAAACCTAAAGCTCTTTAATATTCTGGCCTCATTATTCTCATTTTCTATAATTTAACAACTCCTCATATTATTCTTAATGGAAAAGTCATGCAATATTGAGCAGTAACTGCTGTTAATTTCCTGCTGTATATCATTTGCATTTTTTGTTGCTGGTGGAGAGTAATTAACATGCTCTAATTATCATACTGATTGTCTTTTTTAGCTTATGTGAATACAGTCATCTCAACCCTCGTTGATCTTACAATAGTATATTTTATTGTTTCCAATAATAGTATCCTGGGACATACAAGACTGAAATTTTTACAGAAAAATTGTGTGATTTTGCAGTAGCAGGTTTTCTAAATGGTTCAATTTAAAACAGAGTAATGTAAGTTTTTATAGTTCCTATCAAAAAACATGGAGTCTTATTTCTGTGGCAGGACAATGCTATCCTTTTTTGTGGAGTGAATTACAGTTATATCACACTATTATCACATGAGAAAATGTTTTCTCATATTCCATTCAGATTGTATCTTTTATTTCTTCATATTTCAAAGGTTTATGTTAAAAATTTGCTGTGAATATACTTGTAAGTAATAATAAAAGTTACCTTGCAAGAATTTTTAGTACATTAGAGTCTTTCTACTAAAAATAATATTTTTCTCAATTTAAAATGTTTCCTTAATAATTTCTAAAATTATCAACTAAAATTTTATAAAATAATATGGAGACAAAAAAAGATAAAATTAAATCACGCTGTATTTTTGAAATAGTACCAAAAAAACCCCCACTATTCATAGCACACAAAATTGTTGACAACGTTAAACTCATATTTTATGTCCAAAATAGCCTGAGCACAGTTAGCTGCATTATTATAAGCTAGTTTGTCTGTTCATTTGGTGAAGGGCAGATGTCAGGACAGTCATTATTTACAAGAGATGTATTCTATCCAAGGAATGCTATCCCACAGAAGTTATAATGAGGACTAAAACTCATTTCCATATTAACCTACATTTGGTTCCAATTATCAATATATTCTGTACCACGGAAAAGAAAACAAATGAAAGACACAAAGATAACCTGAATATAACATTAGACAAAGGTGTTTATTTTACTTTCATTAACTTTTAGAAAATGTATAAATTAAAATAGCATATTACAAAAACACTAAAATAGATTACAAGGGAAAGCAGTGATAATTCCTTCTGATATTTATAAAGACAATTGTGATCAAAAGGGCAAAAGTACAAATCACACTTGTCAAGAAAATCAGTAGAGTGTCATGTTGAATTCTACATTTTGACCAAATAAATTCTAATCACGACTCCAGTATTTATCTGAATCTGGACATAATTAAGTTACACAAAAACTTTGGATGTTATTTTCCTTCTCTCCTGAATGGAGATAACATTAGCATCCAACTCACATGATTGTTTTGAACATTAGAAAATTACACATCAGGTAAAATATTTCCCATATTGAGTGGCTGTGCAAAAAGAAATCAGCAATTAATATGTTATTTTTTAAAGGGGCTTTAGGGACGCCTGGGTGGCTCAGTTGGTTGGGGGACTGACTTTGGCTCAGGTCACGATCTCATGGTTTGTGGGTTCGAGTCCCACGTCAGGCTCTGTGCTGACAGCTCAGAGCCTGGAGCCTGCTTCGGATTCTGTGTCTCCCTCTCTCTCTGCCCTCCTCCTCTCATGCTCTGTATCTGTCTTTCAAAAATAAATAAACATTAAATATTTTAAAAATAAATAAAAAAATAAAAGGGGCTTTAACTAGGTGGAGATAATTGGCTTTAGGAAATGTTCAATTTGGGACTCTAGTCATATAATCAGAACTCAGTTTGCTTCTAATCCTTGGTTCAGCTCTGTTTTTCATTATGTTGGTTTTATTCCCATTTTGCACATGGTCACAGGATGACTGTAACACCCCCTACTTCACAAGCTCTCAAGTTCAAATCCAATGTGCCTTTAAAATTTCTCAGAAACATCCAAATATTACTTTAAGTAAGCCTCATTAGTATGGCTTGAATCACATTCCCAACTCTGAATTACTGTGACCAAAAAGATAAATCCACCAATTGGTTTAAAACTCGATCACATGCTTGCCTATTTAGAGATAAAGTCCCACCAAAACCACATGCCATAAGGATGATTGAGATTTTGATCCCCAAATGAAAACTGTGGATCTTTACCACACCCATGGCACATAGATAGTAGGGACCCAAATAATAAAGCTAGCAAGCAAGAAAAAAGCAAAGGATGGCCATATATAAGAACTATATGATATAAGTGTTATGGAAATAGTTTGGTTTTGATTTACTTAAAAAATTAGTGTCTGAGCTTAAGCAAAACTTCTAAACTCTCAGAATCTTGGGGTGCCTAGGTGGCTCAGTCAGTTAAGCATCTGACTTCAGCTCAGGTCATGATCTCACAGTCCGTGAGTTCGAGCCCCACATCGGGCTCTGTGCTGACAGCTCAGAGCTTGGAGCCTGCTTCAGATTCTGTGTCTCCCTCTCTCTCTGCCCCTCCCCTGCTCACACTCTGTCTCCATCTCTCTCTCTCTCTCTCAAAATAAATAAAAATTAAAAAAACTAAACTCTCAGAATCTCAAGTTCTTCATCACCAAGAAAAGCAATGATTTCTTCTCAAAGTTTTTGTGTCATAACAGAGATGGTACCTATAAAAGAATTAGCATAGTGTTTGACAGAGAAATATTATATGGTAAATAAATATCATATTAAGGTAATGCAATAGTTATAAAAGATAATAAATACTCAAAGACACATGAAAGTTTTCTAATAGGAATTAGTGAAATAAATTGTGTTTTATACATATAACATAAAAATAAGCAGTAACTAGAATGGTTGGAGAATGAATAAAGTTATAAACAAAATTGCCATATTGTTGAAAGAAAATCTTAAAGTTATAAAGAAGTATGGGTATTTTATTCTCTCTGAACACTTAAAATCTTGTGTATTTATAGAAAGATCAATATGGAAGAGGCAGTTTTTAAATCTGTAAAAACAAGCTTACGCAAATAGGAAGAACTTTTAAAGCAAACAGAAAGAAGCAAACTGCCTCTTTTCTAGCCTTGAAGTTTCCACTCTCTTTCTCTATTGGGCCAGATTAATGTTGCAAAACAGAAATGTGGTTTAAAGATTCTAGTATCAAACATCTCAAGGCAAATTGTAGAAGGGTAATTTTGGAGCTGAAATGCAACAGTAATTGACACAGGTAATTAGGTGATATCAACTTGTTTATCAGTGGAACCACGTAAGAAACAATGGAAGCCAGATTATAAAGGAATCATATAGTTAACATGATTAAAGAAAATAACCATTGAACCAGAATTTTTACTCATTACAAATATCCACTGAGATGTAAATGGAAGTTTTGAACAAGTTTTGAGCAAATGGAAAGTATAAAAAAAATATTACCAGGAAACAAATACTAAACAAAGCACAGAGTTTCGCCTATTAAGCAATGGAAAAGATTTTGTTTTAATTGCTTTAACAGAGACAGTAAAAACAAGAGAGATGGTTCATTTCTCTTCTAATGTAAATGGCTAAGGTGAGAAGCAATCTAGGAAAATCTGATGGGTTTCCTGTACAACGTCCTTCAGGAACACAGATTCATTTGTTTCATTGCTCTGTCCTTTCCTAGCATTTGTCCTCATCCCAAGTCCTAAACTGAATCACCACCACCACAACCATGTCCCAGAATGTAGAGAAGGTCCCGGAGAAGAGAGAATGGAAAATAGCTTCCCTATAAAGTTATCTCCTGAAAGTTGGACATGATAATTCTAGTTATATCCCTTTATCCAGAGCTTAACCACTGGGACACTCTTAGCTGAAAGAGAGGATGGAAAATGTGTTATAAGAAAAGATAAAGCTTAAAAAAAAAAGAACAATTAAGGTTTAAGGTAACATCAAATTGTTGCCTCTCTGATGTACCCTTGCAAATTGATTGCATTGTATGTGGGAAGAAGTGGCTGACATTTTGAATAAAACAATAGAAGCCAAAAAATCTATTGGCTATTCTGGTTTAAGATTTGTTTCTGAAGGAATCAAAACACTCTGAGCAATTTCAGCATTATACATTCAATTTAGGAATCCTTTGAAGCTACACCTGAAATATTAGCCTCAGTTTATTATATTTTCCTTGTGACAAAGACTTTTTGTGGCCATTTAAAAATTATGATGCAGTGAGATTGAATCTGTGTGCTACTCATGCCAAAAGCCTTCCCACACAAAAAGAAACACATCTATTAGGGATTTAAAATTATAAACACTATGTAAATATTGCTGAAAATCCTTGCCAAAACTGTTAAAGATTCTGTCTAAGCCACACTTTTTCTTCAAGGTGGCTATAAGGACAAGGTAGAATAATACTCATTCTTACTATTTTACCAGGTGACTAGCTCAGTGAATTGAATTCATATAAAGCAATTTTATCAGTCTTTTTGGAAGTTGTGGTCTGATGCAACCTCAATTCAATTCTACTTTTTCATTCATTTCTAATTCACCAGAATTGAAAGGTAGATAAAGTAAAAAGGAGAAGTAGCTCTTCCTATTCTTAAAATAAAGAGTTAATTTAGAACACTATGCTGGACAGTTTGGTTTGATATTTCTTATACTTTTTGAAGGCCTGAAATTTCTTCTCTGATGAATATACTTTAAGTAGTAGTTCTAATGAGAAATCATGTAACTTCTTTTGTATCAGGTTACGTATGGTGATAAACCTGTGAACATGTGTCATGGCAGATATCCTTTTGAAACATTTGCCTTGTTATTTGGGGGAAACCATTCATCCATGGAAAAAAGGAACAACGCACATGGCAGAATCTCTTCAAGGCTATTTTTGTGTATGTGCAGTTCAGTGTAACTCCCAAAACCTTTCAGTGTTTGATAGAAAGTTGTGATTCAGTTTATTTGTTGATAATTTAACATTTCAGTTAGAAGCAAAAGGTGTCTTATTCCTAGAATTTATAAAAATACATCTTGCCATCTACAAATCATTTACCAACAAAATTACCCAGAAACATTCTTTTTGTTAAGCAGAAAAAAGAAAAACAAACAATAATGAAGTAGGATAAAATAGACAGTCCAGAAGGTTCTGAAAATTTTAAATACCTTAGATATATGAAAAAAAGAACACTTAAAATCAGATAATGAAGAAACATGTTATATAATGTGAATAAATAATGTAAAAAAGATTAAGAATTTCATTACGAAAATAGGCAAAATTAGTTTTGAATGGTTGGGTAATTTAAATTAAGATAAAAATATAGAATAAGATAATACAATACAGTGAGAAGAAAAGATACATATATTTTTATCTAATATCAAAGGAAAAATAATTCCTGTGTGTCAAAATAGTAAAATAAAACATAAAATAAAAGTGCAAAAAATTATATTATAAAAGCTTAAAACTTTAGTATATCAACATTACCATGTAAACATTAAGTCATACAATAATTATGAAAAAATTGAAATAAATGAAAGTGAATATATTTAATACACAAAGTGTTCATAAATCAATAAGAAAAAAAAGTTGTACAGTCTCACATAATATAATGCTGGAAAAAGACATGGATAGGAATTTCAGGCACTGATCTAAGAAGCATGTATGTGTTTAAAGGTAATTAGAGTTAAAAATAAATGAAAAATTCCAAACATGTGACTGTTAGTAACTATTTGATATCATGACAAAGGTCCTATGCAACATAGTTCACTATGATGAAATTTGTGCACTCCTAACTTAGACTTAAATTACAAAAATCCTAATTAAAAGGGCAGTACATGTACCCTGATATTTATAGCAGTATTATCTACAATAGCCAAATTATGGAAACAGCCCAAGTGTCCACTGACTGATGAATGGATAAAGAAGAGGTGATATATTTACATAGATAGATAGATAGATATCCATATATAGATATATAGATTAATATTACTGAATCATAAAATAAGAATGAAATCTTGCCATATGATATATTCTTTCATACCATATCATTTCACTTATATGTGGAATTTGAGAAACAAAACAAATGAGTGAAGGAAAAAAAAGAGAGGGAGGCAAACCAAGAAACACACTCTTGACTATAGAGAAAAAACTGATGGTTACCAGAGAGGGGGTGGGATGGGTGGCTGGATTAAATAGGTTATGGGGATTAAGGAGTGCACTTGTGATGGGCACTAGCTGTTGTATGGAAGTGTTGAATCACTATATTGTACACTCGAAACCAACATTACATCATTAACTAACTGGAAATTTTAAAAAAACTTAAAAAATCAAAATATAAAGAAATTATAAAACTCTTTTGTGATGCATATTGTAAACAATTTTTATAATTTTAAATATTAACTCTCTTTGATTCATTAACCTCATTTAAAAGAATATCATTAAATTATCCAAATTTATTAATTTATCCTAAGAAAGCAGTAAAAAATGTGGTCAAAACTTTAGATATGAAGGTTATCTGTGCAATGTAATGTTATACAATAACTAGGCTAAAATACTCACTATAGACACTTGGTTATATTATTTATAATATTTTATTTATTTGGAATACAGTTTTCAAAGATTATTTGACATCAGAGGAAAATTTCTATTGTATCAAAATATACAGAGATTTTTATATATGGGTGGTGAGAACATAAACACATATACATGCGCATGTATTAAAATGTTTTATATTTTAGTTAACTATAAACAAATGTTATTACTATCAGAAAATTCAATAATTTACACTTCTTTCAAGGTTATAAGGATGGGCAAAATATATAGTGGCAAAACTGTTTTATGATTTTTCATAGTGTTGGCAGTTATACGTTTAAGAGCACACCTATAGTTTGCATGGTCTATTTAAATTTAAGCAAATTACAAATTAACCAGAATTTTTCTTCTGTATCCTTTTAAAAACTATTCATAGATGGTTGCCAAAATAAGATCACTATTAAATAAATTTTATAATGGCCATTAAACAAAAATGATAATATTGGATATGAAAAGTCATGGTGACTATAAAGCCTAATTGTTAAAACTGTGGCCTTATTTTTATTCTACACTGCTCATCAGGGTTCTTTTTAAGGAATGTTATTGTACCCTAAAATATATTATTTCTATTTTAAGGAAGAAAGACATATTTAAATGTGTTTAAGGATACAAATGCCAAGTTATTAAAAGTAATTTTCAAAATGACACAAAAAATGGTAATAAGAGCACCCCAAATCACCATTTCAGATATCTAAGAAGTTTTTCAAAATGTTAGTAATTAGTAATAAGTTTAGGAAAATCTTTAGCAAAATAGTCAGAAGTTGGAGTTTCATGTTCAATGAATCAATGCAAATGGCTAGGAAAAAAACTCAAGAAAAAATGTTTCAACATCTTTCTAGGTTTTTTTTTTTTGTTTTGTTTTTTGTTTTTGTTAAGAAAGAGAAAGAGAAAGCACAAGCCAGGAAGCGAGGGAGAGGGGCAGAGGGGGCAGAGGGAGAGAGAGAATCCCAATAAGTCTCCACACTCAGATCATAGACTGATGGGGCTCAATCCTATGACCCTGAGATCATGACCTAAACTGAAATCAAGAGTCAAAGAGACAAACTCTCAACCAACTGAATCACCCAGACACCCCATAGCTTTTTTTACTATAATAAGATCAAACCAATAAACTCATTTGTTTATATTTTTAAATGACATTCTATAGTCATATATCAACTGTCAACAGTAGCTCATGAAATTATTTTTTTCAATCATCAGATTGAGGCAGGAAGTAGAGAGCTGTCCTTTTACCACAAATAAAAGAGCTCCTTCTGCCACGAAAAAGAATTAGGCACACAGTGTCTACCTGATTACTTGGTTCAAGCATGACTGCTTCCTCACAGAGACCTCCAGAGATTAAAGCATTTCTACCAGTGTGGCTACATCTTTCACCAAAGTGTTAAGAAGTGACATTCGGGGTCAAACCACAGAATGATTCATTGCATTGTTCCCTACTATTACTCTACAAGGGTTTTATATATATATATATATATATATATATATATATATATATATATTATATATTACTGATAAATATATATATGTATATATATTACTGATAAATAATTTTAACATCTACTCTATAGCAATCATCCATGAATTCATCTAAACCTTTCTTTATTCTATTATGTTTTAAGCCTTTGTGTACTTATTGGGAATGATTTCTGTTCACACGTTTGCCATATATTTCTGTTACACAATGCTTTGAAACAAATCTCATCTAGCTCCTTAGAGGCATTTTTATCCAAGAGCATATATCAAGGATTCATTCTCTTTTAAAAGAATGGAAATCAATACTTTTTGGACAAATTGGAAGAGATACTGCATATGCCAAGTGCCCAGCATAGTGCCTAGGATATACAGCAGCCATTTAACAGATTTAGTTTCATTTTGCGCTTCCTTTAATTACCCTAAAACCACTCCTTCAAATGTTAAGCCCACTTCAGTGTCTTAGAATTTGATTGTTCAATATTTATTAGCTATATTCATATATTTATGATTTTATGAAATCTGAACATTAGCCATCATCTTCTTCTTCCAGCATTATTACAATACCTTTTCATTGTTTCTAATTTCTGTTTTCATTTCCATGCAAGTCTATGCTCAAGACAGATGTTAGAGTTCTGAAAAACTATAACAGCAATAACAACAACAAAAAAGCAAAAAAATTCAAGTCCCTTCTCTCACTTTGTTGCTAAACTACAGTAATATATCATATAAAGTTGAAAACTGAAGTCTCCATATTGTTATCCCTTGCTACCTAATTAGTGATTATGCCTTTCTGCTCCAGCCTTAATTATCCACTGATCCACTTGGTTTTGTTTGTTTGTTTGTTTGTTTGTTTGTTTTGGGGGGAAGGTTTGAATGGGAAAAGTCCAAAGATACTCCCTTTCCAGGACCTTTGAAGAGAGGACTTCTCATTACCACCCTATAGCAAATCCCTTCTCAGCTACATCTGTATTAGATATCCAAAGGCGGAAAATGTCTGACAACATCTCCATATTTTCTTAATGTATAACCAAGTTGCAGATATGGAAAAATATGGGAATATATGCATACACAGTAATATAGCATAAGAATTTATAATGTAAAAATTTTGAAAGAGTAAGAAAGCAGAGAGATAGCAAAAATAAAAGGAATAGGAAGTTATTGTAGCCCCAAAATGAAATAGTAAGGAAATCTTTAAAATAAATAAGAATATGATGATAGAATAATTCACTTGAGGTAAATACTTTTTTATTCTTAGAATCAAATTTATGTCATATTTAAGAGGCTGAATATCTTGAATTCTGAATCAGAAAATGAGAAAAATGATGAGAAGAGAATAATTTGTTTTTTCAGATGAACTCAGTCAGATAATCTGAATTACTTTATGCATTTTACCCACATAGTGCCAATTATATGTATTTATATGATTATATGTTTAGTATACCTTTTTGTAAGTTTGTCATAAAGAAACTTGTTTTTTTTTTTAATTTTTATTTATTTATTTTTGAGAGAGAGGGCACACACTGGCTCGTCCATGCCTATGAGCAGGGAAGGGGCAGAGAATCCCAAGCCTGCTCTGCACTGTATGCACAGAGCCCATGTGGGTTTTGATCTGAGGAATCCTGAGATCATGACCTGAGCCCAAATCAAAGATCTAATGTTTAACTGGCTGAGCCACCAAGGCACCCCAAGGACCTTGTTTTAAATTTCAAATATTTCCCATGGTTTTAAAGAAAAGGAGAAAGAGAGAAAATATTTGAGGGAATTTGTGAAAGATTACCTCTATTACAATGCAACCTGCAATATGAGACAGGTAAAGGATACTAAGGTATCCTTAGGTAGGATGCTAAAAGGAGCATCTTATTGCCATGCTGTATTTAGCTATTGCATAAGAAAAATTCTAGTATCATTCTCTACAGTGAATTCAGGAAATCCCAGAAACCATCTTTGTGGGTCCAAAAGTAAGAAATATTTCCATATGTGTCTCCAACCTCACACTGTTGTAATTTTCTTTTTTATCCATTCTTTTTAATGTTTATTGTTTACATTGAGAGAGCACATGTACAGGAGCTTGATTGTGGGGAAGAGAGAGAGAAAGAGAGAGGGAAAGAGAGAATCCCAGCAGGCTCCATGGTCACTGCAGAGTCCAACATGGGACTTGATCCCACAAACCATGAGATCATGACCTGAGCGGAAA
This sequence comes from Lynx canadensis, assembly GCF_007474595.2. Lineage (NCBI taxonomy): Eukaryota > Metazoa > Chordata > Mammalia > Carnivora > Felidae > Lynx > Lynx canadensis. The sequence continues at coordinate 60,954,009 of NC_044307.1, forward strand.
TCAAGAGTCAGACACTTAACTGAGCCACCCGGGGGGTCCTGTTTTGTTTTGTTTTTGCAGGAAACTGTAAGTAACTTGAGTTAGAAAACATTTATTTTCCTTTTTCATTCCAGAAAATAGCAAATGTCTGGCTATTTTTAATTTGTTGTAGAATAATTAAGTGAATTTTTGTTGGTCATGTAAATCGATAATTTTATAAACATAAAGGCAAATGGTCTCACCTGGAGAAAGCAATAGACTTTTATTTTTCTTTTTCCCACACAACACAGGGAATTTGCTATTTAAATCATATTTTAAGAAAATATCATTTTTCAAAATTTCCCCAAAGCATTTCTAACATAAAATTCTTTTTTTTTAAATTTTTTAACGTTTATTTATTTTTGAGACAGAAAGAGACAGAGCATGAACAGGGGAGGGGCAGAGAGAGAGGGAGACACAGAATCTGAAGCAGGCTCCAGGCTCTGAACAGTCAGCACAGAGCCCGACGCAGGGCTGGAACTCACAGAGCGCGAGATCATGACCTGAGCCCATGTTGGACGCTTCACTGACTGAGCCACCCAGGCGCCGCATCTAACATAAAATTCTAATATTTGCAAGGGGTACCTGGGTGGCTCAGTGGGTTGAGCGTCCTACTTAAGCTTAGGTCCTGATCTCACAGTTTGTGAGTTCGAGCCCCACGTGGGGCTCTGTGCTGAGCTCAGAGCCTGGAGCCTGCTTCAGATTCCGTCTCTCTCTCTCTCTCTCTCTCTCTCTGCCCCTAACCTACTCACATTCTGTCTCTGTAACTCTCAAAAGTAAATAAACATTAAAAATTTTTAAAAAATTCTAATATTTGCCAATTTAAAAGTCACAAATTAGTTTCCAACAAAAACTATTATGTAGATTGAAAAGTACCTGAGTCACTTTAGCCAGTGGATGGTGATGAAATGCAGTGTACAAAACAACACTAATGTGTTCAGTCAAGTGGTGCAGAATTTGGTGTTAGCCCTAATTTTGTTTAACATCCTCACTAACAACCGTTTAGATGTGGTAAGCAGCAGATTAATTCAGCTCACAGTGAACATAATACTCGGAAATTTTGTGAGCATTTTTCTCTCAGACAAATTTGAATTTAGTTCCTCAAAATCATTTAAAATGAGATTCACACCATATGTTTTATATATTTATTTATAAAAATACCAATCATTTAAAGTGCATCCTGAATCCAGGAAATTTCATTTAAAAGGTGTTAAGAAGCTATGTCAGTCTAAGATTTTATAAATATATGTAAAAACTTGAAGTATTTCATCTCATAACAGGAAATATGTCCATCAATCTTCAGTGGTACAATTGGATGAGAGCTTGAAAATTCCATCATTACTTATATATATGCTAGAAAATGGATCATATAATAACCTAGCAACTATTTGTGCTTTAGATCATCCTTTCATGAAGGTGAAAATAAACTAAAGTAGCATAAAAAGAAACAATCATGAATTTATTATAGTGGAGTCCACATAAAAATATGTAAAGCAGAAGAAATGTTAAAATATTTTAAATGATAATTCTTTGAAATGTACTATTCTGTGAGGAAAGTGGTGAAGGATCAAATTTGTTCTTTGACATGTCTCGGGATGCTGTCTTGGAACAGATCCCAGAGACAAGGGATCCACCAGAAAGCTAGTATGTAGAGCTGTCGAGGCAACAGCCAAGGAATGTGCTTCTGGCATCCAAGGTGATTGGCACTGGGTCATTGGGCATAAATCCTCTCTAGGGAACTTTACAGAAATCTCTAGTCTCCTCTTCCTACTCTTGCCACAAAGGATGACTTTCTGAAGAAGAGGAAACTTGCAGCAATTTTGTCTACTGAACAAGTCAGGATCTGTCTTTAAATTTCAAGGTGATATCTGAAAACTAAATATTGTATTGGTAGTTGATAATTGATTGATGTGACACATTTATATTTAAAGAATGAGGTATACATTGAGTTATTGGAAATGACACTGGGTTACACTGACATTTCTGAGTCATAAGCAAGAAAGGATGAATAGAGGAGGGAGCAAGAGTTAGAAAAATGAGATGAGAATGGAAGAGTCTAGGATAGAATTTATTTTTAAAACTATCATAGACATACCGCCTCTGCTTTTAGTTAAGTCAAAAATGAATTAAGTTCTCCTAGTGTCTTGTGCTGTAAGTCTATGTATTTAATGCATGAAGAAAGTAGAGGGGCAGGGTTGAAAGCACAGGCAGTCTGGGCCCAAATTCCACAGCCAAAATTTATGAACTATGTGACATTGGTAATCAGTATACTGTCTGCCTCAGATTCTGTGTCTCCATCTCTATCTGTCCCGACCCCGCTTGTGTTCTGTCTTTCTCTCAAAAATAAATAAACATTATTATTATTATTTTTTTAATGGGGGCAGGGTGCCTGCATGGCTCCGTTGGTTAAGCGTCCAACTTCAGGTCAGGTCATGATCTTACGTCTGGGTGGGTTCCAGCCTGTGTCAGGCTCTGTGCTGACAGCTCGAGCCTGGAAACTGATTGGGATTCTGTGTCTCCATCTATCTCTGACCCTCCTCCTCTTGCACTCTGTCTCTCTCCCTCTCTCAAAAATAAATAAACATTAAAAAAATTATTAAAAAATAATGACTATTTTTCTTACAATGCCTCCAAACGAAGCTACTGTGTATGTATATACCTAATGTGTATGTGTATACATACACTGTATATATATATATATATATACACATACACACATATATATATGTACATAATTATATAGACCTACTTTCCATTCCTCATAAGATTTCCTCTTCTATCCCTAATTTGGACAAACCTCTTTCTTAGGTTTGCACTTTTCCTTCTAAAATCTGACCTTTTCTCTCTCAAGACTCAACTAAACCCATACCCCCTCTTTGAAGCTTTTTTTAAAGCAATCCCAAGATTAAGAAGTTGATTCCATTTCTTCTAAAGCGCTAACTTTAGCACATGCTCTGTCATATATGGTTATTTGTACCAATGAGCTCATTTCCTTCTCTCTCAATCAGAAAGCTACTCTTAAAGATTGCTCCTGTTATAGGATTGTCTTTCAGTAAAAAGTGAAGAAAGAAAAATAGGAAACCAGCATTTATGTTTACTGGAGGAAACCAGCATTTATGTTCTAAATGATATTGTCACTGATAAAATGCTTCGAACTTGTAAGATAATTGCGAATAGGTGGAAAAGCATAGTCTGACAAAAAATAAGGTTTCTGTTACAAGGTAATTCATCACAACTTTAAATGGAGTAAGAACGGAATAAAAACACACAATAGATGAGCAACAGATTTTGGAAAAGGGCATGACATCCAGAAAGCACATAATGATTGTGTTTTATATAGCCATAACTGGATAAAAATTTTCAAGAGGGGCTAGGCATGAAATTTATAAAAACATTTCTATAGCTCATTTATAGTTTGTTGTAAATAGGTGTGTTCATTTAATGGCATCATAAAGTGTATATAATTTTAGAAAAGGTAACTGTTCTGTATGATGGTATATGGTTTTTATTGCTTTGAACTAGAAATAGGTTCAACTAATCCTGCTATCTGATTAGCAGTTAAAGAAAACTCCCAATTTGATAATGGATTCCAAAACCAATCTATTTTCCCTAACAGCACCTTGTAGTCTATAGCAAAAAGCTACATTTACTTATACATTACAGCTAGTACCTCTTGGCTGATGCAGCAAGAATTAGATTACTTAAAATAGAAAGCTTATGGTTTCCCAATTCAGTGATTACAAGTTAAATTAAAACTTTTATGAACAAAATGAAACCTCTTGATTTAATAATATTTTTGACTGAAGTCCCTACACCTATGTTTTGGAGTGGTGATTTGGGGCCTCAATCCTGTTTTGGTTTCAGTGTTTATGAGGAAATGTGGACACTATCAGTAAGATAATCTATTTTACAAAGTATCTGTAGAACATAGCAATTCTATCACTACTTAAAATGTATGGGAGGGCCTTTAGCAATAAAAATAGAATCTCTGCAATACAATTTCTTCAGAGAGAATATAATATCAAAATCTATGCATTTTGATAATTATCAAATCTTTGTTTGAAAGAGATGTTTAAGGATTTTATGGAAATTGGCTGGATGAATATTTCATAGTGTCTTCTACGTATTACAGTATGTAATTAGATTGAGTCAAATCATCAGAGATCTTTACATGTGGTCACATCATTTTGGCTGTTTATGGAGCTATTTTTTCTATATGTCACTTGAAATTTTATCCATATGCTTCTTTGTCCAATATAATATTATAGGTTATTTATTTAAAATATGTTACTTATTTACTTAAAATATATTATTGATAATATAGTCTCATATATCCCATGAACTTATGGGAAGCTAGCAGTTTAATATAAAGTGGCATAGCCAGTAGTCAAAATAAACCACTCCACAGGAAGAACAAACATGGGGCTATATGTGGACTTGATAGTAGAAATTGGTTCATTACTTCTTACTGTCATTAAGTAACATATAATTAGAAAGAGATTTTTTTTTTCTTTTTACCCTTCATAACATGGATGGATTTTAGTATGTGTTTGATTTGAACCGTCATGTGGAGTTAGCTTGGGGTATCAATATAGGCCATGTAAAAACCAGTATAGTGATCATCAGTTGTTTTCTCTGTCAGTGCATCTCTCCATTCTTTGAGAAAGAAGCCATGTGGTTAGAATGGGGGTAACATCATTAAAATCATAGTTCCCTGGTCACTGTTAATCCATCATAGATATGTATACAATATACACACTCAGCTGAACAGAAATCTTGATCAAGGTATTATTTTACTTGGGATCAAAGAAAGAATCCCATTTCCTTGCCAGTGATGGACATGTGAGATCTGTATCTGTCAGTGGCCATGTTCCTTTAACGAGGAAAATGGTCTGTGATAGAAAAAGATATTACTGGCACTAGCAAGAGTGAAACTGGCAACATTTGAAGGTCCAGCACCACTGTTGCTCCTCTATTTGTCTCATGATTCAATTCCATGAGCCAATACATTCTTTTTCCCTAGGCTTGTTTTAATCGAGATCCTATTATTTTTGTCGGAAGAAAAAGTTATAAAACCATCAGAAACCTGTGTTTTGAAATTGGTATGCACTCAATGTTTATGTAATGAAAAGATAAAAACACAAGCAAAGAAAGATGATACACAAGAAAGTAACAGAGTTATGGAAGGAAGCAAAAGGAAGAGGAAGCATACAAAGCCTAAAAGACAGAGATCAGCCTTACTTCCATAACTGATAACTATCAGTGTAAGTTGGCAAAGGAACAACAATACTTCATTTGCATAAAACCTCAATATAAAAATACAGTGTGAAAAAGAATTAGGAGGGGCGCCTGGTTGGTTCAGTTGTTTGAGCATCCTACTTCAGCCTAGGTCATGATCTCCTCGTTCCTGAGTTCAAGCCCCATGTCAGGCTTTGTGTTGACAGCTCAGAATCTGGAGCCTGCTTCAGATTCTGGGTCTCCCTCTCTCTCTGTCCTCCCCCACTCAAGCTCTGTCTCTGTCTCTGTCTCTTTCTCTCTCCCAAAAATAAATAAACATTAAAAAGAAAAAAAAGAATTTGGGTTTAGAAAGACTTGCATTAGAATTGTAGATTTATCACTGACTAGATATATACACTTGGGAATCTTAACTTTTTAAAATTTTAGTTTGCTCATCTGTGAAGTGGGAATAATAAAAGTAACTGTCATTAACTGTTGTCGTGGGGTAGGAGAATTATTTGCTAATGAATCTAAAGCACTTAATAAAGTGCCTATTTTTTAGTAAGACCTCAAAGTTTATTTTTATTATTACAATAAATTCAAATATATCAATTTTATTTTGTGTGTTGCAAGCCCATTGGTAAATAAAAGGTGGTTTATCCAAAAGAACTCCCGTGTGTGTGTGTGTGTGTGTGTGTGTGTCTATTCTTTAACCTAATTACAGTTAAAGCCTATTTTTAAATGAATAGCTTTATACCAGAATTTTTTTAAGTGCTGTGGATATATAAAATTTATAATTGAAATCCAAGTTTGAAGAATTACTTTATTTACTCATTTTATAAACCAATAAACATTGTGTAGAGGCTCTATTGGGTACTGAATTAACTAAGGAATGAATTTCAGTGATTAATAAAAGAAAAACATGCTATATATATATATATATATATATATATATATATTGCCC